>NC_139046.1:41640767-41995767 GCF_965140915.1 Aythya marila | reverse complement strand
GCCTACCTGCACAGTAGAGATAGATTCCATCACATTCAGATGGTTAACAGAGGTTAGCACATCCTGTGTTCATATATATATATTTATATCGCTTTCTAAGAAAGTGCATATTAATGTTTACTTTAAAGAATGTGTAAATGGTGCTATCAAGAACTCTGATCAATTTTATCCCAGTCTTTTTGTGTACCACTTCGAATGTATGAGATTTATTTTTCTATTGGAAAAAAAAATAAACAGTCTGAAAGCATTACAATTGGTAGATTTTAGTAATTTTACAGTGAACTGAATCCCTATGTCATAGTATCATTGAAAATTTTAATGACGGGTCACGCAAATTGCAACATGCTTATTGACAATACTCACACAGTTCTGTCTGGACACCCTTCAGTCCATCTGCTGACTCCTAAGAGAGTATTGTTGTTAATTTCAACACAGATGTATTGTCTACATACTCCAAATTTTAAATGTTCTGATGCAGATATGGGAGGAAAAAAAAAAAAAAAAAAAAAAGTTGAGTGTTACTGTTCACCACAGATTCACAAACTGAGGCTGGTTTATTCTATAGGTGATAGAGATTTAAAGGGTGTCTCTTAAATCCAAGGCTATTATGGCTTAGCATGTCACTATCTGGTGCAATGCAGTCCCTGTACATATAATATGCTGCATCTTTACTAAAAATGCTTGGAAAGTCTACTGAACAAGAGAAAAATATATTCTATTGTAGTTATATAAATAAATTGTCTCTAGAAGTTTGCTTCTTTGTTTTTTCCTTAAACGCTTAATGGAATATAATTGCTGCAAAGACATGTTGATGCCTTTTGTTTAAAGGGTAAGTACTGTGCTGCTTTAACTGGTTCTTAGCCAACAATTTTATATCCAGCACATTTTGCTTGTAACTGTATTCATATCTTATTGCACTTAAATATTATAGGTTAATTCATTTAGGTTTTATTATTATTTTAAAAGTACAATATTTTTTCTATGCAGATTAATACTATACCCTCAACCTCTGTTATATATGCAGAAAGATATACAGAGACATTTATGTTGCATATAAATGTACATACTGCTATTTGTAAATGAAACTTCTGCAATTAAAGTTAAAAAGTAGTATAATTTCACTTTTATATTTCAGATATTGTTTAAAATGGAAGCTTTTGGTATTTTACTTATAAATTTTTTTTAGGGATAAATTTAAATATGTAGCTTTAAAGAAAAAAGTTTTATGGAATTATAGCAGGTGAGCAGCTGTTTTCACATTTTCACAACTACAGAAGTTAAAGTTCTGCTTACCAAATTAATCAGAAAGAACTGAGACTACAAAATCCATTTTATTTTATCTCATTATTGAATAAACAGCTCTGTAGTGATGCCTATTTGTACTTGTTTCTCTAATAAAAATGCAACTGTAGCTCTCAACACAAATTAGTTTTAATTATTTAAATGATATGAATTTGTCAAACATAAATAATCTAACACCTGTTTTGCCTTTTCATTTTATGAAAAAAATGTTTCATGAAAACTAATAGAGGATGATAGTGGGGAATAACAAAGGTAGGTCTACGTATTTTTTACAATTATATTAATTTTTTAAAAAATGCAAGCATGAATGGATTACTATCTAGCAGGATGAAGAAGTAGTCTGTTTCACTGCTATGCAAGGTCACAAAAGAAAACAGCAAAATAGAAAAATATATCACATACACTGAGTCAATGAAACTCACTTGTCTTACGTTAATCTCTGAGAATTGGAGAGAGTGGTTTACAGTATAGCAAATCATCACACAAATACAATGCTAACATTGCAAAACAATGACTTACGGCTTTTGAGGTGCTTAATCAAAGCACAAAAGCTGCCAGTCACCAGTATATGTGAAAGAAGCCTCCTCAGGCAAAGGAAATTAAAAAAATCAGTTTCCCTGTTTTGTGTTTGTTTTAGTAACTTCATTTTTGCAGATCTGCCTGACTATACATGAAGAGTACCCTAAATGTCAGGAGGGTTATAAAAACCATTTGTTAGCTAACTCTAAAAATTGAGATTTGTTTGTTACTTTTTTTTTTCTATATAATAGTATAATCATATTTGTTGTTTCTGTTTCATGCTACATATTGTTTTAAAATAACTGCCATTTAAAATTCTGAATGTCTTAACACACTACCCTGAATTCATTTATCATTTGGTTGAGGAGGGAAATTAAACATGTAATCCAGTTGTGGTTGGTGGTGCTGGTTTTATACAGCACTTCAAGCAGTAATAATTTGTATGACTTTCTGTATATTAAACCATGCTTTAATATTGATTCTGTTTGTGGTGTATTAACTGTTATCCTTTCTTGGTAAAGGAAATATGATAAGCAGGTAGTTACTCCTCTAAATCAACAAGGCACTTTTAGAGTAACATGAAGCTGTTGAAACCTACTGTTCAGTAGTTTAGCTGCCAGATTAATCACCTTTATTGTCCTTTCTGTAGGTGTCTCTGCTCCTCCATGCAAAATATTTCCAGCAGTCAGGCTTATCATGAGAACTTACGACGCTCCAAGGATGTGATTATATGATCATCACAGTTAGTGTTGTGCCCTACATATCAATAATATGATAACATGTTTAAAAAACAAAACAAAACAAAACAAAAACAAACAAACAAACAATAAAAGCTAAATTACAAAATTTTTTTTCAATGCATTTTATTTGAGTGCATTTTCTCTTAAAATTCTCCCACAATTATTTTGTTTAGCTATGAGCTGTACTTCTTTCTCATGCAGTTCATTTAGAAAGCTTATTCTCCAATTTTTGCATATCCTCTCTTTTTTTAAACAGTCTATATCCTCTCTTTTTTTTACAGTCTGTAATTACTGTTAAATAGTGGATATGGTACAGGAAAGCTACTTTGGGACTACGGATATTGTTTCAACGATATTAGAATTCAACAGAAAATTGGTAGATGGAATAAAAACATTTGTCTAGTGTTTCAAGGAATCAGAGTATATGACTATTCAAGAAAATTGGATTTGCTTTGGTTCTAATCTTTATAATAATTTTAATAAATGTACAACTTGAAACTATATCAACTGCAGCATCATTTAACAGAAAAAAAAAAAAAAAGTATGCAAAAAAAGAGGATCCTTTCAAAACTCCCTCTGAAATTAGAGGACACCTTCCTGTTATAGGTTTTTGGTGTTGAAGGAAGGTCTAGTAACAGTTTTTTGTTGTTGTTGTTGTTTGTTTGTTTGTTTCTTTGTTTTGATCTTCTGAACACAACTTCAGGAGAAAAAAAAAAGTTTGGAGAAGAAAAATTACATTCATGTGTTAGACTGGGAATTTGGTTTTCATTTTTAATAGACTAATAGACCACTCTGAAAATATAGAACTTTACAGTCTAATTAACTAATATGTAATTTGGATACATAAATTAATATAAAGGATATGATTATATTTTCTGTTGTTTCATTCATTTCTACAATGTATTTCAAGAAGCCCACATGTCACTAAAGATACTAGGATGACAGTAAGCACAGCAAGTTAATTGGGTATAATATTAACATCTTTGAAAAAATGTCATTTTGTATCTCAATTCTTAAATGTCTCCATAAAGAAGTGGAGTTCCTTGTTACTTCATCTGTTAGTAAATTTAATAATAATAATAATAATAATAATAATAATTTATATTATTATAATAATATTTTGTTAAATAATAATAATAATAATAATAATAATAATAATAATAATAATAATAATAATAATTATTATTATTATTATTATTATTATTATTATTATTATTATTATTATTATATTAATGCATTAATAGAATGTAAACATCACTTAAAAAGTAAAATTAATTGTGTGCTTTATCTTTTTATTCTCTAAAATCTCACTTGGTAATGTATTACATTCCAACCTTTTTTTGAAGCCCAATGGAATTTTGTAATAGTCTTACGTAGCACCAGCTGTTCCTGGCACAGCATACTATTCCTCTTTCAGCACCTAGAGAATGTAACGCTTATCACTGAAACAGTATAATTTCTACACTGCATACTACTTTTAAATTCAGATTTAAAATCTGAGTATTACTTAGCTTAAAAACAGAAAATGTAAGCAAAAAAAAACAAACAACAAAACAACCATATTTGAGAAACTGCACGACAGAAATATCTGTGATATTGTTTACTATTCTCAGTGTCTGTATATGTAAATGTTTTTAACTTTACACATCTCTGTAAGCTAGTATGGCTAAACGTACTAAATAATCGATTTCCAATTTGTATAAACTGATCAAATTTGCAATTTCGCTGCATTTGATCTAAAATAGTGTCCTGATATTTCTCTTCAAACTTAATATAGCTGCACATCTAAACAGTTGCAGAATGTAATATGTGGAGGAAAAGAATGAAGAAGCAATAACTGTGATTTTATAAGAGCCTGAAGACTGCAAAAATATGTTATAGAGACAGGTTTACAATAAGGGAAAACCATTTTACCTTTGATCCCAGTGCTTCAAAAAACAAGTGTATTTTTACTGAATTCTTACTCAGGCCTTGTCAGTAAACTCAAGCCTCAAAGAAATTTATTATGCTGAATAAATAAATAAATTAATGAATGTTGAGGTTTCTTTTTATAATTATTTTCCCCTACCCCTTTCAGTTTTTTTATGTTTGTTTGTTTGTTTGTTTGTTTTCCTTCCAGTCAACAGATATCCCATGCTTTACAGTGAAAAGTTCAGAAAGAAGGAGGTTCCTCATGGGTCTTCATTGCTTACTGGGAGTCAATTTGATTGCATGCTACTAATGCATTAATTTTTATTATTATCCTAGGTCAGCAAGACAAGCAATGGCGTGACATCACTGAAAATAATTTTAAGTCAGAAATTGGATTAATTTTTGCTCCCAGCATCATCGGGAGTACTAGGGTTCATGGAATCCATGGGTTTGTTCAGGTGTCTGTTCTTTTGCTTGATGTTTTTGACTACGTTACATTCAAGCAGAACTAATGAAAAACACTAATTCCAATTTTAACTGAACATGCATATTTCTCTCTATTAAAAAAAATCTGTTAAAAAAAAAGTCCACTATTTAATTCATGTGTTTAAACAAATCAGAAGTAGATATAAAAAATGACTCCACTAAACCAGTAGTCCAAATTTGTGCACAGATAGGCAGCTATATCACTTTTAACACTGCAGATTTGCATGTTAGTCAATAATACTATTTACAGGCTAAGCACAAAGCTCACACAAGCTTATTGTGGTTTGGTGCAGAATCACAGTTTTCAAGAAACTAAGATAGTTTGTAGTGGTGACCAAAGCTAATGAAGAAAATGGTAGCAGCTGAAAAGCTAAGGGAGATAAAATCCTCAGCTTTGATTTGATTTGACGTCTTGTGAAACATGGGAATTTTTGCACTAGTGGAAACACTGTTAAGAAAACAATGACTTCTAACAACAATGAGGTTTTATTTTGTTAAATTGAACTATTATTGTTGAAATTGCAATCTGCTTTCATTAATGCTTAAAATTGAGAATACTAATTTAGAACACAATGTTTCAACCAATCCTGTTGCAAGTTCATAGATGGGCATTACTCAATAGGGTAACCTTAGAGAGAGGTATGAAGGATAAGACTTCAAAGGAGACAATTTTGTTTTGAAGGGGTGTAGGAGGGCATCTTCCAGAAAACAAATAAACAAACAAAAAAACATTTTTTTTCAAAATCAAAAACCTACTGTAATAAATGAATAAGATGATTACTAGCTTTTTCATTAAAAACAATTCAAAAATGGTTGCCACTTAAGTTTAGATTTATATCTTTTAAATATGGTGCAGCCAAGTCAATGAGCAAAAGTTAATGATTTTTCTTCTATAAAAAACTCACTTCCAACTCTCTCAAAGGCAGTAGTAATAAGCTGGAGAAATAAGGGACATTTGCAGCATTTTTAATTTAAAAAAATATATATATATATCCTCTTAAGCAGTTTTTTTGTTGTTTTTGTTTGTTTGTTTGTTTTGTATTACATTTTGTATTTTATTCCTTTGAATTAAAGAAAAATAAAATGACCATGCTCTAGGAATGCTTTTATAAATACTGTTAAAGCATTGAATACATACACCATAGTATTAGTAGTCCTAACTTTGTTCTGTAATGACATCATCCCAATTTATCTTGCCTTTAATGTGAGATAAACTGATTGATCTAATCTGTTTTCCACTTTTAGCTTCTGTAGCCAAAAAGGAGCAAGTAATTTAATATGATGAAGGTGAGTTTGCAAGGTTGCATCATTCTTAAGACTGTATTGTAGGAAATGAAATAACCTAATTTGCCAATATGTACATTATTATTATAAGAGAGACGTATGTATCTTCAAGCTGTCCATCCATTTCTGCAGTTCTCAAAAATATATTTGCTTAATATCAAAGTGGATAAAGAAGGAAACAAAGCAAAGGAAAAAATCAAATAGGTCCTGTTTTACTAAATACTAGTTTATCTGTTTTGTCTGACAGAAAAAAAGCACATTTAGCCAGTAAAATACCATACAGGCTTGTGAGCTGTAGAGCAGGTCAAATAAACAGGTAGATGTTGTTTACAGTTTGTGTGCATATGCTTTTATATTTTTAAGGTTTTAGCAGAAACCTCTTCCCTGGATTTCACAAATAAATAAATAAATAAACAAACAAACTTCTGACTTAATGAATAGCATTTTGGCACAGCTTTGTTTTATTATAATTTTTTTGTCTAGCTCACCTGGAATAATAATGCACTTTCTACAATGGTATTCTGAAAACTGGAATTGATGTAGGGTAAGTTAACGTTTCCCACATCCAACTTCAGAGAAGCAGCAAAGAGGTGATTTTTCTTATATTTAAGGTGGTCTTTGTATAGATAAGATTTCAAGAAGTGAAGACTTACCTGTGAGTACAAGAGTTTCTGCTGAATTTATTATTATTATTATTTATTCCAGACATCTAAATAGACATTAGAATATCCTGACGTGACACTACTTGTTTTATGCAATCTACATTCTTTAAGGTTATATATCTGATATGATGGCAACTAATACTGCATATTATCATCCAGCTAATTCTACTCCTTGTATGCACACCCATGCTATGCATGACAGACTTACAGAGAAGGCTGTTGCATCCCTTTTCTTGCATTACTTGTACGCTCTATACGCTTCATCACGAACAATTGCAGCCACATTGCTACATAACCACTCCCATTCCAAATTCCACCTATTTATCTCCTCTTCCCTGGTCAAATAAAAAAAAAAAAAAAAAAAAAAAAAAAAAAAGTATGTAATGATCTTAGAAAGGTGAAAATGCCACAGAAACACAATGCTAGAATACTAGCAGTTTAGGTTCCATGGTTGTCATGGTTGTTTTTTCTTGACATGGTGCAAAGAAGAGCACATGTGAAAAGCTTTCTCCCATGTACATCAGGCATTAATCTGAACTCTGGCATTTATTTTTGCAAAACTTGACTTCTAGGTGTTGGGCAATGATGTTTTTTATATCACAGCCTGCACAGTCTTATTAGTAATCTCAAATAATCAGCATGAAACTGAAGTAGTTTTGGAAAGAGAAAGATGGGAAAATAAGTGTAAATACTGTATGAAATAAGATGTGTATTTTAGTAGGCATAAGTCAACAATTATTAGGTTTATAATATAACAATTATTAGGTTTATAATTCAATGTTAAGTTACATCATAGTTACAGAGCAGTTCATCACTATAAAGGAGTGCTTGTAGAAAAGAAACTGTCAGGTAACTACCCCCTCTGAAAATAGTGTGGATTATGAGGAAGAAAAATATATGAAGGTAAGATCTGAAGAAAATGAAGACTTTCCATGTATAAGTCCCTCCTTGAAGAATATGAAATTATTCTTACTGTTCTAACTAAGACTCATGGTGAATATTTTTTAACATGTAAAGTTGTTACATAGGCTTCAATGAAATGAATACTAATGGGATTGAACCACTTATCTTGATAAGTTATTCAGTGTAAAAAAGCCGTTGCTTTGCTTACATAAAATTGTAAATGTCATTTTCAGAAATAACTTTTAAAAATACTGTTCTTACATAAGTCAATTCTACTGAGGTTAAAAATACCTCGGTACAATTTGGACCTATACAAGGAAAAACATAAAATAGGAACTGTTAACTCTATGAGTATTGTTTTTTGCAGTAGTGCCCATACTGTGCAATGTACTTTTCACACAGACAATACATTGCAGTCTGTAACTTGTCTCAGAGAGGTGAGTGGAGTTTGGCATTCAGTGAGAAACTTTAGAGATCAAAGTAGAAGACTAAGGCATGTTGAAAAAAAACATGTGAGAGTCAATATAATTTGAGTACTGTACTCCATAATCAATTTGAATAAGTTAATTGATACAAATGCCATTCAGTCTGGAAGAGCAAACTGTAGTTAGAAAAAAGTGGTCACATTACAAGGAAATAGGCTGCAATTGGAGGTGGGCTTGGATGAGCAGTCTAATGTTTTGTTTGAGTTGCAGAAATTGTTTCTAGCTCCTGTTTAAAAGCCTCATTTATCAAAATCCCAAAAATGATATTTTATTGATATGATATGATATTTTGAATTGTACAGGTAGCTTTTATAAAGGCAATACTTTGACACCTTATACAGGAAGTGCTCTTATTTCTGTCTCTGTTCTTTCCCATGTGAAAGACAAGTCTAGAATCCAGTCCTTGTACCTGCTCCCTGAGCTTGAGGCTGCCTGCATCAATTATATATAGTTTAAAATGAGGTGTATCCCTTGCATTTAGCCACCATCAGATGGTTTTGTATGACAGTCTATCGTTATTTATAAATATATTATTACATTTCCCTCTGTGAATACTAAAGCTACTCTCCTTTTCATTTTCATTATATAAAAGCTGAAGTAATACTTCAATAACATAGTAGTTCTCACCTTCATTGCCAGGATTGTTGCATGCTTTCTTACTCACAATATTTTTAGAATAGATCTATGCAACTGAAAAATAATAAAGTTTTGATGACATTATACTATATAATTTCTCAATAAATGTTACTAGCATGATACAAAATTATCAAAAACTATGTTTAATAAAGTACTCTCAGTTTAGAGCACTTCCAGTAGACCAGAAATTATTTTAATCTGCAATTGTGTAATTGCTTCAGAGGTTTACAGGAATCACCACCACCACTGCATACTTTATATCTTTTTCTACCAAAGGAGAAAAAATCCAACAACACACACACAAAAACCCATAAACCACATTACTGTACCCCCAAGTTAGTCCTAGGCAGAACTGTTAGGAAGACAGTCAGAACATGTCCATTGCCAACAGTCATTATACCAGATGCAAATAATCACAGAATCACAGAATTTCTAGGTTGGAAGAGACCTCAAGATCATCGAGACCAACCTCTGACCTAACGCTAACAGTCCCCACTAAACCATATCCCTAAGCTCTACATCTAAACGTCTTTTAAAGACTTCCAGGGATGGTGACTCCACCACTTCCCTGGGCAGCCTGTTCCAATGTCTAACAACCCTTTCGGTAAAGAAGTTCTTCCTAACATCCAACCTAAAACTCCCCTGGCGCAACTTAAGCCCATTCCCCCTCGTCCTGTCCCCAGGCACGTGGGAGAACAGACCAACCCCCCGTGACAGGATCTCTCAGCAAGTACCAATGCAGAGTAAAAAAACATTGTCTGCTAAACTCCTAGTGGTAAGCTCTGAAGGGATGATAAGATACATAATATTGATACAATCTAAGTAATTGGTAAACCTATGCTGTTTATAGTTCTAGCAGAATGACATAAAATCAATTGCAAAAGTAAGATAAGATAGATAAAATAAAAAATCACAACAAGAAAAGTAAGGAAAATTACATTAATTTTGTCTCTAACCAACATTTTTAAAATACATTAAGAACTTTTGAACTCTAAAATAATCATAAAATTTTAAGTGATCCATGGGATATTAATTTATTGGAAGAAGTGAAGAAGCATTTTAGAGTGCAATAATGTGAAAAAATAACTTGTCTTAGAAGAACTGAGTCAGTATTCAGTTCCATTTTACATTCAGTAATATTGCATGTAACATGGGATAGTTGCCAAGGTAGAGATCTTCTCTGGACCTTTTAGGCTGCTAAATTTTTATCATTCATATAAACGACATTCTATTCAGTATCTGCCTTTGAAAATTTCACTTTAGTAGGCTTTCTTTTCAGAACAAGGAATGGAGACTTCTGTTTCTTTTTTGTTTGATTGTTTTTTTTGGTTTGTTTGTGTTTTGTTTTGTTTTCCGGGAATTGAGTAATTACCAAATATATTTAGATTTGAAACCTCAAGTTACATTAAGCCATAGTAATTACATGTTCTGCCATTCCTAACTTGCATTAGTTTAGGTTGTCACTTTACATGAAAATAAATTAGAAACCCTCAAATTCATGAGGGTAGAGACATAAAGGTACGAAGTTTATTAAAAGGCTAAATAAATTATTTTACTCTTTCTTTTTTTTTTTTTTTCTTCTCTCTCTCTCTCTTTTTTTTTTTTTTTTTTTTTCTTCTTTTCTTACTTCTCATCCTGAATTCTGAAAGTAAAAAATGACCTAGTTGATGAGGTCTTGGATTTGTCACCCTGTCTAACACCCTCTGTTAAAACTAATTCTGGATTTTCTCAGGGTGTATGCAAAATATATTTAGGGTATACAGAAGTTGAATCAAACTTACCAATAAGGCACCAACAGTCAGATAAATCTGATCTAAAGCTTTCCCCCACAGCTAGAATGGTTACAGAAAAAAAGAATTTGGGTATAGTTTGTCATAAAAGAGCTGAAGGTTAGTGCAGTGCATGTGTTTTGGGCTAGGTACAATGAGACCAAGGATCCTAAAAAATAAAACTACTTAAGTAGAAATAACAAAACAAAACAAAAAGAATACCTAGAGTTTTGTAAAGCCCTAGAAACCCAGTTATCATTGGAGGCTAGTGTGTCACACATCTCCTGTTAAGACTGGGTGTTCTAGTCTGAACACCTTAGAAAGTCTTGTTGCAGCTTCGTTTGTAATCTGAAAAGGAGATGGTTCTCCTAAAAACTGACTACAAATGGATGTAGTCATTCAGAAAGCAGAAGGGATGGATATAATGCTTTTTCCTTCATTCTTGAGGAGGCCAAATGTATATCATATTATAAGAACCATCAGACTGCTGTCAGGAGATTGCACTAAAAGTGTGTTACAGAATTAATAGTAACAATGCTGTCACTCAAGAAAATGCATTCTTTGAGGAGACCCAAATCTAAGACTTTCCTACCCTCCATCTTCCAAGCCAATAGAAAACAGAATTCTTTAATTTCGTTCTTCCTCTCCACAGTCATGAATCCTGCATTTTTAATTTGTGATATGAAAAAAATATTTTCCCACCTAGAGGAGGCCTCCTGATGTGGAATATAGTCTAGAAAATATGGGCTTAAACCCTTTGTTTTACTGACTTCATAGACAAGTACATTATATATACATGTAATGTAAATGAGTATCAACATTGTTACCCCACAACATTATCTATTAAGTTTTTAAAGGGTGAATTGTGTTAACTTTGAGTCTCCTTGGTCAGGAATATATTGCAAAACAAGTGTCTTGCTGTAAAACTAGTAACCTGCCTTGTTCCCTGATGCTGACTTGTTAATATTTTATAGGGTTTAATTTTGCATGTCTCTAGATTAAGACTCTTTATGGCTTCCTCTGGGAGGCCATCCTTTAAGTCTTGTAGTCAGTCATTTTTCATGATACCCACATTAAACTTTCCTTGTTGATTTCATTGAAATCAACCAAATATTATAGGTTGTTCTCTCAGCGGTTACTTGAAAATAAAATGAACAAATGCTTTCAGATTTCAGTACGAAACAATCAGAAACAAATTCAACAAAGTTTGGTAATGGGGAGTAATGAGGGGGGGGGAGGAGAGGGAGGAGAAAGAGGAAGAGAAAGGAGGGAGAGAAAGAAAGAAAAGAAAGAAATTATTTGTTTTGTTATTCATATAAATGAATAATTCTCATTGGTAGTTGATGAGAACTTCAAGAAGACACACCACATATAGAACACATTTCCATTAAGTCATGTCTGTGGGCTGACTGCAACTCAGTCTCATGTGAACATGTGTATTTGTCCCCTAGAAACATGTGCACACATTTGGGAAAATAAGATACAAATTTAATTCAAAAAGTAAAAAGCCTGTTCTCTCAGAATATTTTCCATTGCAATTCCCTAAGATTTTCCTATGGTTAAAAGGTTCTAAATATCTTGGTAACCATGTGTAGGCTTATGTCTCTCCCATGTGGAAGAGATCAGCTAGGATAGATGCAAATCATTGGTTTCAGAGTTAAAATAAGGTAAACACTTTTGATGGCTCATATTTACATATTGCATTGTCTTAATCAAATTATGTGTTTTAAGAGCCAATTCAGCTAAACTATTCAGTATTTATCTAGAAGTAAGCATGCCAAATTTTTGCTGATTCTTTTCTAATTTGGCTGAGAATTTAAGGCCATCCATGTAACAGACAAAAGATAAATAGATTTTATATTAATTTTACATTCACAAATGAAAAATCAAGTTTCTGCTTTTTCTAGCCGAAGTCTACAAGACATCTGAAGGGGGGGAATATTGTAGAATTAGTATAAGTGACTGTAATTTTCAATTATAGTCTGACTCAGGAGCAGTTAGTGCTGCTTGTTTTGTGAGCAAGTTTTCACAATTTTGGGCTCTAGTTTAAAAGGTTTCTGGGCAATTGTATGTAGAAGTATGATCCTCAGTTTTGACTTTGTGCTTTTTGGGATTCTTGAGATTGGAGAAGGTATTTCTAAAACAGCAATCAGTGCTCATGAATTCATCTTCTCTCCAGGACCATATTCCATGAGATTCTTCCAAGTCTTTCTCTTACAAGATCAGAGAATGGTTAAGGTTGGAAGGGACCTCTGGAGGTCACCTTGTCCCACTCTCTTGATCAAGCATGGTCCCATAGAGTAGGTTGCCCAGGACAATGTCCAGGCACCTTTTGAAGGAGGGAAACTCCCTCCAATGAGGGAGACTCCTCAGCCTCTCCAGGCACCTGTGCCAGGGCTCAGTCACCTGCACAGTAAAAAAGTGTTTCTTGACGTTCAGACAGAAGCTTCCCATATTTCATTTTGTGCCCATTGCCTCTTGAGCTGTCACTGGACACCACAGAAAGGAACCTGGTTCTCTCCTTTTTGCACCCTCCCTTCAGGTATATTATACATTGATGAAATCCTCCCAAAGTCTTCTCTTCACCAGACCAAACTCCGAGCTCTCCCAGCATTTTCTTATGGGAGAGATGCTCTAGTCTTTTAAGCATTTTAGCGGTCTTTGTGGGACTCTTTCCAGTA
Organism: Aythya marila; assembly: GCF_965140915.1. Classification (NCBI taxonomy): domain Eukaryota; kingdom Metazoa; phylum Chordata; class Aves; order Anseriformes; family Anatidae; genus Aythya; species Aythya marila. Next base: position 41,982,389 of record NC_139046.1, on the reverse strand, counting down.
GCTCCATGTCTTTCTTGTACTGAGGATCCCAGAACTGGATGCAATACTCTGCATGTGGTCTTACCAGTGCTGAGCACAGGAGAAGGATCACCTCCCTTGAACTGCCAGCAAATCTGTTCCTAATGCAGCCCATGATACCATTAACCTTCTTTGCCGCAAGCATACATCACTTGCTCATATTGAACTTAGCACCCCACAGGACCTCCAGGTCCTTTCGTACAAAATCATTTCCCAGACAGTTCACTCAAACACATTCTGTTATATGGGAGTATTCCTCCCTAGGTACAGCATTTTATACTTGCCTCTGTTGAACAAAGGAACAAGCCAAAATCTGCTTTCCTGAATTCCAGAGTGAAGATCCTAACTTTTCTGCTTCTCTAGCTTCTTAGGATCCTGAGCTCTATAATCATTTTGTCATTGCAGCCAAAGCTGCCACTAACTTCCACTTCCCAACCAGTTTTTTCTTGTTTGTAATATCAGTGCCAAAAGAGCACCTCTCCTTGTTAGATCCTGAATTACCTGTGTCAGAAAGCTGTCATCAATGTACTCCATCAATCTCTTAGTCTACTTTTGTTCTGCTGTGATATTTTCCAGTAGATGTCAAGACGATTAAAGGCCCTCGTGAATACCATCATCTGTAAACACAAAGTTTCTTTCAGTTGTCTGAAGAAGGCCTCAACTACTTCTTCCTTATCAGGAATAACCCATGTTGATCTGCCCACCAATCCTGACCCATCATCTCTAAGCGTCCCAAGGCAGAGCTGCTCACACACATAAACAGCAACGTCCTGTTCTCACATTCCCATCTTGTCCTTCCTAAGGGGCCTATATCTCTCCATCACAGTATTCCACCCCACCATATTTCCATTTGCCCAATGAGGCCATAGCCCTGTAACTGCTCACAAGCTTCTAGTTCCTGCTGTTTGTTTTCCATGCTGTGTGGATTAAAGTTTAGGCATTTCAGAGAGGCACTCAAGTGTGCTGATTCCCCATAAGGAGGAATGCCTATGTCTATGCTGCTGGTGATCCCCCTTTAGGCTTGTTTTATTGATGTTTATGTTTCTTCTGTTCACACCACCTTAGATCCTTTGCTTGCCTAATCTATCCACCTCTTAGTTGCATGGACCGCTGTACCTGTAACAACCGGAAAGACATAGATATGCCCCAGTTAAAAATTTTCCCATATTCCTAGATACTAAAAGGAATGTATTGTCATTTTTATCCCCATAAGCATGAGCTGGTTGCTTCTCTCTTGAACCACAGTCACCAGATGCTGATCTGAATGCCAGGACTAAAAAGAAATTTGGAAAAGAGTCAGGCTAAAAGCTTGATTTCTCAGCTTCTGCCAGGGTAATTGACACTAATTGCTGGAAAATGCTAAATGTCTTCAAATCAAAATAAACTAAAACTAAATGGTCAACAGGTCAGCTGGTAATATCTACTGATGTAAAAAAAAAAACAACTTCACAGGTTCCAGGAAATAATCACACCCCCACCTGTTTCAATTTTCAGTCTTTTTCAGTTGCATTTGTATTGCTTGTCCCTATCATGACAAGGCACATTGCAATTTAATGACAGCAACAAAACTCAATTCCAGTAAAATATTATATTATACAGAGCATTAAACCTGCATAAAATACATTTGTTAAAATCTTTGCCTCTGGAAAAACAATCTGAAAGGCAGAAGGAACTGCACACTTGTTGTTTCCACAAACTTAATTTTACATTACTTTGTGGGACAGTCCATCATAGTTTAGTCCCCAATCCCTAGGCCTCATGGTGTTCTCTTTCAAAAACTACTACTGCCTGAACAAACAGCATAATTTGAACCAGCTGGGATTAGAATACCCAAATAAGGGGGCTGATTTTGCTTTGTTGTCGCCTTCATCTTCATCATATGTACACATTGGTTAGCTTTCTTGACAGTCATTTTTCCCTTTCCTTTGTTTTAAAATGCACAGTGTGTATTAATGAAGTCCTTTAACACTTCCCCTTTTATGAAGGGTATGTACTCTTTCAGCTTCATCTGGCCTTGAAACCAGCTTTTGAGGGTTTCAGCTGAAAGCCATTCTTATAAAACTTACAATACCAGCCAATATCACCTGTCTAAGACAGGAAGAAGAGGGAAAGATATACAAAACATAAATGGCAAGCACATACCACTGTCTGATTCAACCCTCTCAGAAAACAGGAAAATCAGCAGAAATTTTAGTTTCTAATAAAGTGTTTTGCTTCTTTTTATAAACTTGGCACACAGAAAGTATTACTTCATTGCTCTATATTGGCAGAAGGATTCAAGAGCTTGAACTACTAAATATCGATGGAGTTATTAGTTTTTGATTGTACTCAAATAATCCTTTTAGGAAAACCATGGTTTTACCCAGGTCTGGGATTGTGTTGGTCACCCAGAGGGGTGTTTTGTTTCAAAATATTCTGCAATGTTTGACTCACATATACATTTTTAGTCTTGCTCTGTATTGTGATATGTTTGTTGAGCAACCCTGATTGATTCAGCCTGAATGAATAAGGAAGTCCCTTACCGTAGTTAAATTCCTGCCATATATTGCTGCCTTTCATTCAGTAACATACTGAAATAAAAGATTCCATGAAGTATTTTTATTTATTTATTTATTTTTCTTCCCAAGGAGTGATTTCACCTCTTAGTATTGCAGTTCATTATCTCTGCAGCTATATTGTCTTTTTTTTTTTTTTTTTTGTATACATTTTGCTATATCTAAATGTGATAATCTGTGGGCATTTAACTCTAATAATCATTTTTCTAGGAATAATAATTGAACTTGTAGCAAAATTTTAATATAAAATATAAAGACAAAAAGCATTTTTAAACTATATATTTAATGCCAGACACTCATTTTTATTGTTGTGTTATAAGCAATATTTATATGGACATTAACAGTGTATGACAGATTTAGAAGGAGTGTATGACAAATTTAGAAGGAGATTAATGTCTGTGAAACACAATTGCACTACTAATAAGAAACCAGTATCTTCTACAGCTTAAATGTTCTCTATCTTAATAATAATGACTGCAGAATTGTTAACACTTTTGCTTAGAAAACAGAAAAAAGTGAATATCATAGTCCAAACTGGATTTTTATTCCCCTTCCCTCCCCTCCCCTCCTCTTTGTGCTTTTCAAATTACCAGCATAATTCAAATCAGGTGTTACAAAGGAATAAACAGTCTTCTAATACTTCTGTTGTTTTGTATACTACAATATAGGCTGTTTTGTCAACTTTGATAGCCTGAAGTTAAATACCTAGTTTGTATTTACATTATAAACATAGCTTTTTCAGAACAAATTCTGCAGAATCCAGAATGTATGTCAGGGGCCTGCTTAGGGTATCCAGAAAGAGAGCACAAATAGAAGAGTGTATTTTCAGTCCCACAGTGCTCAATTGACCACCTTTAGTCCCTATCATAATTTCAACTACTTCCAGAAGCTTTTCACTTGTCCTGATCTTGTCTGATAAAGAGCTTTCAAGCATATCACCTACTTTCTTACACTCATACTTTTTTATTCAGTATACATGTACATAGGAATTACAACACATAGTGTAATCGGTGCCTGATGAGATTTGAAACGTTATCCACTTGCTAAGTAAATGCTACTAAATACTAGGGCAGTGAATATTCTAGGATGGGAACTTCCCTGTTCTATTTAGTATTTTCAGTTATTTTCTAAGGTATTCATTGAAACTAAAATTCAATTTTTACCTCACTCCTTAGTCTTTTCTTTACTTACATTTTTCTTTTACCAGCAAGCATTTAATTAGACTGTGCAAAGTAGTGCACCTTCAAAAGGAGTTTAAAATACCTTTCTGTAGTAGCTTTAGCTATATCTTAATGACTAACAGAATCATGTAAAGACATGCAGAGAGCTACAACAGAGCAGGCAGAGTATAAAATGGAACCTAAATCTTCTACAGCTTGGCTGAGTCCATTTACTGTAGAGTTAATTGAAAAAGAAGACTAATGGAAAAATGAGACTAAATATTGTCTCATTTTCTGCACTCTTTTTGGACATAGTTATACTTTCACAAAGCAATTTTCAGAGAAGTTCTGTATGTGAGATAAAGGAAGCTACAACTAAGCTGATATGAGCTGCACATTAGAGAAACAGCAACAACAGCAACTCCTGGAGTATACACTTAGATGCAAAAAGAGGTGCAGCTGAGAAACAATTGGCCAAAATAAAAAATCTAAATGTCTACAGAACTTAAAAATACAAATAAACAAACATGTCTAGAAATTAACAAACTGTAGGTCTCAGAAGATACTAAAAAAAAACACTTTCAGAATTTAAACTTTAGACTTCAGTACTAAATGTCTAAAATTTATTGAAGTGGTTAAATATTTGTATGCATTTAAGCTGATTACTGAAAGACAAAGTAAAGCTGAATTTAAAGTAGAGAAATGCAAGATATTATTCCACATATATTAACATTCACATTTCTGAACCAGTAGGTCTAATTCTGATCTACCATTGCACAACAATATGATTTACTTTATCGTGTGGTTGTAGAAAGGCAATCTTTGCTGAGATTGGATCTCCTTTCCACACATCAGTACAAATGTAGTAGGAATGAATTGTCACTGTGCTTCAGTAGATAGGAAAGATATCCAAGTAAGGAGGAATTTTAGGAGACAAGTAACTGAGGGGAGCACAAAGAGATAATTGCTATGATGATATTGTCTAGGGATAGCAAAAGTGAAGCTGTAGAGACAATTTGCTCAGCACATACATGAACTTGCATAGCTTACAGGAGCAACTACAGAATGACAGAATGAGGGCAACTCCTTTGGTTAAATATATATATAGGTATTTAATACCGCAAACTTATATATATATATATATATCAGTTGATAGATGATATATATTTATATATATCAGTTTGGGTATCTGTGGTTTCATAGTATTGGAGGTTTCACTGTGGACTAACCATTCTTCAGGCTTTTTATTTAATTTTAGAAAAATGCAGTTATATAATTTATAGGTAAAAACACAGATGTTTGGATCATACTTCTGTTCCAAGTGCTAGCTAAAACAATAAACTAAACATGGAAATAATGAAATAGTCCACTTAGACACAATGTTTATTTAACATTATTAGCTGTACTTAATATTTTGTTCCAAATGATCTCAAACCGTTGGTATTCAAGCCTCATAAATCAGGTCTAAAAACAACAGGATAGGTTTTAAAACCTAATTTGGGGAGCATTTTGTTCTCAGTATTCAATGACTTTGATATGGTATTTCTCTACAAATATAAGGACTAGAAATGAAAGGTGAACTTTTTATCAGTAACATGATTCTGAAAAGTACAAACTCAAGAAAGCAGATAAAATAAACTGGGGGTACCTAATAAACTAAATTAATAACTAAATCAAGCAGCAGACACCATTTTGTTGTTGTTTTGTTTTGTTTTACGGTGAAACATGAGATAGACTTTCAAAAACAACCGTTGTGAAAATATTACTTTTCTTAAAGTCAGAAGATGTCTGAGGTCAGCCACACGAACCAGATATCCAAGATAACTGTCCACTTTAGAGAACATGCTTTCATGCATTAATTTGCAGCTGTTTCTTGGGTGGATAGTAAGAGAAGTTGATGGCTGGAAAGGAATAAGGTTGGGAGAAAATGATCTCTAAAAGAAATGAGAAACTAAACATTTTAACCTGGACCTATGAAGGCAAAAGAATGAGTGATCACTTTCAAAACAAATCATCCATGTCACCCATATTTTTTTTTCTTGTTTTTTTTTTTCTCCCCCTCCCCCTTTTTTTTCTCTCTTTTTTTTTTTTTTTTTTTTTTTTTTTTTTTTCTTTTTCTTTTCTCTGAGATGAGCAAAAGATTGTAGCTGACTTTAGTATTTGTTGCCTTATGGTCATTTTTTTGAGAAATGAGACTGAGTTTGCAAGGAAGGGTGAATTGCCATGGCTTCCTGTTTTCTGTGTCTCAGGAATTACGTCTTAGAAAACTTTCAGATATATTTTGATGACAGGAACTACATTCAAATTTGACCTACGGATACATGTGCCAATATAGTCCTGTTAAAAGCACTAGTCAAAGGGGAATGTTTCAGTGTCATGCTGAAGAGTGATGCTAATAGGAAAACTCACAGGAAAACCACCACTATTGTCACAATCTCAGTTGCCACCACTATTTAAAGGTTTTAAAATATATGAAAAGTTTGAATATTATGATGATGAAAATGAACATGAATCTAAAGCTGAGATGAGCCACCACTCCAGTAAAGCCACTTTTCTTTGATACTGTGACTATAGACATTGAGTATTAAAATATCTAGTTTCTCAATTTGACACACCTGCCAAGATCTCTCCTCTTTGTGTTGAATCAATTTGTTTAAGTGTACTTATTTAAAAAGAGACAAGTGTGTTGTGCACAGTTCAGGCTTCATACCTTGCTATCTTATACTCAAGGTTTTTTGCATGTGTGTATATACCATATTTTTGTTATTTATTCCTATTTTCACATAAACTCCTGTTCTGAGCAGAAGTTTATTCTGCATGATGCTTTACAAACATTAAGGTGAAAACTGATCCAAATAGCTAAAGTCAGCAAAAGTAATGTTTCTCTAGAAATAAAACACATGTTTTATGCAAAAGCATCTAAATTTAAAAAGAAACAGAAAGAGAGAGAGAGAGAGAGAGAGAGATAACAAGATTACATGAGGTAGGACCTTGGGAACAAAAAGATGGTAAAGATGATTATCACTAAAAGATAAATCTGATGCAGGTTGAAAATTAAACAAAACCCACTAGAACTTCAAAGGAACATGATGATTCTTTTCCTTGCCCGTTTCCTGGAAGCATGCAAGAAACAGTTAATTATGAAGACCAGAGTAATAGAATATCATGAAATGTAACAGCACAGTGTCTACTGTGGTGTACAGTAAGATTTAAAGAATATGTTATAATCTGAAGATCATCAACTGGGAGAAAGTTAATAAGAAAGTGACCTTATCACTGGATCAGAAGATGACACCAAGTCACCAATAGAAAACATCTGAGAGGTAAGTGTGACTCTAGAATATGCAGGGAGAAATACTTCCACTAGAAATACTGTTATATTGGTATCACTCCACACAATACATCTCTGGAGTATGGTTTCACTCCATATTACAAGAGAAAAAAAAAAAAGAAAAAAAAAAGAAAAAAAAGAAAAAAAAATAGACTATTCGATAAGCACATATAAAGGTAAGTGCTACTGGGATACAAAGAGAAGAGTGTTATTTGTAAATACAAAAGTAAACAAAAGAAGTCAAAGGAGTTATTTAAACTAAAGAACAAATGATTGCAAACTGCTCTTTAATACACCGTCTGAACAGTGAAAAGTTTTAACCCACCAGAGTGTTGCTTATAGAGTCTTAGTACAGGCAGCAAGGACAAAACTATAGGTATAAGATAGCTGTGTGTTTTGATCAAGACCCCTGAAAATAACATTCAGCTTTTTCTGATATAAACTTGGTAATTGGGGTGATTCACTCCAGTCCAAAGTGTTTGTGCATTTCTTGGGCATCCAGACAAAACGTGCATCTAAACCAGTCTTGACTAGATCCCTATCTCATGTCTCACAGCAAAAGCAAAACAGCTTTCTTGATCACCATGCATCCTTCCTTCATTGCTTTAAAATTCTCCTCAACACCTTTCTTCCACTGTATTATTTCAGTAATGTGTTGGGATAATAAGCACAGGTCAGCAGTGTTCTATTGATCAAGTTCTATTGATCAAGATAAATTTGAGGACATTATGAGATTGTCAAAACATTGCAGGTTCTTAAGAAACTGAATGACCTAGGTATTTCACTAGTAAAATAAATATTAAAATTTATTTAGTAATGATTACAACTGGCTTACTGAAATCCAGCATTATTAGCAAACCTTTAGTAGTAGAAGGATTTTTAGAAATGTTCCCAGACAAAAAAGGTCTAAATATCTACAAAGTCATCTCTTTTGTGAAATTACCATTTTACCATGCAGGCACTAAAAAGACAAACAAAGAATAATGCATTACTATTATTTTCATTTTTTTTTTAATTATTTCTTATTAATTATTTATTTTATTTATTTATTTATTGTTAGCATCTAATTTTAGAAACACATTTATTATTTATAGGAAAGGTTTGATTATGTTTCTGTGGTATCATATACTTTAAAAAATTTGAGCCTAGAGGTGTAGAAGGAAGCTGTATTCTTCCTAATTGGGTTCATCTGAACTTTTTACAATCCACTCTGAGAAAATTTAATTGATAATTAACAGCACTTCAGATCATCTACTCATGAGACTTTAAAAAATACATGAAAAGCTGACAACTCATTGACTGAATGAAAAACAGTGTACACAATTAAATATAAAGAAAATCTTGATTGCCTAAATCAAAGCATACTGTGTTGCACAGATGAATGAAGTCTGTTACATGAAGATTCCTTTTAATGTCCAAATTGTTTTTAAGTTTCATTAACCCTCAAAACTCTTCAATGCCACACCATGTCTCCCCTTCAGAGAACAAAGGGGAGCAGGCAGTCTGTTATAGCAAATCAGAGTCATTGTGTGCAATGAGTCACAGCTTTCAGTTGCTGATTTCTGGTGCTAGAAAGTAGGTTCTGGATGTTACAAAACTTAACCACCCATTTCCCTGCAAAGTCCAGGCAGAAGTTCTTCAATGAATGTATCCTTTTTAATCCAGAATCACTGAACTGAAGATTTCCCTATACACTTTGCATCTAATTAGTTAGTAGATTTGTTTTAATTCTGATAATAATGCTTACTTCTGGTGCATCTGTTGCCTATACACTCAAGACAACACTCTGTACATCCCCAAGATGCAAGTTTAACAATCCTTCATTTCTATATCCTACCTAGATAAGCTGAGGCACAGGGAAACTGCAACACACTTTTGATGCTGTCAGTATCTGAACAGGAACCCGCTATAAATTGAGGCTTATTCTTAGATTTAATTTTAGACTGGAGACCGTATGTTTTCTTTAAACACAACAATGCTAAATACATACTGGAAACACACACACACAAAATAAAATAAATCAAAAAATCAAAAACAAAACCTCCAAAACAGCAGAGTGTAGCTCCACTGGTTCACCTGAAGAAAAGATGAGGATATTTTTATATAACCTTGCTCCATTCTTAGAAGACTTTTTCAACACAGGGACTTTTCTCTCACCTTAATAAACAAACACCAAAGGTAGAAAGAGAATGGAAAGAGAAAATAGCTTACTGAAAAATTCCAACCAACCATGGACAGAGTAAAATAAAAAACCGGCCCCATGCTTGAGAGATGTTTAAAGCTTAAGAGAAACCTTAAAGTTCATCTGACATCTTTGAATACCATTCAAGTGGGGCTGTTAACTCATCTCTGTCTTTTGTATGATTTCTTTGGAAATACAGATTCACCCTTTGAGACAGCCACAAATTTGGTTGGTGTATCAGCTTATTGATAAATATACTCTTGTGTGGCTGATTCCTGGGTGACAATTCTCCTACACAAGTTACATTAAGTAACACTATTATTATGAACAGTTTGGTGAAGTAATGACATAATTTCTTTCTTTCTTCCTTAGTGTAACTCCACAAAATATCTTTTTTTTTTTTTTTTTTTTTAACTGCAAAAATGCAAGTGATGATTCTCGTATAAAAAAGCAACATGGAACAGTGAAATATATAGGCCAAAGAATAAACATTTAAAAAGCATGATTATTATCTGTTTCATAGAAGCCAGCTGCAGTAAAATATTTGCTAATGAAGAGTGGAAAAATATCACTTAATTATTCAAGGGCTTTGAAGCCATTCCTGCTCCTATGTCTCATGCAAAACTCACTGACTTCTAAGGATATCTAGCATGAAGTTTCAATGTAGGTAACTCTTCCATTGTCAGACCCTGGTTCCAAATTTGGAGTCAATCTGTCAACATTTGACCTGATTACTTAGGGCTTGTGACTGCAACTGCATTCCATGCTCCAAAACAGTAAAACTGTTCTGAGGATGGTAGGAGATAAGAGAATTATAGCAGATTCTAGATTCCTTCTGTGTTTTCATCAGTGTTAATGGGCAGTGGATCAGATCTTTATTGAATAAGAGCTTGAATACAATTATAAATGAAAGCTTGGGAACACTGATAGTCCTCATACACACTACTCAACAACTATGACATGAAATACAGATCTTCTTATGAACTATTTGCACAGAACACTTTCAGTCTGGATAGTACTAATAATTATTTTCATTTGGATTAGAAACCAGCTTACATTGAATAAGAAATTAAATATAGGAGAATTGTTCCAATAATGTTTTTTGTACTTATCTTCAATTTTCATATTTCTGTCAGAGTCTGGAAACATAGAAAATATGTTTTTAATGTTAGTCATTCAAATTCCCTTTAGAGCAAGAACTGTTGATTTTGTTTACAGTGTCCTTGTCCCATACTTCAAGGAGATAATTTGGGCAAGAAGATGATGAAATATATTTCTTTTGTTGTTTATTTACTTTATTGATTTTCCCAGACAAACAAAACAACTTCCGATACTTAGAAAAAAATCATAGATAAAAAAGAGAAATTAGTTATTCATTTTCTACTGAATTTCAGTGCTGTGCTCATAAAGAGACTTTTCCATCTCTTAATCTCTTACAGAAGAAGGTTTCATGTGTGCATATGTGTCTCTGTTATGTATACATATGAAAAAAATAAAAAAGCTTATAATAATTTCAAATCATAAATTCAAATCAGGATTAATGACCAAAGCAGTTTCTGCATCTCTCAACAAACCGATTAGATGATAAATATTTAGCAGACTAACACAGTGTTTGAAATGAACAGCTCTCTCTAAAGAAGTGCAAATAATATTCTCTCTGATTATAGACATTGTAGCTGAGGAGGGATAAGAGATATTGTAAATCCATTAGTGAAGCCCTGCTTGCTTTCATTTCTGTTTAATATTTCTTAAAGCTATAAAATTGTATTATGTTAATGTGCAAGTGATAAAGGCTGCTAATGTGATTACCACTCACAGTGTTATAAACCTTTCAGCAAAGCTGCAGACAAATCGGTATTCAACTGTTTCTCATGATGACTATGTTATGCAGAGCAGATCACGTGTTGAAGACATCTAGTTGCTAGGACATTCTTAAATGTCAGAAGTTTTAAGCAGATACTAGAACCAAAAGGACCATTTCAAAGCAGTACTCACTTATTATTTTGTGGTAAGCAAGGCCTAACAGGTCCTTATTAAAGCTACGTGTGGAAAGCACATGTATGATGTCACTATTCTGACTATACAAATGCAAAATAGTGTCACAGGTCAGATCATACAGAGTTATTTCAGTTTTGCTAGTATTACTGCTCTCCTCTTCATTTTGCTTCCCAAAAGGCTGGAACAGTTTACTAAAAATGATGGAGAATTTTCCTAAATTTTCTTATGATCATATGGCAACTATCCTTTTCCATTACTCCCTTTTTGACATTCTTCAGTGGCAATTTTACCTCATTTGTTCAACTTTATGTTACAATAGAATTACATTACATGATAATAGAATTCTGCAATTCTATTAGAGATTTCTAATTCACAATAGAATTTTAATTCATTAACAGAAGTATTAAGAAGAGCTCAAATTAAACTCTCAATCTGGGGTCATATCATTAACTATCTTATTGGAGCTTGGAATCCAAAAACTTAGATTAGATGAAGAACTAGATGGAAAAATTATCTTTATGAGACAGGCAGAATAACAGCTGCAGCCAAATAGTCTATTAAAGGATCCACTCAAACCTCAGTATGACATGCCTTTTCCAGCAAAAATACTGTGGCTAAGAATTTAAGAATATAGTTAATTTACATAGAGCACAGTATGGAAATCCTGTCAGAAACATTACTGATCAGTTTTTGTATTTTACTTATGGAAGGAAGATTAAGTCAAAGGAGAACACAGTATACATATCTCCTCTAACTATCCTCTTCTTTTCCCCACTGTGTAACTTCTGAATTGTAGTGCTTTATTCATACAAGCTTGTATATATCCAAACAAGCTTATGCAGATATATAGCTTCTTTCTGACTCAAGGGAGTGGCTAAAAGCTACTAGAAAACATAAACCAATTACAAACCAAATTAAGAACTCAGAAGAGCATGCATAATAAGTATCACTTTCAAAAAGAGATGGGAGCAAAATTCCCAGTCTAGTTTCAGATGTAAGCTCCTCCCAACATTCCCCAAATCCTTGCATCTAGGGGTTTAGCTGTGGGCTCATATCTAATGTCAAGCAACCTAGCAATACATTAAAGCTTAAAAAGTCAGGGCAACAATTTCTGGTATCTTTCTAATGATGATTAATTCCTTTTGTATTAATTTGAGTAACATTAATCAGAATTAATTCTTTTAGTGTGAAAGTGGATAGAACAATTAATTTCTTCTGCATTTCATGAGAGCCTATTTAAATGAATAACTGTTTCATTTTTGTTGTTGTTGTTTGTTTTTTTTTTTAATATCAGAAATAAAAAATTGAAATCTTACATGTCAGTCATAAATTGTACAATAAGATAACAAACTGATGAGTACTTTATTTGTTCATCTTTAAGAAGTGACACATTCACTGCATATAAATAGGGTATAGGAAATATATACATGTAGTCTTGTACCATGGGAAACATACCCATCAGAATTTGTTTTATGTTCTCACATGTATTATTTTTTTTTTCAGAAGTGACTATTAATAATAATTTAAGAGAAACATCATAAAAGACAAGCAAATTCCCCCCCCCCCCCCCCCCCGCTTTTTTTAAATTGATCATTTTTTCATTTATCATTTTTCCAGATTATGTAGCAACTGTTATGTAATATGATCTTAATTTATTAGTGGTATTTTTAACTACATTTAACTTTCTCATATTATATCCACACATATAATATATACATATACACATGTAATATATGCAAGATACATATATATGTGTGTGAATAATGTTATCAAGTATGGTGTACAGTAGCACTGATATCAAAAGACAGAGTAAAATCAAACCTATTTATTAGTTTATATAAATTTACTTAATGCCATTTTCCTTGTGTTTTGGGCTTACAATAAAATTCTCTTCCATTTCTCTCTCTATCCGTGTTGTTTAGAGTTTTGCAAATGAGTTCAATGGAACCAATTTTACTCTATTGAAGCTTAATGTGACCCAGCTTTTCAGAGAATATTTCTTATGACTTTCCAATCACTTTAGAATCATCTTCTCCTTCCTTCTGTCTGTTTTGTCATTGTTGTTTTCTGTTTGGTTGGTTGGTTTTGTGTTTGTTGTTCTCCAACAGCTTTTGTCTGCTAAAGATCACTTTCAGTTGACTAAATTTTGAGATTCTGAAGCAGTTTCTGAAATCCTTGCAACAGCATCTTATTTTTTATGTAGTCGTTCTGTTTAGTGTTACCTGGGATTCAGTGTCTTAGTCACAGATGAACTAACTTCCTAAAATTTCAAGTCACAACTCCAGAAACCTTATGCAATGATTGGGCAAAAGCCAAGCATCCAGATGTTACCAAATGCTGAGATCTTTGTGATTACATTAATTTATGGGGTGAACTTCATTTTGTAGAAATGGACTCACATAGATAACGTAAGGACTCACATAGATAATGCAGGATTAGCCAATCTATTTCCTAAAACTGATGGAAAAAAAAAATAAAAAAAATTATTTTGCTATGGAATTTCTTATATTACAAAGAAGTATAGATTGGGTGCACTTGCCTTACCCATTTCCAACTGAGTTAATGGTCAGGGGTCTCACCTTTTCAAGAAATGAAGAGGAATAGACAGGATGTAGATTGTATGCGTCTCCCTTTACCAACAAAACTTACAGGTTGTAAATTTGAGTTAACATTTCAAATTCACCTTGAAATACTATTTAACAAATGCAATTGTGATAGGGATTTCCAAATTTTCAGCTTAATACCATTGCATAATTTATTTCCTTAATCCTAAAACCATATCCACTATTCTTAGCTTCAGCTGTAAAGAACAAAGCCATATTCTGGAAACTTTATAGCTCAAAAAAACTCAAATATTGTGACAGTCTTCTAGATTTATACGGAAGTTTTGTAATTCTTGACAGTTTCTAACAAGGCACTCCAAATCTCTGGATATGGAAGAAGCAGAAAATTTACATTGTTGAGCCATTCAGCATTTTTCTTGTAACCTAGAGTTCTGGTTTTCTTAGATTTAGTTTCCATTGTGATGGATTGCAGCCATAATGATGTAATTACTCCAATTTCACATGCTTTTAGACAGAAAAATTATGTGGATTTGTAAACAAGCTTCAGCTTCAAGGTTCCAAAAACTTGCATCTCAGTGAACAAAAAGAAAACAAACTCTTTTTTAATGAAATGTGAACACAGGGTTTTGCTACTTTCTCCATAAACACAAGGCTAAGGAGAGTAAAAAGCTAGTTAATATAATGCATATTTATGGTATATATTTTATAATGTTGATACCTTAATGCAGCTGAGGCATATTTTTGTTTCCTACACAGGATAGTGAATAATAAAAACCAAAACCCTAACGTGCTTTATTTCCTTTTCTTTCTGGTGTCATGAGGACATATGTAATATAATGTAGAAAGATAATGGGATCAACAGCTGCTTTACCTGGGAATTTAATTTACTGTGTATGCAGATTCTTGATTGCCCAATCAATGGGTATAGCTGAAGCATACATTACCCTCAAATGATGACAAGAAACTGGGTAGGTTCATTGCCAGATATACCCAAGTCCTTACCAGCATATCTTGTAGCATACTCTTCTCATGCAGTTTACAAATCTTGAGTAATCTGACAAGATGTGATTTGAGATGTGGTTGCCAGAGTCTTGTAAATAATCTTAGTAGGGTGTGCGGGGGAAGGAAAAGGAAATTAAGACTCTGAAGGGCAGCTTCTCAGATGGCAGCTTGCAGTGACAGTTTGACAGATTTGCTGGTGCTGTGGAAGAATTATATGTTATAACTATATGAATCGTTCACTTTCCTCCAAGGATTATATATTTTTTAAGTGTCATAAATACAAAGCTGTGGGAAGCACTGCTAGGTAGGAAAATGTGAAATTCTATTTCCCTTGCAACTCATCTGCATAATGTAATCTGGAGGGTTGTGTTTATCAGTGGTGGGAAGGCAGTTTAAACAAATGTTCAACATATGTATATCATCAACAGCAAAAGGTCATGGTTTTTGCAGGCATCTAAAAATGTAAACAAAGGCCAGCATGTCTGCATTTTCCCTGCATCATATTGACAGCAAATAATAGGTCCCTAACAGAATATCTGTCATCTTGGAAACATTTACGGAGCATTTTGTTCTGGCTGATATAGACTGTTCAAATGAGTCATTATACTGGGAGGCAGCTACTGCTATTTCAATAAGTATCTTGAGACTACAGCAATTTCATATCATTGTAATTCAACAGCAACTAACTAACTAAGTGCTACAGAGTCCATCCGGTATTACAGTTTCCATGGCAATTAGATACTCGGACACTTTATTGAAACCCACCAGTTAAAAGCTGTTTGCCAGAGAACATTAAGGACTATTCCTTTTCCTTAGCCTTTTTCTTGATTGACCAGATGATCACCAGACTGACCAGTGCCAGTATGTTGGAATAGCTAACTTTCATCAATTCTGCTTTCATAGTATATGATTCTGACTTGGTCACAAAAGTAGGTTGATAGCTTGCTTTTCTGACTGCCCTTGTTCCTTGCATTCAAAGTCTACTGAAATGTAGTTAATCCCCTTCCCTCTGCATCCTAAAATGCACCAGTAAAATTACCTGCAGGATTCAAAACATACAGGATGTCATATGGGCAGCTATTTCTCCTCTGATACTGCCCAACATATATGTTGAATAATATAATGAAGAATTTCAAAGACTGTCTTCCAACAAAGAAGACTCATTTTCAATCTGTGTAAACTTTAGTCAGCCAACTCTGAAAAACAACTATGTAAAACAACTTCAGTTCATGAGAACAGTTAAAAATGAGACATGGCCATGTCAATGAGGGAGCAAGAAACAGAACAAGAGATAAGAGGAGGAAGGAATTATTTGTTCACTTTCTTTGATAAAGTGAAAACAAGTGTTATGATAATTACTTTCTGTGCTTGTTTTTACTCAGCATTTCTTCTAAATGATCTGTGGAGAGAAAAATTTGGGGTGTGTGGGGGGGGTGGGGGGTTGGCGAGGATTGGTTTATCTGCTTCCAGAATTAATGTTAGGGCAGGTGGCAAATGAGTTCTTTCTAATTTTCCAGTCTTCTCCCTGGGACAGATTCTGCCTTCTTGTTCCGTATGAGCAGTTCTTTACTACCCTTAGGGATATAGTAAGAAATAACATAAACTGAAGACTTGTGACAGAATCTGACTCATTATGAAATGGGGGTATGCATGATTTGGTGTTACATATGCAATGTACTCGATTTATTATGAGACAATAATTTTAGATGTAAGACCAGTGTTACAAACTGGAATGTCTTAAAGATGTTTACTGTATTACTAGCCTTTTTAGTGGCAAGCCTACATACTGTTGTTTCTGTACCTGCTAGTATGATTGTGTTTTGTTGAATATAATGCTTTGAAAGCTTTCATTTCAAGCAAGAGTAATCTTTTTCACAGTCTGAGGTTCTAACTAAGGCAACATCATTTGAAACAAATGACATCTCCTGACCTATACTCATCCACCTAATTTGTGAAGACCGAGATTTTTACTGACATTTCAATGAAAATCCAAAAGAGGCGTACAAATAAATGAGTCATAGATATTCAGAGATACATTAATACATATTCATTGTCATGTGTATATACACTGATATATATATACATGCCTATATGCATGATAGAAGTGCATAAAAAGTCTCTATCAAGGGGACATGAGTGATTATTATTAGGCTTATTTGATATAGTAATAATTCATTGTTCTTATTGAGAGCTGATAATAGAATAGCCCAAGGGGAAGAATCTATGCCAGGCTCCTAGATCAAATGGTTTAGTTCTTTGTTCACATAGGTGCTGAATCCATGGCGGATTTCCAAGTGAAAGTGCCTGCAGCAATGTTTGCTAATTACAGGTTGTGTTCTACTGTTTCCAAACAGGGTGAAAGTGACAGAAGTTTAACTGTGAATAATTACACACTTGAATAAGTATGTGATTAGCCCTATTTGTTGTGGTTGGGACTAGAGTGACAGGACAAGAATGGAGTGATTACATTATTTACAGCTTAATTGTAGACAAATAATTACTTATGTAAACTGGTGCTTTGGGGTCAGGGAACACATGCCTGAGAATTACTAGGATTTGAATGGAAACTTCAGAATCTGGATTTCCAAATGATATATCATAAGTGAAAATTCTGTGCATTTATCCAATTACGGGGTGTTTTTCTTGAATTAAATATCTTGGAATGTTAAATGACCTGTCCTCTTGAAATCAAGGATTAGACAAAATCTTTTTAAGCCACTGCTTCTAACCCAATAAATCACAAATGCCACCTAGTGGCTTTTGCTATCTAGTGAATCATTACATATGTGCCAATAATAATAATAATAATAATAATAATAATAATAATAAAACAGTCTAGAGATTTACCAGCATTTTATTTCCATCAATGTGCATATGGCTGATGGGATTGTCTGTGATTTTTTTTTTTTTTTTTAATTTAGTTCCCAACTAAATTTTATTTGTATTGGATCAGACTGTGAAAATCTTACTCATGTTGCTGAGTGATAATGAATTTAAACCCATTAAAATGCAGTTAAACTCCCTGTCTTGGAACTGTGTTTTATCTTTACATGTTTTCATTGCCAAGTGGAGGAAGGTCCCTGTTTACAAAAGAAGATCTTAAGTTAGTGATAAGGTTAGCTCAGATTAATTAAATTAAGTTAAATTCATTTAACATGTTAGCAAATTGCTCTGATTTAGGGTTAATCCAAGCTTGTTTGTCCAAATAAATAAAAGCTTCATTCTTTACTTGTGTGCTGTACTTTCAAAATGATAGTCTTCCAAAATACAAATCAATGTCCAACCAGGAAAAATAAAGAAATAAAAAAGAAAAAGATAGAGAAGAAGAAGAAGAAGAAGACCAAGCTGATTATTTGGTAGGAAAATAATATCACTATGATGACACTGTTATATAAGCAGTCTATATTGTTAAATGCTTTTGAAATTCATGATGGGGAATTTATAGGATTGGAATAAGATGTTAATGTATAGTAATCATGACACTCTGTTATTGCTAGTTCTCTGTCTTTTCATATCTTTGCAAACAACTTTTTGTTTGTTTTTTTTTTGTTTGTTTGTTTGTTTTTCAGTTTCCAGTAGATTCCCATGTGAAAAAATAATTTATTTTTTCTAATATTTATTTTTTCTAATATTTTTTCAGAGGCACCAAGGGCTTGGAATTCTCAGAAACACTACAAATTGAGTCTTGTGTTTTTGAAATATGTATCCATTAGAGCCTGATTCGTTAGAGACTGATTTTAGAATACTTAGTCTAAAATCAAAACACATTCAAGTTTTATATTTTTGTACATTATGTTTAGTATACTATATTTAATATTATATTTAGAAACAAAAATATTAGTGACTTCAAAAATTTTGGAGTAGTTAATTTGCTTTGGTAAAGTGTGATTAAAATGTAATTGTCAAAACGTGTAAGAGTGGTGAATTAACCAGGCTTTTTATTATCATCATCATCATTATTATTTATTACTGGTGATCTGTACGCTTGCCCGATTTCAAAACTTGAGAATAATACCAATGATAAATCACAATTAAGCAATACAGCTGTGCATAGATTGTTCATGAATGTTTTATAGTGTACAATATTCAAAGATATGTATTTAGGTAAGGATTTCTAAGGGAGTTATGAATGTAGCATGTGAAAGTTTAGTGGTACCTAACTTTTCAAGGTGTCTTATCTCTTGTCAGAATTAAGCAAGGCTACGTTGAATCTGCTCAGAGCTATTCCCTCTGAAACATTTATTTCACAAGTTGTTTAGTGCATCATTGTGGAGAGGAGATAATGCATTTGTTTTTGCTTCTGAGTGATTTACTTCTATTAGTAAAAATTTTCTATGGTATGTTCTTATTTTTTTTTCTATGTCTTCAGTTTGCAACCTTCATATGCCTCAATCCTTACATGCTTTTAAAGCAGTTTTATATTTAAGCCAGATAATAATTTCATTAAATTCATTTCATAAGATCTAGTCGACTTATTGCAGAGATTTTAATAATAATTTTAGTTATTGTGTTTACTGTTAGCAATACCACTACCTACCAATATCTCTCAGTGTGAAAGAGTTGTTATGTGACCTTTGGGGAGAAAGAAACTTAAATTTCTTGAAAATGTAAAATGAGCATAGATCTGTTTATAAATCTTGTGTGATTTTTTTTTTTTTTTTTCTTTCTCATGTATTTCCTCCTTACTGCTTTATTATCTGGCCATATATATATATATATATATAACAAAAAAGTTTCTAAGTATATACAGATATATATATATATATATAACAAAAAAGTATATACATATATATATATGTATACACTTAGAAACTTTTTTGTTCAGGGACTATTTCATGTTGTGAAGTGATTAAAATAAGCATTCAGCTGGGTTATAGCAGAGTGTACACATATACACATCTACCAAAGACCTGGAAAAATATTTGCTGAAAGTATAAGTAGCAGTACAGGTAGTAGGCAAATAAGTTATTCAGAAAGGAAAGAAAGTTTGGTGTCAACAGCAAAGAAGACAAAGGAGTACAAAGCACATAAAGTGAGAAAGAAGTGCTTCGAGACCTAGGTTAAAATACAACTGTGTTTGCTTTTCCATTTTTACTCACAGTCTGGTATTTTTATTTAACTGTGGCTAAGAGTCTGAAGCCACTCAAGGTATGTTCAGTGCTCTAGGTCAGAAGATGTTCTGTTATAGATATTACTCAGTTCATAATTAATTCATGACACATTTGAAACTATCTTGCTGGCTTATGTTTAGAATTTAGATGTGCTATATACTATGGTACTATATACATTCAAATCAAATATGAAATTCAATACTTTTTTTTTTCCTGCTGGCCAGAAGAAATCCAAGAGACTAATGCAAATGGACCAGATAGAGACTGAAATATGTCAAGAGGGAAACAACTATTATTAATACATCTATCAATACTAATGGACTGAGAAGAAATCCAAATGCAGTCATATAGAGGGAGCAAGTTAACTAACAGAATCTTAAATAAATTCCTCATCTTTTTGCATGCCATAATGAAAACAGAACTGTAAGGGTCATATCAGGGACTTAATTGTGGAAGTAAGCCATTTTAATTGAGGAAGTTTCAATATCATTGTAAGATAAATAATAGATTATTATAAGATATTATAATATTACGGGGGGGGGGGAGTAGGAGAAAGACATTACTTTGAAAATTAGCACATAATATTAGAGGCATGAGACTAGTAACAATTTTACCATCCCTCTCATGTTTGTGGCAGTGTATGTATTTCATTTCTTGTTGCTTTTCAATATTAACAGCAAATAAAAGAAAACACCTTTTCCCTGGCCATTACCATAAATATATTCACTGCCTTTGATTATCTAGCATATATAGGCAAGTTGGCACTCTTCCTAGCATAAAGAGCATGCAGACTCTGGCAGCTACAGGGCTGTGGCACAAATAGACAAGATAATTTTTACAAATGGACACACAAATGCTTAAGTCTCTGTTAGAGCTTCCAAATGTGAAAAGCTAGTCCACTATTGTCCCCAATTTCACCTTCACTGGGCAATAAAACAAATATTTGTCTTTTGTAATCACTATGTTTATTTCTGCTTCACAATTGATACAAGGATTGAAAATAGCTGGCCATGATCTACTTCATAATCAAGCTGCCAAATAACCACATGGATGTCTCAGGGGCACCTTACAGATTAAGTCACCATGCAAAACAAAGGCACATATGGCTCATAAGCACAGGACCCAGGGCAGTACATGAAAGCTCACTGAACGAAGGCTGGAGGGCTGGCTTTGGTGCAGCACTCAAAATGTATAGAAATATCCAATTATCAAGCTCAGTGAAATCCTCATAGCTGATGGTGACCAAATCACTAAATTACAATCATCTAAGCACTGGTACTGAAGAAAAGATATAACAGTAGTAAAACTTATCAAAAATCCTTGCCCTTTCTCTCTTTTCCTGCTGGATCTGGGAAACGTTACAATTATGCAGACTTGACATGTTTGCCTTTTCCATGTCTCTCTCTCCTTTGTTAGGAGCAATATTTGCTGAGTGTGAGTGAAGGGTAAGAAATTCCTTTCTATGTTATTTAATGTAATGCTAAGATAGCTATTTTTTGGCCATTTAAACTTCCACAAGTATATAATGGCCTTTCCTGTTAAACATTTCTGTGTTTGACTCTCAAACACTGTTATGGTACTTTGTACTTCACTTTTTTGGGGGGATAATTCAAGTATCCCCCATTTTCAGAGCTGTTTCTTGGCAGGGTTTTATAGAATATAATTATGTTTGTTATTATAGCATCCCTTCTCTCCAGTCTGGCTATCATTCTCTACATCTGTGTGGTCTGTGGTCCCTCTTTCTCTTGCACTGAATACAGATTTTACATCTTTGTTGTTGATGTTCTCCTAGGATATTGCCACAACATTTCTTTTAATGCAGTGACCAAAAATCTATCTATCTATTAAAATAATAAAAATAATAAAAAAGCAGGTAAAGAACCACAAGTAGAAAGCCTGTTAAGATGTTAATCTGAGTTTTAGAAAAGATAACTCTTTTATATGCTTGTTATATGACATTATATGGGCACCTCCATTACTATGACAGTCCTGTCATCTTCGAACAGTCAAGTGATGCCTGGGACTGCTGGCAGTGCAAGCTCACCTGGATGCTAGGCTTGTAGAACTGCCTAAAGCCCAAGTATTTTTCTCAAATGAAGTGTTCTTAATGCTCTTACACCTGAACAATCTGATCCTAGTCCTGAAGGGTGCACTATATTATATTTGGTATGGAGACCAAATATAAAGCAGAGGAGAAACCAAGGTATAATCCTGCCTAAAACCTGTCAATTTTCAGTGATGTCAGAAATCTGCTTTTAAATCCCTGGTCAGCCTGAAGTAGATAAATTGGAGCAACGTCCCTGCTTCTCCTCCTGTCTCCCTTTATTTTTTTTCTTCATGTCTTTGCTGCAAGTTATACAAAACTTTCTACACTACTGCAAATTTGCTTACCCAATTCTGCAAGAACTGCAAAAATCCTACCTTCCTAGAAACTGAACCTTTAGGGGATTTTTCATAATTTAGGACATCTGATCTATGAAGTTTTTCATCTTCCTTAAATAAAATAGATATCCTATAGGTATTGTGGGACAGAGTCTTTTTTTCCCCAAGGAAATTAATTATTTCAAATCTTCTTTTCAGCTTGAATTAGAACAAACTAAGTAACAAACTTTCTTCCTGCATTGGAATTTTATAAGACAGTCCTCTTATCAACATACTAAGATTACTTTTTATATCCATATTTGTTAACATATTGCAATCAAATGACTTGTGGGCCAACTAACTAGATATACTGTACTGGATGCATGCATGTAAACTGATGTGTGTAGCAGTAACAGTTATTTAATTGGTGTTTCTGGCTGTTCAGCTGCTTTGTCTCAGTGACTGTCATGGTTCCATCAGAGATGTCATTATCTGGGAAAAAGTTAAAAAAAAAAATAAAAAAATCCAGTAAAGAGAGAGAGGATGTATAAAAACAGTAATGCCATATCAATAGTGGGAAATCTTATGGATATGAATTATATTATTATAATGTTTCTATTTTATTCATCAGCTGGCTTTTGGATACTTGCTATCATCTCAGTTTGGTACAAATCTTAATAACATAGGAATTTACTATAACTACACACACACTATTATGCTGGGTAAGCTAACTCTGTCACAGTATAGTCTACTCTAGGTGTTTTAGCTATGCATTCAACTAGAGGGGAAAACAAAGAACCTTATGGGAGATAAAGATGAATCAGTGATTGATCCCAATAAATGAGAACTATGAGCCATACAAACTAAAACAACTCGAAGCCTCTGCCTATAAGCCTGCTAAAGCAGGCCCAAACAAATATAGAAAACCTGAAACTTTTTAAATCTAATTTTTACAAATCAAAATGTCGAGTCAAATTTAATTGTCCCAAAATAAAATATTTTATTCAGAATTCACTAAAACAAATGTGAACTTCTGTGGCAGAAATCAAATTTTAACATGGAAAATTTTTCATTATAAAAAGTTTGGACAGAAGCTTTCTAAAACTTCAATACATTTATTTTGACAATCTTTAAAAATAAGCTAGCAACACCTTTAGTGAATTTCTTTGTTAGTAACACTGTTAAAAAGAGAATTTTAACAAATAACTACTCTGCAACTAATAACCCTGCAACTGTTTGTTGCATAGTAAGTGAGTTATGTCAGGATTATGGTAACAGACTGACTTGATTTATTTAATTGTACCATCTAGCCTAGAGTTTTATTTCCAGATCATATTTAATCTTTGCAAAACATCACACAGTATCACTGTCTATTTACAAACAGTAATTCTACTTTAGCCCATTCTCCCATTCTTTTGCAACACAGAAGAGCTGGTTACATTAATTTCCTGTTAGTAGCCTCCATACTATAGGCTAATTAATACCATAAAAAATATATTTTTCGCTCTTATTTACCGGAAGTAGTAGGCTTTTTGAGAAGTAGTCTCAGTCTTGGAAAACAGATTCTAGAAGTCCTCAAAGCCATCTTTGTAAAGAGATGCTCAGTTCTCTTTTTGTTTTTAAAGTCAGGAACTCAGTAAATAGTCAAGAGTTCTTCAACTTTAGAACATATTTTTCTCTCTTTGTTTATAAGGAAGAACCTAGCCATATGACACAATTAAAACTCATGCACACAGATGTGCTCAGATGCTTCTGTCCTTGGCTTTCCTTACCAAGTAATTAAACACAAGATCAACAAAGTTGATCTATTGAATGGCCTTCAAGAGTGTTGTATGTTCCTCAAAAAAAAAAAAAAAAAAAAAGGCAAGAGGTATTTTGCTCCTCCCTGAAGTAATCAAGTAATCTGTGTTTTTATGAGTCTTTGATCTTTAGCCAGAGATTGGAGTTGCATTAGATTACTCAGTCTTTCTCTTTATTGCAACAGCTACAGACATTAGATAGAATGATCAGGCTCTAGCCCAATGCAAACTAAAGGTACTTTTCATGAAATGCTTGTCTAAAACACAGAAACCATTAGTACAAAATATTATGAATGACAACATTTCAGAAAGTTTTATAAGTGATTAGGTGTTATAGTAGAAGCTGGAAAGTATACTTCTGGGTACACTACAGAACCAGTCTTGCCTCTGATAATTCTACTCCACCAAATACCTAATACTGGCCATTTCAGATTTAGAAGATGGGACTAATTATATTTTTCACGTTGACAAGTTTATTCCTGTAATATGTTCCATACTCACACATTATGTATAGAACAAGTTCTTCCAGTTTCTGATACACATGAGCTCTTTATGATAACATTAAATAGAAAGCTGTTTGGTGCAGAATATAGAAATATTTGAGTAACCCTAACATTCTCAGGGATGGCGAACGCAACCAGCTCATTCATTCCTAGCATTAAAATACTAATTGCAGTAAAGTCTGAGGGTTAGTTTCATATGAATCATTTCATATGAATTTTACATTATGTCTTCAGAAAAGTCAGCTTGTCCTCTCAGTTTCAGATGGCCTTTTTAAGGTGTAATGGGAATATTATAAGACTCATAAGGTTCAAATACACTGGTTGTTGACTATGCTATAACAAATGATCATTTCAGTTCATTGACACTATTCTTTTACCATGCATAATTTTGCACTTAACATTTACATCATTAAATCTTAACATTGATTCAAATACATAATTTAAGTGTTTTTCACACATACAGTCTTTCTATTTGACTGAAAGAAATTTGAGTTCAGAAGTGAAGTGCACATAATTTAACTCCTCAGTGATTCAGGCCCAAAGAAAATTGATTTAGTCGGTTCACTTCAGTTAAGTTGTACATTCTTGTATAAGGTTTATCACTGATCTGTGTATGCTTTGCAGAAAGAAATAAAGTGTGGCATATTCCCTGTGTTCACAGGTTGGTTGAGGTTGGAAGGGATCTCTGGAGGTCACTTTGTCCCCCTCCCTTGATCAAGCATGGTCCCATTGCCCAGGATGATGTTTAGGCACCTTTTGAAGATCTCCAAGGAGGGAGACTCCTCAGCCTCTCCAGGCACCTGTTCCAGGGCTCAGTCACATGCACAGTAAAAAAAGTGTTTCCTGATGTTCAGACAGAACCTTCCTGTGTTCCAGTTTGTGCCCTTTGCCTCTTGAGCTGTCACTGGACACCACAGAAAGGAGCCTGGTTCTCTCCTTTTAGCACCCTCCATTCAGGTATTTTGTACATGTCACCCCTAAACCTTCTCTTCTCCAGGCTAACCAGTGCCAGATCTCTCAACCTTTCCTCATATGGGGTGCTCTAGACCCTTAATTATTTTAGTGACCCTCAGTGGATTTTCTCCAGTAGCTCCATCTCTCTCTTCTAGGATCACAGAACTGGATGCAATACTCCACATGTGGTCTCACCAGTGCTGAGCACAGAAGGATCACCTCCCTTGACCTGCCATCAACTTTATTCCTAATGCAGCCCTTGATACTATCAACCTTATTTGTTGAGAGGACACATTGTTGGCTTATGTTCTACTTGGCACCCACCAGGACCCCCAAGTCCTCTTCTGCCATATTTTTTTCTCCACATTTTCCCTAGTATTTCTTGACTTTATATTCATCAGGATGGACCTCTGTCGAGTTTAGATGTGGTGATCCTTAAATCTTAACCATCATTTTTAGGTCTCTCTTTCTTCCAGGGCCTTATCAACTAAAACTCTTCCAAGCAGATACATGAAGATGTTAAAGTATTACTTCCTGAAATCCAGTGTTTTGAGCTTGCTTTTTAGACTCATTCCTCCCCTCAGGATCCTGAACTCCACCACCCCATGGGCACTTCAGCCAAGGTTTCCTTTTACTTTCACATCCTTAATGAATGCCTCGTTGATGAGCATGAGATTCAGCAAAACACCTCTCCTCAGTGGCTCCTCTACCATTTGAGTGATGAATTTGTCATTGACACACTCCAGGAACCTCAACATAAGCATTGCTTATGCCTTGTTGTGTTATCCAGCCAGCAGATAGGGGGTTAGTTGAAGTTCTTCCCTGTGAAGATCAGGGCCTGTGAACATACTCCTATCTGTGTGTAGATGGCCTTGCCTGTTTGTTCTTCCTGGTCAGGTGATCTGCAGAAGACACCCACTACAATATCACCCTTACATGTGTTCTCTTTAGCCCTCATACATAAGCTCTCAGCTGGCTCATCATCCATCCCCAGGCAGAGCTCCATATATCCCAGCAGTTCTCACATAAGGGGCAACTCCCCCTCTGTTTGTCTTTTCTAAAGAACTTGTATCTCCCCATGACAACACTCCTTTTCATGGGAGCCATCCCACCATGTCTCCATGATCCCAACAAGATTGCAGCCCTGCAACTGCACTCAGGTCTAACACACTGCTTTCATTCCCCATGTTGCATGTTTTACTGTACATGAACTTCAGATCATTACATGGCAACATCCATCCTATCATGTCCTCCAACTTAGAATGCTTCAGCTACCTTCACAGTAATGAGATGAAACTCATGCTTAATTTATACTGACGTTGCTGAAACATTTTTTTGAGCTAGAATTGTTTTACATTTTTATTGTTTTTTTTTATCTTTACCCATAAACATATTTACTTCAAAACTATTGTTAACCTATTCTTGCATTCCTTTCCCATGCAAAGGTGCTTAAGCATAAGTAGAGTGCAGAAAAGAAGAACCCATTCTAATGCCAAGAAACTAGAAAAGGTAAGATGTGACCAAGAACTCTGAGGTTTAAAAGAGCTTTGCTACCATCTTAACAATCCTTCAAAGTTTACTGTTACAAAAGCAAACTCAAAAGACTATCTTAATCTTTCATCACTAAAAACTGTCAGTTCTTAAACCTGTAATATAACTATATAAAACAAAGGGTAGTCATATTAATACAAAATTATTTTTTTAATAATTTACTCCTTAATAAATTTCAACTTACTTCATGTTGTACATAGATTACTTCTATAAAGATTAATTTTCAGCTATAAAGTCATATAAATAA
This sequence comes from Aythya marila, assembly GCF_965140915.1. Taxonomy (NCBI): domain Eukaryota; kingdom Metazoa; phylum Chordata; class Aves; order Anseriformes; family Anatidae; genus Aythya; species Aythya marila. The sequence continues at coordinate 41,955,053 of NC_139046.1, read as the reverse complement.
TTATTAATATGCACTGTTCTTTGCATTCCTAAGTATTTCTTTTAAAAGAATGAAACTTCTAGGATGGATTTTGAAGTATTTTCCTTCTTCCTAACTGGACAATTTCCTTAAGTATTGTCTCCAAAATCTCAGCATCAGATTGCCTTGCAGTCCTTGCTATTCTGGATACCATGAAACATGGCTGTGCATGGAAATCTTCTTTATGACTATTAGGTGAGAAGATTGTCCTCTTTCACTAAGTTTGTGTTTAGGTGTTATAATACAATTGTTTTGAATACAATTTGTTTTATATAATATAATTGTTTTGCTACTTATTTGTTTGTTAGGTAGCTTGCTTTAGCTGTCTCTGTGTAGGCATGAAGCACTGTTCATTACGTAATACAGTTTGTTCCAAGCAGAACTGTCTGTCTTAACAATCAAAGCCTGCAATCACATTTCTGCTCAATTCAAAGGCTCACTGAGATCTTTCAGGAATTAGAACTGCAACTTCAGACCGCTCTGTGGTCTGGTCTAAGCTATCTTTGGGATTATCTCTTCCTGTGAAATCCTGACTGCTGACAACAGGTATATTCAAATGGAGAAGAAATATCACCTGTCTCAGGAATAAATCCTATGTGAAAAAGACAGCTTTTTCAGTGCCTATCAATCAGACAGTAATGTAGGAGAGAATACGGACATAAATAAGTAAACATGACAACCTGCTTTGTGCTGAAAATACTGATGATGAATATTCAATATGTGATGAAATAAGATGAATATAGCTGTTTGGATTGATTTAAACCTGGTAACTAGCATGGGAAAGTGAACTATACATTGTGCAGTTTTATAGTGACACATATACAACATCTACCTATGTCTTTTGGATGTATCTGGAAAGTAGAGAAATTTTGGGAAAGTGAGAAATGAGCTATGTGTTTGTTTCTGCTTCTGGTGGACTCAGTAGTTACTAAATCAAACAACTGCAGTCAGCTAGTGGAGCTTCACTCAAAGCAGAACATAGTTTGCATAATCCTTATATTTCTATTTTTTTTTGTGGGGTTTCATGGGGGAGGGTTAGGGTGGATGTGAAATAGGGTTGTTCAAGGAATGGAGAGGAAGAATGGAATCCCCAAGAATTCCTAGGAATTTCAGTTTCAGAAAAAAATACCAGTCATCTAAAAATCTTTCTTGTATTATATGTTTTTTCCTGATGCTTCTGTTTGCTTCATATTCTAGGGGAACGTTTTGTTTCTTACTGGCCGTAAAGACTGTTATGGAAAAGAAGACAGAAGGCAGCCAAAAGGTCACCAGAATATTTCCACTCATAATGGAAAATTACTATTTTATTTTATTTTATTTTATTTTATTTTATTTTATTTTATTTTATTTTATTTTATTTTATTTTATTTTATTTTATTTTATTTTATTTTAATATTATATATTTATTAATTTATTTTTCTGGAGTATCAGACAAGTGCATAAGACAATGCTTTTTATTTATTTATTTATATATTTATTTATTTTTCCTGAAAGAGCCTAGAGTTTCTTTGCCAGAAACATAAAATGTGCATGGGTGCAGTGACACATTTAGAACTTTAATAGAGTACGGGATGAAAACGTTGGTGTAGTAAACAGAATAGGTTCATTTTCCCTAGTTTTACCAATTAGAAAGTTAACAAACTTGAAAAGCAATAAAAATCTGGATTACAGTTGTTTGACATGGTATGTTAGCTCATGACCCTATCCAGTAAAATATAGCCATCTGAAATGAAGAAAAGAAGGATACATGAAGAAAACACCCACTTCAATTTAATTTGAGTGAAGCCATATAGGTTCCAACGATGGCACATTAGGTTTACAATAAATCTAAACTTGCCCAGGCATAATTTTAAGGCCCTGTGGTCCACAGCCAATGCAAAAAAAAGAACTCTGTACAGCATGCCCACTTGTAGGTTACATCAACTTTTCTTTGAGTTGCTTTCTTTAATCGCAGTGAGGTATAAATACAATCACCAGTTAGCTTACATAGGAGATGTATGAGAAACATAAGGAAAAACTCTGGCTAGATGTAAATCCCTGAGTTAGGTTCCTTAGAAGAAAATATTACATTTCGATCACTTATTTATTTTTTAAAGAACATCTTGGATAGAATTATAGTAATTCCTTGACAGATTCCTCTCTAAGTAGTGCTGAATGCAGTTTAATTGCTCCCTAACTAATTTGAGCAGGCGTGTGGATAAGGAAGCTATTCTTTACTACTTCTTAGTGGTGAATTATCTGTTCAGATAATTTTAACTGAAACTTAGTGTCTGTGTGAACATGACTAATTCCCAGGATTCAATTTTATGAACAGTTCTCTTCCTCTGGCTGCAAAAGAATATTTTATTTGTACATATTTTTAGATGTGATATATAGTATATGGTATATAGTAGAGTGACCGATGTTTGTTTCATTTAGCCCCAGTACCATACTAAACCGACAAAAGGAGACACATGAGATTCATGGACCCTGGCTGCATAGCTGGCCAAGCAGTAGTAGAAAAAATCCTGTTGAGGCAGTAAGAGAAACAACTGAGAACCTGTGGTGAGCCAACAGCAGAAAATTATGATATATTTAAAATATACTACAAAATATCAAAGTATCTACGTTCTCAAAATCAACATAGTTGAAGCTTCTATAAACCTGACTTAAGGGCATAATAATATTTTTTTCTACTGAGAAAATCATTTAAAAATCATATGAGAACACATATCTAATACAAGGGCCTTCAGTTACTTGGTTCTTTTTATTTTCTAACACATAGGTTGCCATGTTGTTAGAGATGTATATAATTCTGGAAAGCTATTTACAGTTCCAAGTATTTCTGGTGTATATTATTGAAATTAGGGGAATAGATTGACAGATAACCCACCCATGCTTCAAATTCTACTATTATTTATTTTTAAAGTAATAATAGGAAAATAGGTAAGATTTTGTTTGCTGCTGAAACATTTCTGAGTGTAAAGTGTGAACATGTTTTACAAATAAACTTGAAACATTTATCTCTTTATGTTTTCTATACTGAATCCTGACATAGGTACTGAATATATTTATATTGATTTATCTGTATCAAATGGCTTTAAAATGTCTTAATATTTTCTGTAATCTTTTCTTATTATGTGTCACATAATAATAATTCCTGTGAATACACTATGTTTTTGACTGCATTCTCTATAGAGACTTGAGAAAAATGGACTCCTATAACAAAGGGAGTAGAAATCATTCTAGAGATTACTTTCAGTGATCTTACGGAAAAAAAAATGTGTCTCTTGAACCTGTTGTTGGGATCGAATTTCCCATTTACTTAGAAGTTTGTTGAAAAAGTGAAATCTCTAACATCACCTTTAAAATGGTGTAACTTTAATTTTAACTTCATGCAGATACTAAAACAATAAACTGTCAGTGAATATGGGAAAACTAAAACATAATACACAGGTAATTACACGTTAATTTTTCACATTTGCCTGATGTCACAACCCTATCAGTTTTGCCATTAATGTCCCATTACATGCTGTGGGAAATTCTATCTCAAAATTCAAAGTGGAAAAATGTAGGCTGCCTCTTCTATTGTTATAATGCATGGCAAAGTCAGTTCAGTCAGTGTTTGCTAGACATCAGTGTTATCAAGATTGAGATCTACTTTATTGTATAATCTGAAGATGTATTACAGTGTAACCTTTGTCATTTGTTTTTATGTCTTACTGCTTAGAAAAAATAAAATAAAACAGTCTTTCAATGTTACTTATAGAATCTTCAGATAATGTTTGCTAAAAAGGGATTTAACTTTAAGAGCAAAGAATTGAAAAGAGCAAAGAAAACTTGTCATGGATTTAACCCCATAAATATTGAGATGTTGCTAATAATATTTTTTGATAGCTTTCTCTGCTAGGCCGAGATAATGATAATGTTAATATATGAAAATAAACCAGTAAGTGTGTGCTCTGTGTGGCATTAGGAAGAAGTCCTTAAATAATAGCAGTAGAATTTTTGTCTTTGTGACTGAAATAAATTAAGCTTGACTGGAAGATCCCATAAGATCAGTCATCATGTTACTGCAAGGAATTGCAGTAAAAGGAACATGTATCAGCTTGTAGTCTCTCAAGATGTCTGTACTGTTTAACAGTCAAAGATTGGACTTAGTTTTTTCTGGCACCCTTGCTGTGGCGTCCTCTGGCTGTTATTCATCAAACATTTGCTAACATTTTCAGGAATTTTCTTATTTGGCTGTGAGCGGATGTGTTATTGAATTATAAACATGTTGCTCTTTTTGAACAGCAAGTTTTTGTTCACTCTAGGTTAACATTACCCCAAGAGCAATAGAGCAAAAGTAATTTTTAGGTTATTAATTTAACAAAGTCTTCATTTTTTAATGTAAGCTGCTTTAATTTTGAGAATAAAGTCATAGATTTGATGCTCAATTTTAACATGAAAACAAAGAAAACAAACCAAGCAGAAGAACAATAAAAAATCTGCAGTGAATCACAGGAAGTATAAATACCAGGGGCTTTGTAAGATCTAACATTCTATTGTTATTATAATTTGAAGATAAAAACGGTTTGTAAGACAGTTAGACTCTATACCAAAGTTTATACACTTTGACTTTTGATGCATAGTCATATCTACAAATATAATGGACTGCCATTTAGGCACACTGGTTATTTGCAGTAGCAGGGGTGGAGAGAAGGAACTGTGGATGAATTTCTTCAGGGCTCCGTGCTGTGACTTATACATTAATCATGAAGCATCATGCTTATGCTAATGCAACTCAGTCCAATTAGGCATAGAACATAGAACATCAGGAATAGAATTATAAGCTATTGGATCTCTGAAATATGATCCTTGGCCAAATTTTCCAAAGCAAAGTACATATGAGATGCCTTTTTACTTTTGAAAACTGGTAAACAGTTGTATTCAAAGTGTTTATTTCATGTCTTTGACTTCAAAATAAAACTTTATCCCAGTTGGCATGATTTTTTTTCATAGTCACCAGAGAGGAGCTAAGGATATTTGGAATACAAAATAAAATGTTTATTCAGAGCACAGAAGTGCTGTGAATTTTTGAGAATATTTTAATATTTGGAAAATTTTTACTATGGGTTTTGAACATTCTGCCTTCTGAAAATATTGAGACTGGATTTGTCACTTTCCTTTTTTTTTTTTTTTTTCCTTACAACATATGATTGATTAAAATATTCTGATTTGCATTCAGAAAATTCATTGCCTTAAATGAAAATACGCAAAATACTAAGCACTGAATTTAAGAAGGATAAATTTCTTTACATAGATTAATTCATAATCTTGTCCAGAAATTCGATTATTACAGAATTTGGGGTTCTAGCTGTAACAGAGCATCAAATCAAAAACAGTTAGTGCAAATTTTGTATGCTGGGAAGAAGAATTGTCACCTTTAAAAGCTGGGTGTGTTCACTCTAATACGTTTGCAAGAAAGACAGAGAGCGAGTATGTGAGTGTAAGAAAAAGAGATGTTGTGATTTTAAATTGGAGTGGGCACATCATCATCTGGATATCACATCACAGCACAGTGAGGAGGTTTCCAGGCAAGGATTATTGGAGCTCATTACAAGGGGAAGTATGATATCTTTTTCTGTATTTTTGAGTGTATGAGCACTTTCCTTGAAGATAACTATATGATGGGAACTGATATCAAGAAAAAGATAGGAAATAATCTTTATTATTATTAACGATTAGTAGAGAGACTTTATATAGGATACAGATTCATATTTCAACTAACTCCTGGACAGCAAGCTGAGAGAATGTACACGTCAGAAAGTTTAGCAGTCTTCCCACATATAATAATAATAATAATAATAATAATAATAATAATAATAATAATAATAATAATAATAATAATATATATATATATATAATGTATACATTACAATTTACATTATATATAATATATATAACATATACTATATAATAATAATAATAAATAAAGCAAGGGTGAAATTCCAGGGTTCAAAGTTTATAGAATAAATTCTATCAACCCTAATTTAGCCTCATCTGCTAAAATTATTAAAGCTGATTTTTTCATTTGGCTAAGGTCATTATATGCTACAATTATACAATAATAATATATAATATAATAAATAATAATGCTAAGGTCATTAATTGTTATAATTAGGAAAGAGAAATAAAAGTGAATTCTGAGGGGAAGTGACCACCTTTGTTCATATATGAATATCAAGTTTTTCTAGCCATATTGTTGTAGAAAGGTCTAAAAAGATAAAAATTAACAAGAATCCTATATTAATTTTGTTATTTCACTTAAAAACATTTCTAAGCATTTTTCAAGTTCTGATGGTTGCCAAAATACATAAACATACATCTTTTTTGTTTCTTCTGAGTGCCCAACATTCAAACTTTCAGGAAGATAGAAACTGAAACTTAAGACATGTTGAAATGAGTATTTCTCCAAATGTACAACTTTTTTCTTTCTCCCTGTTTCTGTATCTTTATTCTCCACTTACAGACTGTATGCTTGATATTGGGAAAAATCAATAAATCAAAATTGTGAGAAAATAAAATGTTGTTGCACTATATTCCACATTCATTAAAAATAAATAAATAAATAAACAGTGCTTTTAGGGTTCTTCATTTGAGACAAATTGCAGATAAAGAGGGAATATATTGCGAGTGCCTGCAGAGAGTATGACACAGCTGTAACTTTTGAAAGACCTGGCACAAGCATCCACCAACCCTTTCATGAAATATTAAAAAAGGTCTTCATGAAAACAATTATTATTTGTGTTTTCTTTAAATACACACATAAATAAATAAATAAATTAAAATCATGTACTTGCTTGGTTGGTTCCGCAGATATTAGTTACAGTTCATAAGAATAGTATCTTTGTTACATGTGTTTACTGCCTATGACAAATAGTACAACTTCTTTTGGAAGTCTGTCTATAAAAAAACAACAGTCTATATAAAATATCATTGGGCACAATTGGTTGTACACACAATGGTATTGAGACTGAACCCATTTAATATGTATATTGCATTATAGAAAATGAAATCATTCATTTTCTGTTTAATATTTAGTCGAATGATTATTCTCTGCTCTGACCATTACCATTGCAGTGCTCCAAATCTGTCTCTTTACTCCTTATCCAACCCATTTAATCTTTTGGTGAATAAAAGCACTCCCCCTATTCTCCTCCGAAGAATCTGAAGGCATTTGGGAACTGGCTTCTGGTACGGGTCTGGATCCGATGAGGGAAGAACTTCGTGTGCCATGGCCAGAGGGAACATTTTATGTAGTTGTCTCTATGTTTCAGCTCTGAGCTGCCTGGGGCAGGGTGACCTTTCAGGAGCTATGGAGAGTAGTAAGGCAAATGGGTGGGTTCCACAAAGGCAATTATTATTTCTAAGTCAGCAGAGTGAAATCCTGAATTTCCACACTGCACAGTAAATCATACCTTCCTCTTGAAGGTTTTGAAGGATAAGCAAAGAATACCACGTGTTCAAGTTCTTTTGAATAATGTTTAACAGCTAGAGAATAGAATTAAGTATCAAAATAGCACAGTAAGAAAGTAAGTAATAATTACCATGTTAAAAAAAAAATGTGGCAAATCTTTCGCTCTCAGGACACAGAATAAAGAAACTCTTTGGCTTCTCAGGCTTGATACTTAGATTTATAACTATATTAAATTTAAGTAAGTGTAGTTCCTCTAAGAGATTATGAAATGAAAATACTTACTTAATGTCTTGTTTTTCTTAAGCGATGTTTTGATCTTCCATATTTAAATCAATAAATAATCAATATCTAGTATAAATATGACTGGTAGAATATTGAGCAATGAAAACCTTTTTTTCAGCCTTTGATTATCAAAGAACTAAATGAAGAAATAAAATAATACTAAAAATATTATTGATGAAAATTCTTTTTTTTTTTTTTTTTTAGTATAGAGAAAGTGACCAGTCACAAGTGGTGTTCCCCAGGGGTCGGTGTTGGGGCCCATCCTCTTTAATATCTTTACTGAAGATTTGGACAAGGGAATTAAGTGCACCCTCAGTAAGTTTGCAGATGACACCAAGCTGGGGGGAAATGTTGATCTGCTGGAGGGTAGGAAGGTCCTTCAGAGGGATCTGGACAAGATGAGTTGATGGGCAGAGGCCAATGGGATGAGGTTCAACATGGCTAAGTGCTGGGTCCTGCACTTTGACCATACCAATCCCATGCAGTGCTACAGGCTTGGGGCAGTGTCGCAAAAACTGTGCAGAGGAAAAGGTTTTGAGAGTGCTGATTGATGCTCACTTGAACATGAGCCGGCAGTACTGAACATGAACCACTAGTCTGGAGAAGAGGAGGCTCAGTGGAGACTTTATTGCTCTTTATGGCTACCCAAAAAGAGGGAAGTTGTGGGGAGCTGGGGGTCGACCTCTTCTCACAGGTAGCTAGTGATAGGACTAGAGGGAATAGCCTCCAGGTGCACTAGGGGAGGTTTAGGTTGGAAATTTGGAGACATTTCTCAGAAAGAATAGTCAGGCATTGGAACAGGTTGCCCAGGGAAGTGTCCCTGTCATCACTGTCCCTGGGAGTGTTCAAGGAAAGGTTTGACCTAGTGCTTAGGGCATGGTTTAGTAGGTGACATTGGTAGTAGGGTGATGGTTGGACCAGATGATCTTGAAGGTCTTTTCCAATCTTAATGATTCTATGATTCAATCAAATAAGTAAAAATTCTAATGAAAATGTCTTTTTGCAATCCTAGAAATGCTCACTGAAATAAATGTACAATACCCTTTTTGCACTGGCCTAATTACAGAATTTTATAAATCTGGTTTCAAGGCAAGAAGATCTGGAAAAAAAAATTCTCTTGATTCAATATAAAATACTTGATTTTACTGTTATCTGAAGAAAGCCTACTTTCTTTTCTTTTATCTTGGAAAAATAAATTTCAATGCATTAACAATATTCCAAGCTGAAGAGGTAGGACTTTTGCTAAAAGCTTTTAATGCTAGTGTTGATGCTATTATACTCTAAACTGAAAAGGAGCATTGTACATTCTTTGATTTTTAGAACAATTTTCCTAAGTTCCCTTTTCATGGCAGTCTTTGCATCAATTTTAGAACAACCTCCCTGACTTCTCTGGCTTGAAAGTGGGCTATACTACCTCCTATCAAGCTGACCTGAATCTTGTATGACATATGGGTTTCAGTTTTCCCAAGAACTCTATGCATTCAGCAGTGACGGTATCCAAATTAAATCTCTTGACATCAAAACAACACTTAGTTGATCAGAGTCAGGATCAAAGGTCTTGAAGCAGAATGACATTTTGGAAACATTGTGTGAGTGTTAAAAAATGTAGTAGTTTGAAATTCATGGCTTTCACCTCCAGTTCATCTCTGTGTCCTTTAATATATATATATTTTCTTATTCTACTTTATTTATTTGCCTGGAGTTCACTTCAAAAAGCAGTACATGTGTGGTGGTTTTACCATGCTGGGCAGCTAAACACCACAACCGCTCTCTCACTCCCCCTCCTTAGATGAGGAGGGGGAGAAGTAAAGCAAAGAACAACTCACGGGCTGAGATAAGGATAATTTAATTAAAGGATAATAATAATAATAATAATAATAATAATAATAATAATAATAATAATAATAATAATAATAATAATAATAATAATAACAACAATAATAATAACAATAATAATAACAATAATAATAACAATAATAATAATAATAGATTATTATGAACTAAACAATTTAACTAAAGTGGAAAAAAAAAAAAAGGAAAGGGGAAAAGGGAGGGGGAAAGGAAGGAAAAGGAGGAAAACAAACAAATAAAACAAGTGAAGGTTATGTGGAAGTGCAGAGAAAAGAAATTACTCTCTACTTCCCACAAATGAGTGATGATTGACCACGTCCTTGAAGCAGGGCCTCAACGCACGTAGCCGGTGTTCGGGAAGAGGACCTACGTTTTCACAATGAGAGCCCACCCCTCCCCTCTTCTTCCTGTTTCCACCTTTTATTGCTGAGTGTGACATCATATGGTATGGAATATCCCTTTGGTTGGTTTAGGTCAGCAGCCCTGGTGATGTTTCTCTTCTCACTTTTTGCCCACCCCCTAGGAGGGCAAATGAGAGTCCCAATGCTGTGCCAGCACTGCTCAGCAGTAGACACAACATTGGTGTTATAACACTGCTGTTCTAGCTACAAGTGCAGAGTACAGCACTGTATGAGCTGCTGCAGGGAAAGTTAACATTCCAGCCAGACAACATGGTTTAATGTTGATATTAGTCCTACTACTTCTTTCAAAGGGATGTTTTCTCAAGCATGTTAGCCTCTCATTTTTGAACCACTATTTTATTTTAAACAATGAGGATAAAATCCCTCTACAGCAAGGAGGTTTTTCAGAAAACTCGAGCATTAATTGACTGCTATCTCAGGTTTCTCTCTGTATATGTCTGAAAAGGAGACAAATGTAATATATGGGCACTAAAATCTTACGATTTGTGAATTCACAAAGTTTAGGTTAGCCCAGGGAATGAATAGTAGTTTTCCTAAATTTCTTTATGTAAAAAGAGATAATTTGTGTTATATATAATCTAATTCCTTATTTTTTTTTTTCAGCTTGCAACCTGCAGCAGCTAACCATTGGACCTTCTGTCCATGAAACTGTTACTGAGAGCTCTCATCTATCAAAATGTCCTGAGACCTCTGACTTACATGTTACAAAGTCTAGCTTCCTTATAGTTTTATCTATAGCCAGTATCCTGTAAAATTCACTTTTTCATTACTGATGGGAATTTCTGAGTTTACTGTCTATGTAAATACTTGTAGTCTTTTCTTCTGTACTTGTGCCACCAGTTTCCTGATAAAGGAAACATACTTGTTCACAATTGTAATTCTTAGGTATATTCCTTGCTTTCTCAAAGACAATGAAGAAATCTGCCCTCCTTATAACAGTAAAATTTAGTAACTTGTCAAAGAAGGAACAAACACCACAAGTTGATGAAGTGACTTCACAGACATCTGTTCCTTTGCTTCAAAGAAACAAGGTACCTTTGTAAAGCAGAATTTTCATTAATAACAAAATGGAGAAAAATATAATTCTTCATTTAATGATCACATATTTACTTCTCAATCTTCGAAAAAGCATCAGAAGTGATGGCTTCTTTCTTTTTTGTTCTTTTTTTTTTTTTTTTTTTTTGAGTAAACCTTCTGAAGCAGTGATGAAATTAATTTGCTCGTGTCTACAAATCATTTGATAAGAATAAATTCAAATGCATTGAATTTGCAAATGCATTCAAACTGTTTGTGTAACAGCAGAGATGATATTATAATTTGTTTAGAAAGCCATTTACAATGTTTGCTCATTTGGACTAACTTCTAAAACTTTGTCATACTTTTGATTCATAGTAGTTCAACCTTTACAAAACTGCTGAGCAACTTTTGCAGAAGGAAGTTAATCAAACTGCTCTAACAGATGATCAAGTCTCCCTGTGCATGAATGTATGATTGTGAATTGTCATAAATGCTGATAATTAAATGTGTATTGAGTAGAAAATACCTCCCTCACTAGGAGAAAAGGTAGAGCAGGGTAATAAGTGCAATTTTGAGTTTTATTGATGGAATTATATTTCTATTCAATATTTAGTACCTTATATTTTTTGTCTAGTTACATATTTCTTAAAAAAAGGATTTCAATCTCCAGGTTCTGCTTTTGACATGAGATCATTTTAGTGATACAAAGATGACCCATACCTCACTGGAGAATTATACTGAACTGAACAGTTGAAATGACTTAGCTGTGAACTTGGAAGTCAAGTGAATTTCTTGAGTTAATCTGTTCCCTCACATTTTTTGATGCATATTGAAAATCAATATAAATGAGTGCTGTGTAATTTAAGAGGATAACAAGGAAACGTAAACTTAACTGCATTAATTTAAATTAACTACAGTTTCACTAAGTTGTGAAATAATAATTTCTATCAATTCACTAAATGATGATTGAAACATGCAATATCATATTAGAGATATTGCATCTGTAAAGTTCAAAATAGTTCCAAATTATCACTCTTGAAAATTAAATCAAATGAAAAGGTTAGAATTAAAAGGAATTGTTTTGTTTCAGTTTAGTATTAAGTATTTAAAGTAGACACCAATTTTTCTTTGCTTGGGGGGGGGGGGGGGAGGGAGGCAGGGAGGGAGGGGGAGGGACCTAAGTACTCCACAAAAGTTGTATGTGGTCTTGCATGTTGTTTTGATTTAACCCAGGCAAGCAGTCAAACCTCACACAGCCACTTGTGCATCTAGTGGGATGGAAGAAAGAACTGGAAGAGCAAATGTGGGAAAGCTCATAGGTTGAGATAAAGACAGCTTAACAGGTAAAGCAAAAGCCACATGAGCAAGCAAAGTAAAACAAGGAATTTATTCACTACTTCCTATCTGCAGGCAGATGTTTAGCTATATCCAGGAAAGCCAACACACTTAACAGTTACTTGGGAAGAGGCATGCCAGTACTTCAAATGTTTCCCCTACCTCCATCTTAACCACAGATTTCCCTTTGTTGAGTTCAATGTCATATGGTGTGTATTATCCCTTTGGGTCAACTGTTTCAGCTGCGTCCCTTCCCGGCCTTGTGTGCAACCACAGTGTAGGGGAGAAGGAGTGAGAAACGATGAAGAGCTTGACACTGTGCATGCACTGCTCAGTGGTAGACAAAATATCAGTACATTATCAATGTTACTTTAGCCACAAATCCAAGACATAACACCAAAAGAAGTGTCTATGAAAAAAATTAATCCTGCCCCAGCCCAAACCAGTACACATGGCTTATGCTTTTACCTCTTCCTGAAGACTTGTGCATCCTCATTTCAGATCACATGGTAAAGTATCTTGACATGTCTAATAGAAATGAGTTGTCTGAAAATATCAACTACTTAAATGTTAAGACTTAACATTATTAACACTCATTGCAATTATTCTATCCATGAAAAAAAAAAAAGAAAAAAAATGAAGAAAATTCAAAATTTCCTAGTAATTTTTCCCTGTAAAAACACTTACATATTCTTTGGAACATGGAAGACCATCTTCCAGTCTTTCTTTCTGGGGTGCTGAACAAATTCTGCTCTTTAAGATTCATATTCAACTGTGCATTTTCAGCTGTCAAAAAATCATACTGAGGTAGTTTCTTGATTTCTTCTGAATTATACAATATCTACTTAAAAGTGTACCCACTAATAAATCTAATACTATAAGTAAGTAGGTCTCAATAACAGTGTGTATGTTTCAATACTGTTACTTATACTGAGTTGGAGTTATTCTTGTTAGCATGTAGATCTTCTGCTCAGTTGCCTGCATCCTCTCAGTTTCCTACATTATTTTCACAATCACAGATTTCTAGGACAGCTATCATGTATTGTTTTAATACAAAGATGTAGTTACAGAATCACAGAATCACAGAACTGAAGGGACCTCAAAAGATCATTGGGTCCAACCCCAGTGCCAAAGCAGGTTCCTTAGAGCAGGCTGCCCAGGTAGGCATCCAGACTGGCCTTAAATATCTCCAGAGAAGGAGACTCCACAACCTGGGCCGTCTGTTCCAGTGCTCTGTCACCCTCACTGTGAAGAAGTTCTTTCGCATGTTGGTGCAGAACTTCCTGTGCTCTATCTTGTGACCATTACTCCTTGTCCTGTTCCCACAGTTCTTATCTCCTAGACATATACAGTTCAAAGCTTCACTTATTTTCTCTATCCTTGCACCATCCTCTTAATATTTTTACCATCTACAAATGTTGTGATTTTTTTTTTTTTACATATAATACTTATCTACTTACATAATCTTGAGTAACTTTATTAGACCTCTCAAGTAGAGTCAATTCTTCATTTATAATTATTTTTTCAGATAGTAAATTAACTGTTTCTTAATGGATTTTGTTCTGTGGATTTAGTCTGAAATCGCATTTTAAAACAAAGGATTATATATGCAAAACATGGCCCTTCAGACAAATTCTGTGTATTCTGTGTATGCATGTGATCCTATCCTTATAAACCATGCTTTTGTGCAACTGAGTAGTTTTTAATCCTAGGAAATAACAACCAATTTTAATTCTTTACTTTGTTGCTTAAAAGTTAGTTACACTGAAAAGCAAGCATAATAATACTTCAATAATTCTTTAGTGGTGGACTTATGCAATCTAACTTCATGATTAATTTGAAAAAGGTGTCTAGCCTCAGCAGGATGTGTACAGTTAATGGAGTGAGACTTGTGTCTTCTAACAGCAACTCCTCTCATACAAAAACAGAGTGCACAGACAGGCTGAGTTACTAACAGAAGACAGATGCTAGTTTTCTTCCATTGATTACAGAATGAAATCAAACAATTTTCACAGAACAGGCAACTAACTTTTCATCAACTAAAGATCAATGATTTGTGGTTAGATATAGCTCAGGATTCAGAACCTTATTTTGTTTGTTTGTTTGTTCTCCTGTACCTTTTACTTCATGTTTATCCTCTCCAGTCTATAGAATACAGCTGTCTCCCTGTTTCATTGTATCTTTTGCCCCCATGTCCATTACACACTTGATTTGCTATGATTTGATTAATACTAATCTTCATATTGATTGGTAGAGAATATTTTCACCCAGGGTACCGTTAACTTGACCCTCCCATAACTTGAGTAGCTAATTATCCACTTGAAGATAAAGCTTTTGCTGCAGCATCTGAGATGAAAAGAGTAGTATGGGGACACTGTCCAGGGTGTTAATTAGACCATCTATGGAGTGCTAGTTGCAAGGTTTACAGGTTTACAACAATTCTGCTCATCAGGGAAACGGTGAGAGTTTTTGTTTCAGAACACAATCTGCCTTTCTTTCAAGGAATCTTACCCTTGGTCCTTGTTTCATGAAGCTTCTCTTTATCAAATTCATCAGTGTCCTGACTCCTGTGGGTATTTCTTAGATGTAAAGAAAGTTAATGTAGATGGACAGCCAGCTCTTTTTTTTTGGAAACTACAAAAGTATCCTTATTCTAACCAGACGACTCCTTCACTAGAGACCTATGGTGTATACCATGGGACAATTTAGTATTTACCTTTTTTCTGCCTGCGTAATTCCACCCCTCTGTTTTTGATTTGATTTCTGACACTAAGGGTACACAGTATAGCATAACTAAAAGAACAACACATTTTTGTAATCAAAGTATAGTTGGAAGCTTTTTATCATTCTTTCCAAAACACATTTTCAAAAGTACGCTGCATTTTATTTTATTTTATTTTATTTTATTTTATTTTATTTTATTTTATTTTATTTTATTTTATTTTATTTTATTTTATTTTATTTTATATTTCGTGTTTGTTTTGGTAGCTGGAGCACTGAAAATATTCCTGTGACCTTTCAGATTGCAAAGTCCCTGAAGTGATGCAGCAATACCTGTTGCACTTTCTAAATCCTCTTTGCATTTGTAATGCTATCTGTGCACACAGTGCATTTGAACTGTTGTCAAAGTACCTCACAGTTTTGTAGAATGCCAGTTCCCTAGTCCTGCAGCAATGCTTAAGGTTTTTTTTTTTTTTTTTTTTTTTTTTCTTTTCTTTTTCTTTTTTTCTCCTGTGGTGCTAAATTAATTGATTCTTGTAGGGCTGGACAGTAATCATGCTTATTGAAAACTGAATTATAGATAATCTCTCCCTCTTACTTGGAGAAAACTGTTTAGATGTTAACCTACAGATTAAACTGTGAATAGGCCTACTTTAATAAGAACAATCCCTGCTGGATAAAGCAGACTGGGAAGGAGACTGTGTCATTCTTAGCTACTTCATGACCTTCACGTTAATATTGCCAGTATGACCAGTATGCTAATTTCCACACAACTAATTCACTATGTTAGGACTTTTAAGCAGAACTTATAAGAAGCAAAGATAAAGACTGAACTGTCTGGGAATGCTGAGTAAACACTGGGTGTAAATGAAAAATAGCATTGAATTTTTATTGGAAAGAACTGCTGGACAGTCCTTATGTGTGTTACTTCCATCATACAAAATGTTTATTCCATAATTTTTTTTGAACTATATAGCAGACCTCTTCTTTCATCCCAAGGAACAGCCAATGCTAAAGCAATACATTAAGCCATGGTGAAAAAAATGCAGTTGTATCTAAGAGCAGTGGTAGACCTGGCTAATCAGGTATGCAGATGATAACCTGTCCTTAGAAGGATCACTCTACCATATCTATATTTTGTCTGAGACCAAAACATCGGTCATGCAGGTATTTCAAAGGTATCTCTAGGTTTCATTTCACTGATTAGTGTGGGTATGAATTAACTCCATTTACACTTATGGAAGCACAAAACCATCAGAAACTAGACCACAATGGAAACAGAAAAGAATTTATGCAAGGTCTTGAAAAAAACAGGACATGTGGAAGTATTAAGTAAATTGTGTCTACATACAACACAAACTTAGGCAGATCATTTTTTCTTCTTGCAATCAAGAAGTCATATTCAAAGTAATGGATGCTTTTGGGTAGCTGGGCAATAATGTGTTTATCATATGGCTGTAATGGTCGTGAATATCACTCTAGATTTGTGCATTCTTCCACTGATTTTTTGTCAGAGATTCATACTCCTAATCATGTTTTTAGGTAAAGCAATGAGACTGTTATTTAAATAAATTTATGTATTGAGTTGTTGGGCTTCTAATCCAGAAGATAACAAGTATTTCTGCAATGAAATTCTCATGGATTTGCTATGTTTTTTGTTTTGCTTGTTTGTTTTGTTTGCTTGTTTTGTTTGTTTGTTTTGTTTGTTTGTTTTGAAACAATTTAAATAAACCAGAAGAAGAATCCAGAAACAGTACATGTTTTGCCCATACAAAAAATAATAAAAAAAGGCTCATAAACTTCCATATATATTGGATTTATTATATTTTTCCAAAGCAATTTGAAAGGTGCTGAATTATACCCCCTTTCAGGTTCTAGGAGAACTTTCATAATAAAAGCAGAAAAGTTGTTGCTGAAATTCATTTCCATATAGATTTATAGGAAAATTGCTTTGATGTCTTTTGCATTCCCTTGCCAGTAAAAAAAGAAAAAAAGAAAAAAAAAAAAGAAAAAAAAAAAAAAGGAACTTATTAAATTTAACAACACTCTCCTCCTCTCCTCCAACTTCAAACCTCATTTATCTTTTATGAGCCCTGGGCATCTTGCCATAATAAAGCTGTGCATAACACTAGAATTCTATAATTCTATAATAATTTATTTATTTATTTTTAACCTAGTCAACTTGCTGTGGCATTGACCCTGCCATTTAAGAAGCTGGTTTGAATGAGTCAACACTTTAAACACTATAACATGTAGTTCAATATTCAAAGCACTGAACCAGGACATTTAAGGTACTCGGTTTTCAGAGGGATTGCTAGGTCCTCCAACTGCTACTATTCTTACAGCATAGCTTTACTTGTCTGGGACTTGCATTTTCTTCAGGAATTGTGGAAAGAAAAGAAAATGCTAATGTATTAGAAAATGTATAAATCATTACAAATTATTGAAGTTTTCCATAGGATGGTTCTCCAGGATAAAATACAGAATTTTTAGTGAATTATATGGTGATTATGTCTCTAATATTCCATAGAATTTTTTTTTTTTTTTGAGTTAATATCTCTGATTAGGTCTTTATTTTTTCAGACTTCCAAGGAGTTAGAACATGATCTTTTTTAGCATCTAATTCTAGGTTCTATTCATTTAAAGATATTCCGTTATGTCTGAGATGCTGATCCACTGAAGCCAAGGACAAGACTGACATTGACTGTGTTTGAGTTAAAACAAATATTAAAATATTATTTCTTGTACTTATGTAGGCATCTATAATGAAAAAGTAAAACCACCACACTGAGTCGCTATTTAGACCTCTTGTAAAAAGCCTGAAGAAAAATAGGCATTTGGGGGGAATTATCATAATGTGAAGAAACAAAATATTTCCAATAAACATTGTGACGTAGTTGCCTTTCTTTTCCAGAGACTATAACTGAAGTTAGATTCATAGGTCTTCACCGTGGTGTTTAATTTATCTGACATGAATCCCTTCCATATTGTCAATTCCATTTTAAAGCAAACATGAGACTCTTGTCTTTTATTTCTTCTTCTTTTCTTTTTTTCTTCTTTCTCTCTCTCTCTCTTTATTTATTTATTTATTTATTTATTTTACTTTCAGTGAAGTACAGTACAATTGATTGAAACTTTTGTAAATAATGTAAAATCTGTATTCTAGATCTGTAAAAAATGCCTGCATCCGTACTGTTAAAATGTTATTCAAAAGAAATAGAGTGATCTCTGAAGGACAATCTGGATACTCTCTTGGGAATTTTGAAATGCAAATTCATCAGTATCCCAATATCAACCCTGAATTTTTCAACTCAAGCCATATGATGGTGTAAACAACTTATGGAAAACAAAGCATAATTACTGATAATTACTGAAATACAGAAATAAACTTTTAGTATACTTCTGAAAATGTTGAACTTACGGTTTTGAAGACACAATCAAAGGAATGGATTCACAGCCTCAATCAAGGCCAAGAGTTAATCTCCATTATCTGCTTCCTATTGCACAGGTGAATAGAGGAAAAATGATAAACTGACGTTTGCAAAAAAAGCAGAATTTGGTATTTAAGATCAAAGAGCTAGATGTTTTGGGGGTGGTGGTAAAGGAGGCAGAAAGCAGAGAGTAGTGTAGAATCTTCTGTGTAGATTTCTTCTTAAAGACATTACTCTCTAAGGCAAACACTTTCTGGAGGACTGGAGGACAGTGCAAACTTGCAATTTCTCCAACCTATTTCAGGGTAGAATGAATCACCTTTAGAGACAGCTGTCTCTCCTACAAGTAGTTTGGAGAAGATAATTCTCCAAAGTGAGGTGAGACCTAAACATTTAATTTCCCTGTGCTTCAGCTCTCCCCACATCAACAAAATGAGCATGGCAGCATTTTCTTTCCATATTAGACTACTATATAAACAGGTTAAAATTTGCAGCATTAAAATACTGTAAGGATGGAGTGATAAAACTACCACAGATATATATATGACTGGTACTTATAATGGGATAAGAAAATTCAGTCTTTATAACTTCAGAAATAATATTTTGCTAAATTCAATTCCAACATTCTTAAAATCAACCTTAAACAAAACACTGTCTAGATTACAATCTGGTTGGGTTCCTATTAGTCATTCATACACCAACTCAACTGAAATGAAATATACACTAGAAATAAATACCAATAAAAAATCAAGTGTTGGGAAATCTGATTTGAAGTCATGCATGATATCTATCAGCAAATCAAGTTTTAGATGCATCAGGTCCATATCAGTGAAAATCTGACTTTGTTATAAATGATAAAACAGAAATGTCAGTTATGAGTTACTGCCTTCTAAAGGAAGTTTGTTTTTTTTTTTTTTTTTTTTTTTTTGGCAATACACAACAAATTATTGAAAACAAAAGAAATTTCAGGTCAAGTTCTCAGCTAAGTCTTTCAATATGAAGTGAAGGTTTGGCAAATTCTAGCAGGACAACTTCAGTACAGCTTATGAATTGAAACTTAAAAAAAAAATCTTAGTTTTTACTTTTCTTCTTTTCTCTTTCTCTTTCTCTTTCTCTTTCTCTTTCTCTTTCTCTTTCTCTTTCTCTTTCTCTTTCTCTTTCTCTTTCTCTTTCTCTTTCTCTTTCTCTTTCTCTTTCTCTTTCTCTTTCTCTTTCTCCTCCTGCTGCTTTTTCTGCTGTTTCTCCTTCTTCTCCTTCTCCTTTTTCTTTCTTCTTCCTTCTTCCTTCTTCCTTCTTTCTTTTTTCTTCTTTCTCCTTTCTCCTTTCTTCTTTCTTCTTTCCTTTGGAACAGGAGTCCTGTGGAATTTATTGATGTTCTTAGAGTTTAGGGTGGCTTATATTTACAATTAAAAGCTGTTAAGTCATTTCTACCTCTTTTTCTCACTGGGATAATTCTCCTTTCTGTCAGAAGGCTGTATTTAAGACTGCTCCATCTTCCACAGATAGGAAACCTCTTCAGATCATCAAGTTTGTCAGGGCTAGATTAAAAAGTTTGTAGTTTGATTAAAAAGCTTCAAGGGTAAATGCATCTTTATCATATAAGCCTGGTAATGGTCAGCTTTACTTCAAGGCTGAATGACTTAGGGAAGTATCACTTTTAGGAAATTAAGAATACTTTCTACTCAAGACTACCCATTGTAGTTTTCTCTGCTAAAGGGTGACATCCAGGGATGAGGTGTTCATTCAGGCATAGGTCCATGACTTTAAGAGATCCTACAGAAGGGATCTCTGTAGAAGGCCTTGGAAGAGCAAAATGAAAAAATTCACTGTGTTCTGAGTATGATGGAATTTTTATGTTTTGTTAATATATGTACTTTGTATGGGAGTTTTTTTCCTTTCCCTTTGCATTCTTGTGCTCATATCTAAGGAATCTTTTGAAAGGGACATCAGTTTGAGGTCTCTTCAGAGTGCATATTTGAAATTGCATGGATACATCATGATTTCAACTGCTCTTGAGTCAATCTCATTTTTCAATAATCATCTGCATTTTATTCTCATTATTTTATATATATATATATAATATATATTATATATATATATTTAATCTTCAGGATTGATTCCAAAATGCACCTGTTTTCAATGGATACTATGTAATAGTTGTAAGGCTTCTTTATATACATCTTCCAAATGATATGCTTTACAACTTTTAAAAGTCTTAGTATCCTTCTGTTAAGGCAATGTGATTTCCATTTTCATTCTTTGCTGTTCAAAGGGCTAGAACGGTGTTCACGGTTACCACATTTCAGAATCTACTATAAGGAAGATTCAGCTTTACAAAAGGAAGACCAGTGCCTGAAGAGATGAATAAAATAACACTTTTACACTGAAGTGCCATTGCCTGGTGTAAGTTGTACTTCCTGCTCTACTCTATAAGTCTTTTACAACAGCTTGGTTTCATTTAGGAATGTGTTAGATGTGATCTCATAAACCTCAAATCTTAATTTGTGCATTAAATTATAGGAAGAATAACATTCCCCAGAACACCAGGATTAAGTCTGGAAAGGATAGATTTTCCACCAGGGTGGATTTTCCCTTTTCTATAAGCAAGAATAAAGAGAATGTGAAGACGCTTTAAATTTCCTGAGGCAGAAGATGATATTTCCACATGCATATATTCCCTCATCAAAACTTTTGGCTTCATACTAACCCAGCAGCTGGAATGCAACTTATTAGAACAAACTGTGGTCTCCCAGGAACCTCCAGCTTCTCAAGTCATTGAATTAATGTTGTATAAATAGATTGATATTCTTATTTAGTCAGTTTGCCCGTATCAGTTTCCAGTACAACATCATCTCTGGTCTAGTCTCCCTCAAGGCTGAGCCCATTAATATATTCTGTTTCTGCTTGTTGCTCGGATTCTTTTTTACGCTTTGTATCTTTGTGCCATATCAATGCAAAGCAAATTAGGCAAGATACAGAGTGCATATTCCCAAAAGAAATAGAAGCAAAATGAACTAACATAAGTTGCCAGCCTTGCTGTAGCATTGCCAATATCAGCCACTCTGCTTGAGAAAGAATTTCCTGCCATATTAAGGTAATGTCAACCCAATGAATACACTGATACTGTAATCTTTATTTTTTCTCTTTCATTCCAGTACTGTGAATAGGTTTTGCAGCCCATACACTTTTCTACTGCAAACAAGAAACACTTTTCAATTCCTCACTCCATTACTAATCCTATTTGTCCTAACTTCTCTAAATTTGTACTGGTTTCTAAAATGCCTTTAGTCAATTTAGTATTGATTACATTTGTAAGCTAAGAAGGATTATGGTGAAGGGTAGCATCTGTTATTGCTCTCTGGCCTTCTTTTTGTATGGTGTAGGTTGAATCAGTCCACAGTCAATGATAACTAACAGGAGCTAAGATCTTTGACCATTAGTTACATAGAAATAGCATAAATTAGAGCAACAAGAAGGCAGCTCTGTTCCTCAGATAAAATTCAGTCTGTTTCTTCCAGCATAATATCAGGAGTATTGACTTTACTGTGACTCTAACATATTGCTTTCCCTTCCCTTGATACAACTTTTCCTGCACCAACATTTAGCACAACATGAACATGGCAGAACTAGAAAAATCATTTGTTCTATAGTTCCCCAAAGCTTTACTGGTAAATATTTATTTTTTTCCTAGAAAACATGATAGATTGCTGTGTATATATCTACATGTATATAAGGAATGTTATTTTAAGCAACACGTCCTCTTTTGCATTACAAGACCTTCTGCCTCTGTTGTTACTTCCTCTGCCATTCATATTCATGAGTAACATCACTGTATTTGTTAGCATATTAGTTACAAATAATGAGTATTTCTATGAATACTGTACTTTTAATTGAATTCATGACTAAGATGAAAAAAAAATGCATCTAAGGAAGACAATTATCTTTCCAGCTGCCACTCAGCCAGTCTGCTAATCACAAATCACAGTCTGCACTTCGGAAGCCACCTGCCAGCCATCAGCCAGTAGGCTGGATCCAGTCTTTTCTAAGGTTAGTTACATAATACGCGATCATATATTATTCAAAGCATCAACCTTCTAACTACCAAATTCCAGTCTAGTTAATATGAATATTTTAATGAAATTGCTATGGAGCTCAGTCCAGTGTGCTCAGGAGCTAGTCTGTGTGTCTCATTATGAATATGAAAAGACAGACAAACTTAGTGATTTTGCTTTTCTGAAAGTCTCTAGCAGCAGACCTACTAGCAATTCTTAATCTCCAAAATCCCCCTGAAAATGCTTTTGTTTGTCTCAGTGTTTATATTCTCATTTGCAGTAGTTTTATGCCAATGCAGGGCTGTCAACTTTTTTTAGCTCAGGTAACGAGGTTTACATGATCAAATTTTGCATGTGTGGAAAACAGACAGATATTGGAGAGGGAATCTTTATTATCACTTTTAATAAGGGAGAGTTCTCACACAACAGAAATGTTGAAAATCAACTTCCATTGGTTTATAGAACTACTTTGAAAATCTGGCTCTGAATCTCATCAGTATCTCTTTACTCTTTGGCAGGTGTCCAATGTTCTACTTGAAGATATATCATAGAGAAATGAGACAATAGCAGAGTTTTCATTTCTCTTTTTTCAATTTTAATGCTTGTTTTAATTCTCATAAGCAAATGTTTTCCTCTTGTTCTTTCCTACACTGCCAGGGGATAAAATGATATAACTACTACTCTACTGTGTGCAGTTCTGGGCACCACAGTATAAATGATAAAATGATATAACTACTACTCTACTGTGTGCAGTTCTGGGCACCACAGTATAAAAAGGACATGAAACTGTTGGAAAGTGTCCAGAGGAGGGCTACGAAGATGGTGAAAGGCCTGGAGGGGAAGACGTACGAGGAACGGCTGAGGTCACTGGGCCTGTTCAGCCTGGAGAAGAGGAGGCTGAGGGGAGACCTCATCACAGTCTACAACTTCCTCGTAAGGGGGTGTCGAGAGGCAGGAGACCTTTTCTCCATTAACACTAGTGACAGGACCCGCGGGAACGGGGTTAAGCTGAGGCAGGGGAAATTTAGGCTGGACGTCAGGAGGGGGTTCTTCACAGAGAGGGTGGTTGCACACTGGAACAGGCTCCCCAGGGAAGTGGTCACTGCACCGAGCCTGTCTGAATTTAAGAAGAGATTGGACTGTGCACTTAGGCACATGGTCTGAACTTTTGGGTAGACCTGTGCGGTGTCAAGAGTTGGACTTGATGATCCTTAAGGGTCCCTTCCAACTCAGGATATTCTATGATTCTATGATTATATGATTCTATGATTCTATGAAATCTCTAAGAATAAAAAGAAAACAATAAAGATCTTAAGAGGCTGTTTGGTTTCTGTTCACACTCCTAACAGATGCTGCATTCTTTTTCACTCATTCCAGATTTAATAAGGTCATGTAAATCTTTAAGAAAATAGCAATTAAAAAGTTCCTCCTTTTGTGTGTGTGTGCGTTTGTATTCAGTTTCGGATTTTGTTGTAAAATTATCTTCTCCAGTTTTAGTTTATTTCCTGAACTCCTTATTCATCATTAAAAAAATTTTAAAAGAAAGAGACAAAAAGCTATATTTTCCATGAATACTAGCACAACATCCTGCATACTAAATTAACTCAAAATAAATCAATAAAATAATAAATTAACTCAAAATAAATCAATAAAATAAATCAATATGAGCTTTATTGCAGTTATTGGATTTCTAGAAAGCAACACTGATGAAACTCAGATCAAAATCTAGATTATCGTGATCATGTTTATCTCTATGTATGTAGTAATAAAACATTTGAAGAAATGTCCCTGTTAAGTTTTCATATGTTGTCTGTTTTCAAGTAGAAATAAAGGATTCACCTCTTTCTTACCTGAGACATTTATATTCCTTGGTAGGTTTTCCTTATCTCTTTTACTTTATTGTTCTCTAATACATCACCCTACTCATCTTTCAGTATTGTATACCGCAATCTGCTTTAGAGAGCATGTTGGTCTTAACAAAATTCACACATTCTGGAACAACAATTACATGTACTATAGAGTACTCTTTTGTTATACATGTGTTCAGATGATTAAGTATAAGCAAACAGATAAAATGTAAATGGTCTAGACTTAAATAACTTGTCAGAAATTTTTGTAAGTATAAAGAGTTCTTTGTGGGAGGAAAAGTAGAATTTGGAGAAAATTCTAAAAATTATGTTGTTTATTTTAACATTTTCAAAACTTAAATATCATCAGTCTTTCTTTCAGGTTTTCCACATTATAGAGACTGGTGTATATCCCACAAGAAATGAAGACAGTAAGTACACTGTGAATTTCATTTTGCAAGCTTTCATAGTGCTGCTGGCACTTAGACTTATGAGTTGTACCTGAGCTGTCTTGCTTCTCATGAGGTAGGCTATGTTCATGTGTGTCACTGTTTTATGTGTGGTGAGTGTTTCAGCCATGCACTGAAACAGGGCAATTAGGTGTATTGTACTCATGAACCTGAGAAGCTTTAAAGACTTTTTTTTTGTTGTTTTTCTAGTGTTTTTCTGTCCTAATAATAAAAATAATGGTGTTCTCGTATACTATCTAACAGCTAAAAAAGCCTTCTGATGGTATTCCATCACCCTCCTAATGCTAACTCTTTAACAGCATTTGTTATTTCTTCTGTCATCAGATAGGGTTTTACTGGTAATTCATCTTTACTCCCCAGATTTATTCTTTGCTAGAAACCCTTACAAATATGAGATTTATAAATGTGAGAATGTAAGAAAATCTGTACTGCATCAAAGTTACATTCTCAATAGACTAGATACAATCTCAATAGGCTAAATCATCCCAAAATTAATACATAATATTAAAGTGAAATTAAACTTAAAACTGAATTTTAGACAATTGTGATAACTTTTAAAGAGAAAATTGATAGCAGAAAATCTTTATTTTTTAAGGAACTTTCACAGGTTAGTCACATTTTATTTTTTGAACCTTTACAATGCTGATATTTACAATCTTGATATCTCTGGTAACTGTTTTAGTGTTATAATTTCTTTACAAAAAAAAAAAAAAAAAAGAGTAATTTTCCACTTACATGACTTATACATGACTTATAGCTAAATCAAAAAGCAAGTGAGAAAGACATTTGTACTCTGTAATGGACTACAATGCATAATCTTCTGAGACTGTTTGCGTGCTTTGATGGGTTACAAATATTCACCCAACATAGTCACAAAGGTTAAATAAATGCATGGATATGAAATCACAGAAACATAAAATCATAGAATGGCTTGGGTTAGAAGGGACATTAAAGGTCATGTAGTTCCAACCCCCCTGCCATGGGCAGGGACACACTCTGCTAGACCAGGTTGCTCAGAGCCCCATCCTCACCAGCTTTAAACACTTCCAGGGATGGGACATCCACAGTTTTTCTGGGTAACCTGTTCCAGTGCCTCACCACAACCTGAGTGAAGAATTTCCTCACATCTAATTTAATTTACCCTCTTTTAGTTTAAAAACATTCCCCCTCGTCTTGTCATTTTGCTCTCCATTTTTTATTTTATTTTATTTTATTTTATTTTATTTTATTTTATTTTATTTTATTTTATTTTATTTTATTTTATTTTATTTTATTTTATTTTATTTTATTTTATTTTATTTTATTTTATTTTATTTTATTTATTTATTTTTATAAGCCCCCTTTAAGTAATGAAAAGCTGCAATAAGGTCTCCCCGGAGCCTTCTGTTCTTCAGAATGAACAGCCCCATCTCCCTCAGCCTTTCATCTTAGGAGAGTTTTTCCAGTCCTCTGATCACCTTTGTGGCCCTTCTCTGGACCCACTTTAACAGACCAACATCCTTCTTGTGCTGGATACCCTAGATGTGCATGCAGCACTCCAAGTGTGGCCTCACACGGGCAAAGCAAAGGACAATCCTTTGATCAGAGAAAATAAACAGGTGTACCTGTTACAGTATGAATTAAAGCATCAGTTAATTAATATGTGCTAAGAATATTATTTTGAGTGAGATTGTGAACAAAAGATGCAGAAAACTTCTGTCCATCTTTAACTTTCAGTCAGTTCTTAAGAATCTTTAGGGCAGGTTAGATGTAGTTCTGGAAGAATAATAGTGATGTTTCAGGTTTAGCTTCACTCTTTCCTCTTCCAAGTTTAAATCATGTTTATATATATTCTATTTAGTCAAATCATTAAAATTATGAAAAGCCAAAGCTCAGAGGACCTCTTATGCTCAAACTAGTTTTGCTTCTCCACTCAGCCCCCATGTTGTACTGTAGAAAATACACTAAACTTGTCTTGAGTTGAATTACTGACATGCTTAAAACAGAAAAGGCTGGATCCATTGATTTGGATAGCAAAATAGAAAAAAAAAAAAAAGTTTCTCAAAATGGGTATCTCTGCTCTTTCTAAACTTTCTAATAAAAAAGTGTGGCTTTATATCCTTTCATTGCTGACAGAGACTAGCGACATGTCATTGACCTTACATGCCCTTTACAGAAACATAGACTTTTTTAAAAAGCCAAGTCTACAAGGGTGGTACGTAGCTATTTTATATTCAAAACCACTCAGCTGTTTTATTGTTCTTATTGAAACCCAGGACGTCCTTATGTATGAATTACTTCAGCAATAAGAAATGCATATTACAGAGTGACAGTTTAGTATTTTGGTCTTTGAAAGCTGCCTTCTGTAGATGAGATGTTTCACTATATCTTTAATGCAATGCCCTCAGATTCAGTGCCAGATATAACTTGTTTATAATAGCCTAATCTTTGCTTTTGGTTCCTATTGCTTAAAAGATGCCTGGCACCTCTGAGGCACCTGAGTTTAAAAATAATCCTGTTTATGTGGACAATTGTAATGAGAAACATTTACCAAGTGGAAATTAGAAGAGGACGAACAGTTTGGCTCTGCTAAACATTCAAAATTTAGACACTAATTTGGACCTATCTCTGGTCCAAATTAGTCAGGATATTAGTCAGGATTTCTTAAAATTACCCATATTTGATGGCTTTATCAGGGTGTATATATCAAAATATTACTGTGTGGTATATTGGGATTACCTATATGTTCCCCAAAGTAAGAAATTACAGGTCTCAAAAAGAGATTTGAACAAGGGGAGTCATTAAGGAAAGTTTTATTCTGGATGTCTGTATTTGTTTCAAGACTGGGACTTGAATATTAAAGTTTATTAATTTATTGTCTATTAATTTAGTAATCTAAAAAAAAACATTTTCTTTCTTTTATCTGCAAGAAATCCTATTTGAGAATTCTACTATATACCTGGTTTATCATGTTTCTCTTAAGGCAGACAAAACCTAGAAAACAACCTGAGAACACAAGATAAAATCAACCTACTGCTACACTTTCCTTTTTTAAGACTAAGAAATCTTTCACAATCAGTGATACAAAATATATACCCCTTATACTTTTAGTTTAGATCACTGTGTTACTGAGTCCAGACTAGAGCACTGTGGCTTAAAACTGGAAGGTTTATATACTGAAAAAGAAATCATTTGGCACTTCTATTGTAGTTCCAAGTAGTTTTGGTGTTTGACACATTTAATTTATGATTTTTCAAAACAGGGAAAATAATCATTGCCATCAAGGCTCTTAAAAAAATGTTATTTTAAAATATTTCACTGCATTTCATTTTTTAAGAGTATTTATTTTCTATAACTTCAGAAAAACATATCTGTCAATTCAGAAGAAATAAAATATTGCAATTCTTAGATGCAAGTAAGGTGTAAGTTGATTTCATTCAATATGAAACCTGAGAATATTAAAGAATTAAATAAATTATGTGTTTGAATATTACAATTTTAATAAACGATCTTTTCTATTCCAAGCTATATATCTTATATTAATATCCAGTAATCATCTTCAATAATCTATTTTGAATTGGCAAAGAAATCTCATTATTTAGCTTGTAGCCATGTGCTTTCTTGTTTCTTTCACCCAGGGTTTATTTATCCCCTTTTGTTCCCATCTTTCATTCTCTTATACATACTCGCACTTTCTGATCCCCTGCCTTGTATTTCATTTTCTCAGTTCTCATCCCGGCAGATTTCTTTTCAAAATACAGGCATAGTTCTGAGAAAATGGCTTGGGAAATAAGATCCCCAGGAGAAGGCTTCAGGAACTGAAATAGCTCAGCTTCAACATAACAATGAGTTGGTCATAGGATTGGGATGAATGAAGTTAAGTGTGATGGTTTTGTTTTGTTTGTTTCTTTAATAATGGTTCTAATTTCCCTGTGCTAAATAACCATACTGCAAGCATACCTAAAGGTAAAAAATAATTCTTAAAATGAAGTAATAGCGGAAAGATACTTCAACTTTAGGTTAATTAAAGTTTTTATTTCAGTCAGGAATACAGGCCTATTTACTGGCCTTTTTAGCTGAATTTCAACAAACAAACAAACAAAAAAAAAAACCACATCCAGTCCTGGGGTATTAAATCAGCATGTATTAACAAAAAAGATTATGGATGACAGCTGGATTGGTTGATGAAAGCTGAGAAAAAACAAGTTTTGCTAGCTGGAAAGATTATTACTGAAGGCCTTACAGCAGTTAAATAGCAAAATCAAATATAGATTATACCTTTAGTTGGTGGCATTGTGATTTGCATGACTGTGAAATCTACAGCAACATGACATTTTTTTTTGCACTTTTTTCCACTCTATATATTAAAGAAAAATAATGTTTTGTTTTACCTGTACCACACCAAATAAATGTAAAGTGTTTTATTTGTCCTTTTAATCATTGTTTGATGCAAGATATGACCAAATGGAACAATGATATGATTTTATATTTAATTGTGCTGATTCATCTGTACTGTTAATACTTGTCAAGATAAAATATAAAATAAACTAAAGCAAACTAAACTAAACTAAACTAAAATTAAATTAACTAAAATAAAATAAAATAAAATAAAATAAAATAAAATAAAATAAAATAAAATAAAATAACATATTAATTTTCTACCTTATCTACAAGCTACTCATAATAAATGATTGCCAAGCATAATTTGTTTTCCAGAATCTAATGTATAAATCTGAGTGCCACTAATGTATAAATCTGAGTGCCACTAAATTCTGTGGCATAACTTCAGAGATTGAGATAGGATTGCAAAGGCTATAAATTTGGAAGAAATTTGACTTTTAGTGGCTTCATATTATATTCTATCAGGAAAGCATGGAAACAAGAGCTATTTGTATTAGCATTATAATTGTGTTATAGCATTATAAATGTGTTTTTTTTTTTTTTTTTTCAAAGAGAGTGAATGAAATCAACACCCTGATTAGATTTTATGCATAATATTTGATGCTTCATGTTAGTCAACATTGAATAAAGAAAACCTCCATTTAATGCATGCAAATATTCTTGTTCCAGTTGAACAAAGAAAAAGAACAATATGATAACATAAGCCACTGTGAGAGGAGTACTTCTCAAAATGAAATGATGTGCACTTTATTTTTTCACTTACATTATACAGATCCGGAAAAGAAAAACAAACAAACAAAGAGAAAACACTATAGCAGTTGAGACTACGTTAATTCTTAGCATAGCATGGTATTCATCATGAGATTCAGATAAACTCATGCACGTAATAATACAGATAGATCGTACACATATATCGGCTATGAATATACATACATTTAGGTAAGAATTGTAGTATTTTTGTATCTGATCTTACATACCAACATACATAGTTTTACTGTTTGTTCACAGGCCTTCTAGAAAAGGTAATGAAAAATGTGCAAGTCAGACATTTTTTGCTCCAATGTTTTAACATTGACTCCATGCCCCCTGGCATACTTGCTGAAACTTAGTTGCCCTGAGATGAGGTTGAAGTGACTGGTGGACAGAACTTTAATACAATTTGATGTCTAGCCACTTTTGTTCACACTATTCGATCAAGAGTCCAATAATAAGAACATATAGCCAGAGAACACTACTATTCTCGTACCTTTATTTGAATCAATATAAAAGATTTTGTTATAATGTGGAGTGTTTCTGTTTACAAAGAAACCTTTCACATATTTGTACTAAGCTGTATTTCAAAAGCACTTCTTCACAGGGCATTTGTAGTTGTGAAAGGAAGACTGATTAATACTGTTCTGTAACATCTTGAATACATCTCTAGAACTATCAGAGAACTATTCGTTTCTCATTCTTTTCTAGGAGACATGTATAAATACTTTTAATGTAAATTCTTTTCTACTTTTGTTTTCTTTTTCTTAGCTGTATCTTTTTCTTCCTTTATATATGCATTACCTTTATAGTCTGTTGTTTACAAGTAAATTTTTTTTTCTCTATTTGTCATGTATTTATCATGACTCAATTACAGATGCAGATTTTCTTTTCTTCTTGATATTGATGGATTTTCAGATAAATCTACAATATAATTTTTAACCTTATAAAATTCATAAGGATAATTTAGAGGAGTTCACTTTATTTGATGCATAATGAAAATTTATTTGTTTAATTCGTGTGAGGTAGCCAGAAGATGTTGAAAAGGAAGCATTCTTTTAACAGCAAAATTTTCTCTGATTATGCAGCTGTAGAAAGAAAAGGTAATTGACATTTACTCCCCCCGATATTGAGACAAAATGACTACTTCCATCATATTTCTTTGCACAATATTTAAACTATAAGTGGAAATAGCTTTTGACAAATTGCAAGTAATTTAGCAAATATATTAATAGTAATTTATGTGAATCATGTATAACATAATTTATGCCAAGATTGCTGAAATTTTATCAGAACATCACTCTCTGAAAATACAGAATAGTGTATTGACCTCCCAAAGTAATAAATAAATAAGTAAAAATCTTTAAATACAGCTTACCTGGCACTTTACTTTCTCATTATGAAATAGGCATATGCATTAACCGCTTAGCAAAGATTCATAATACATTGCTATTCTACTTTATTCAGCTTGAGTAGGAATTTTTCCAAAACACAGCCCCACATGTAAACAGTCTCACACTGTTCACTGTTTGCACTGTTGTGTAAACAGACTTTCACATATATAAATAGATAAAAACAATGCCAAAACTCTCACACTGGGGAAAGGAGATGTGGGGTTGGAGGGGGTGTTGAATACTGGGGATTTGAATCCAAGTGCACTTTCATCATTCCCCAGTGAAGGTAATTGACTGAATTGTAGAATTGCTCTTGTGTTTGTCTATGTCTTTTGGTTCTCTAAAAAATCCATAGCAGAGCCAACATCTCCATGGAGAAAAGTGTCGCAGCTGCAGAAAAAAAAAAAAATCTGTTTTATGTACCTATTATATTTAATCTAATATTTAGAAGCAGGTAGAATGTTTTTAAAACTTTCTGCTCCAAAATAAGAAACGATGCAAACATTTATCTGGAAATATATTACATTTTTTTCTATCCCTTTTTGTAAACGTAAAACAAATTCTGTCTTTACTGAATTCCTCTTTCAAGACATAATATTGTGTTTCAATGGTAGTGCATTAGATTTGACATCTCTTTGTTCTTACAGTATGGGAAATACTGAATAACCATTCCTATTAATTTTATAAATGACTTTCATGATTCATGAGGCCCCCTAACATATTCACCCTTTTATTTCTTTCTTTGCCAAACTTAAAAGTACCAAGCAGTTTCTGTCTCTTCATTCTCAGAAACCATTTCACAATCCAGATAAGCCTCATTGCCCAATAGAAATTGTATCTGGTCTTCCCAGAGCTCACACTATGCTATGTACTCAGCTATGTACCCAGCGAGGAAGCTGACAAATTGTCTTCACTGAAATAGCAAAACTTCAATTCATCTACATCCTTGATAATAGGATACTCTGTTACAATGATTTGCTCTTTGCAGAGGTTTCCAACTACAGCAGAACTTACCAGATCGTGATCTGGGAGACAAGAAGAAAAAACTACTAGTACATGTAGTACATAGTACACATAGTACAAGATACTAGTACATGTTGACTTTCCAGTTACATTTTTTGTATCTTGGAATATAATAGGATTTTTCACATTAATTTTTCATTTTTTCATTTTATATATATATTTTTTTTAAAAAAATATTTTCTTTTAAAGTATTATTTTTAAAATAGGAACATAATAAAATGTATATTAAACCATGTGAATTAAACTCTTACTGCATTCAGTTTGCTATATCCTTACCCTAATAGTGGTGTTTTCATTCTTTATTTACAGGAGCTGTTGCTTTCCAGCTCTAAACACAGCAACACTTTCAACTGTTGATTCAAATAACTCTGCTTCATGGAGTTCACACCCCATGAGCTGTTCAACAAAATCTGCATCATCATCCACTTACTAATGACACAATATATGATTTATGTTGGTTTTGAAGGTTTTTGTCCAGTTGACCGTAACTTCCAGAAAGCAGTATAAAGTTTTTCAAAATTACTTTTGTAATTTTAAGAGCCAGTGTTTATATGATACCTGTTTGGAAATCCACTTTTCTGAATTTCTTACTTTTCCAACTATGATACATTGTGATCATGTTCTGACAGCAAATCAAATTATTTAATGAAGTGACTGTCATCTTCTGTGTTTAACATTCTGTCTTTAGACCATTTGGTTTAGTGGCATCACAGAGGAGTCTTTGTCTGGAAAGAGAACCCGTTTTCTTTAAGACTCTTCTGTTTGTTCTTTCCTCTGAGAGTACTGAAAATATTTTCTGTATCCAACGTTTATTGTGCTATTCTGAAGAACAGAAACTGTTGATAGTGATGTTAGTAAGCATTATATCTTTCAAAATTGTCTCAAAAACCCTGCCCCCCTATTTTTTTATTTATTTTAAATAAGACAGGACACTCTAAGTCACCCCCAGATAGCCTGAAACAGTTGTGATCACTGAGCTGCCATAAAAGATGGGCAATTTACTAGGCAAATCATTACTGAGAAGCCTAGTACCTGACTTACTTAATGGTGTGCTTAAAATATTCCATGGCTTGAAATTCATAACTATTTTCTTTTGCTAGTTATAGTCATTGTGAACACTCTAGAAAACATAAAATGTGTGGTCTTTCTACTCTGATGATTTATTTCAAGAATCTAAAACTCAAGACAGACCTTGATTAGTATGGATTCCCTGGAGGAAGGCCTCAAAGTGAAAATAAAACTCAGGTAAGTTTACTGTTGTGGTTTAACCCATCCAGTAGCTCAGCACCACACAACTGTTTGTTCATTCTCCCTGCCCCCCACCCTCATGAGATGGGGAAGAAAATCTGAAAAAAAAAAAGGTGAAAGTTTGTGGGTTGAGATAAAGACAGTTTTTTGGGACAGGAAGGAAAGGAAAATAATAATAATAACAATAATGATGATGATAATAGTACCACTACTAATATGTACTGAACTAGTGATGCACAAAGCAATTGCTCTGCACCTGCTGACTGATGCCCAGCCTATCCCCAAAGAGCAGTGTCCTCCCTCCCCCCTCCCTGCCCGGCCAGCTACCCCATATTAATTGTTCAGCATGACATCATATGGTATGGAATATGACCTTGGTCAGTTTTGGTCGGTTGTCCTGGTTCTGTCCCCTCCCAGCTCCTGATGCAACCCTAGCCTGCTCACTGGCAGGAAAGTGTGAGAAGCTGAAAATTCCTTGGCTTAGTGAAAGCACTGCTTCGCAACAGTTAAAGCATCAGTATATTATCAACATTATTCTCATCTTAAATCCCAAACAGAGCACCCTACCATCTACTAGGAGGAAAATTATCTCTATCCTAGACAAAACCAGGACAAGCTGCACTGGCTGAAACAGTTATAAAACAGCAAACTCTTGTCAGAAGAATTCTCTCCTATTCATCTTTTTCTGAGTTTCCATGGATAGCATTATGATGTGGGTTAGCTGAGGAGAAAATGGAAGTTAATCTTGAATCCTCCCCTGCAACATGGTCGAGTGTTATGTTTTTCTTATTGCTTTTTTGCTGTATGGCTCATATATGATCAAAAGGATTGTCTGGCACCAGATAGGTTTTATGATCAAAGAATTTACTCAGCATTTGCCTCCTGGCTGCCTATCTTGTTTCAGCATGTTTCAGTGTAGTTCAGCCAAATGCTACTGGTTTTCAGTTTGTTGCTTCTCTCCCTCTTCTTGATGAAAAATTCAGTTTTGGGCTTAACAAACACATATTAATGTTCTGCCCTGCAGCTGGAGTTCCTCATTCTGTAATGTGATGGTAAACAGAAAAGTTCCTAGATGCAGGACTCGGTTTAAAATAATTAAGTGGAGGGCAATTAACTACATCACCAGTATATCATTTATTCCTTGTACCTATCTACACTTTGCAGAATATGAGCCCTCTAAAACACTGGTCTCATCCACGTATCAGCCATGCATTTTCTTATCTATTCTTCAAACTAATCTGTTAGAAGAAAGTACATCATTTCAGCTCTGACAGCCTGAATAAGGCAAGGGTGCTGCAGTTCCATGCCCAAGATGCAACCAGCAATGAAGCTGAGCATATATTCCCAGTAGGCATATGAGAATAGAACACACATATGCATATAAATATATATGTAAATATACATGGCCAATCATACATGTACATATCAACAGAAACAGATGCACAGAGCACTCATGGTAATGCAAGCAGTGCCAATAGCCTCATTCTGCATCCTTCTCTGGCTGAGAAGGATGGGGGTACACCACTGGAAATATTTATGTTCACAAGCACAATGTGTATCCCTCCAGCAGATGGGCTCAAACTCAGTCTGCCCAGTGTCTGCCCCTGGATCCCAGTCTCATCAGTTGCTGTCACCTGGACATATGAACCTAGAGTCTACAGCCCCATTCCAGCTGCTGGTGCAGACCCTTCACTCTCTCTCTCCCCCCCACCTCTCTCGCTCCCTCTCTCTCACACACACACACACACGGAGCTAGCCAGTCTGATAAAATCCTAACAAATCTTATATTCTAAAACTTAAGTTTGTGTTTCATTTACCCACTTCTCTGTTGGTTCCTTATCTGATCCTCATGACATCACATTGTTTACAAATTCTGATGCCAAACTAGAGGGGCATTTTTATCCATGAACAGCCATGGAAACATAAATGTGTTCTGTTTTTTTTTTTCTTCAAATGTGAGTGTCCCCTCTGGGAGCTGCAAACAAACATTGAAGTGTTAGTGTATCACTGTATTTGCAGAGCAAGTTACTCTATCTTGAAGCCAACTGCACTGAAGTAAACATCATTCTTTAGAAAAGAACAGGAAGGAAGAAAAAAAAATGATCAGATTGTGAAATAGTAACTCAAAGGAGGAGGGAAAAACAAACAAACAAACAAACAAACACTTTTCTCAATATAAACCTTCTTAATAACACCAAAAATCAAAAATATGAAACTTTGATTGCTGTGCTACAGATGTTATTTTTTGATAAGCAAGACATCATACTTTTAGTACTGAGGTTTAATTGACAGAATTCTAAGGTTTTGATTTGGACTCATGCTTTTCTCTGCTACTTTAACCTGCGTAGACTGTAAGAGTTTCTTTTACATTTGTAGCAGCAGTCCTAAGGCTGATGTCACCACCCATTATTATAAAGGGGAACATTTGATACTGAAAAATCCCTGAGCTCCCATCAGCTTTCAATGGTATGTCTGCTCTCTTGATATTTAAAGTCCCTTAAGCCTGATATGGTCTGGTAACTTCAACACATCATGATCTTTTTGGGGAAATAAAGAATGTTGTTATCTCTGCTTCTTAAATTAAGATAGTCAGTATCTATGTTCATAGGGTTTTATTTAGACACCTAATTTGTAATTAAATATAGCTATATAAAAAGTAGAAGTGAAGGATTATCATAATATCATAAACAGGTAAATACCTGCTGAAAATGCGGAGTGCAGAAAATACAGTACATGAAGACAGGCTTCTCTGAATGTTGTATTCATTTCTATGGGCTTGCCCCCATCCATGTTGCTGGCTTGGGGCATGTTTCTTCAGGAACGCAGATGTAGATCAGACATATATCCTCTCTGATTTGTAATTCTTCCTGCTTTTGTGGCAAGCACCAGATGTTTCTAAGGAGATGCTAACACAAGCTACCTACAGAGATTGTTTCTTTCTAATCCCAGACACTGTGCTTGGTTTTTGCTCTGAAACAGAAGGAACTGTCACTTGGGCATCCCAGTATCAGTTTTTCCACAGCTTTCAGAAGAGCCTCGAGGGCATTGGAGAGCCGACTGATCTGTCCTGAAAAATGCCAGACGTTGGCTTAGGTCTTGGCTCGTAATGAGACTTTAATGTACGAAAGCTGTTTTAAAGTATAGTCACTACAGCAACTAGAGTGACAGTAAACTGAACCTGGACAAAGGAAAAAGAAAATAAAAGGACCATAAATTTGGTACGGTCAGATATTATAACTGGAATAGCTAAAAGCATTGCATGTAAGTGCAAAAATGATAAATCTTTGTAATACTATCCTTTCTAAGTAATATCTCATATGCTGTGGGACAGAAACTGGGTAGATAACATCTGTCACATTCTTCACAGGCAAGGAGAAAGCCCAAGAGAAATTCTGCAGTGTACCTGCTAACCCCCAAAGAGCAAAGGGAAATATACAATTTCTCATTGTTGCTTTGTTTTATCTGCTGCTACAAAGAAGTTTTTGCAGAATGAGATATAAAATGTGAAAAGGGTGCATTTTGCTGATATAACTTTATGTTCCAGATCTAATGCAGTTAAAGTAGGTCAAGATGAAGATAAAAAACCTGGTGAAATTTAGTGATTTTATATTTAAATTTTCTGTGTCTTTCTCTATAACTTTATAACTGAAATGCAGACTTATGATTAGTAGAGTTTTCTGTGTTCATAGTAATACTTCTTAAAGATGTATTATTATCATGCAGTATAGGATATGTAATTTAATTGTTTCCTTTTGATCTTGAACCAACAGTTAAAGGTACTTCAGGCACCATTTTAATGTCCTTAACACATTGTACATTGCACTGACAACAAAGTGATGTGTTAGTGTTACACAATATGAAAATGAGGTGCCTAGTGCTATAAAATGCCTATAAATAAAGAAAGAGTAGATAAATAATGCAAATAGGAATAACAAAGTTGCAGCTCCAATAAAAAGATTTTTTTTTTTTTTGTATATATATATATTTTTAAACTAAAGCTAATCTTAAATTAAAATTCTGGTAATCTTGTATTCTTACCTCACCACAGGGTAGAGTAAATTAAAATATGTACCAAAAGCTCTCTCACTCAATGTCTTTAGGTGTTGACATCTAAATGCATTTTTTTCTCCACTATCTTTTTATAGAAGTTTTTAAAACTAATCTTAAATATATTTACATATAATACTATATACTTGAGAATATATTATATACAGTATAGAGCATAATTAGTATATATAGTATGTATATATATAGTAGAGGAAGGTATGCTTTTATTATATTTTCTGCAGGGAAACATGCAGGTTACAAAGTTACAGCATTTTTTATTCTAACATGCCATATAGAATGTGGACTATAAAACATTTTGGTTGTGCTTTGAGAGTTCAGCATGACCTTATGGGTCACTGAATTCATTTCACTAACTCATCACAAACTACAGTAACAGCAGTCACCCACTGTTCCACCTTCATCTCAAGTAAATGGAGTGAAGAATTTAAAAAAGCGTTTCTTGATCCTTTCAGTGTTTCAAAACGTAATAAAATTAAAAATATAAAATAATAATAAAAAAACACCAAACAGGTTATTCTTTTGTGAGTTTTGAATTGGTCTTTACAGTTCATCATTCAGATACACTTAGACCATCATTATTTAGTCACAACTACTTTATATGTACATTATAGTACATTTATTTATATGTATTTATATGTACATTTATATGTGTATTTAACATGATATATCACTTCATATCTGGATCTTGATGTTTCATAAAGTAATGCTTCTTTATGTCTTGAGAAAGAAAGACATACCTAACATGAAAAACTCTTATCCACCTCCTGATTGGAATTAGGAATTTTCCTGTGTTTCTTCTCAGTGCACTTTGCTCTACTTCAAAACAGGTAAAAAATGTGGGAACATCTCACCTAGCTTATGAAGCTAATGGGCCAGGGCAGCTTTATGATCCCTTGTGGTGAGTTTGAGTTAAAATTTCTATTTCACTTGACTTCCCATCTCTACTTCTTCCATACAGAAGAACCACACATACTTGTGCTTGACACAAGTAAAGTGGAGCAATTGTTCTATGGTTTGCCATATCTGAATTCAATGCTAGACTTGAAGAGAAATAATAGTGATTGGCTGAGATATAACATAGGTGTGCTAGAATCCCTCTGCACCAATTTATGGATTTCCACAAACAGCACATTGAAAAATAAATGTGAATACAGCTACATTGAATAGAAAAAAAAAATCAGTTTGTATTTTCCTTCAGCGAGGCTACTTTTTTTTTTTTTTTTTTACATGCTTTAAAAAATATTTCTTGTTTTGATTGCATTTTATTTTCTTCTTCTTTCTTTCTTTTTTTTTGAAAACTTGCACATAAAAAATAACCTTAAAGTAATGCAACCGACTTTAATGAGTCATGTTTCATAAGAATAGTTGCATATTTGCAAATCATTCTTAATACAGCCCTTTTATTCTTTCTGTTGTCTAAAGGTAAATATTCAGTTTGAAAATGTAGACCATAGAGCTTTTGTCAGTAAACAAAAGTTACAATTTCAGATTTACAGATAGCCTTGTCGGTCTTTGTTTTTAGCTTTGCTTTATGAATATTAAATAGAGGAATTAAGAATTTTCAGAACATACTGCTGATGTTAGTCACTTCATGTTTTGGGTGCCTTGGATTTGATTTTCCAAAGTATGTAGCTTTAGGCTTCTATTAATTTTATATCAAATTCTTTATATTCAGAATTTCAAAGAATTTACCCCAAAACTGAGACTTTAAGTTCTTTCTCCTCCAGTGTGTTCATTTGCACCTTATAGAGACAGAATGCTGGGAGGGATTCTGTCTTATCAGAGAGACAAAATGTCTTTTTTTTTTTTTTTTCCTTATTCATCAGTTCTGCATTTTCTTTAGGTAAGAAAAGATAACAGCAATAAGCGCTAATTTTTCATGCCCCTCTGGGGCTGCATTGGACTGCTGAAAACATGAGATAATATCACTGGCTTCACGAAGAGACTACATTTACTTTAGATATATGTATAAGAGGCTCAGGAGAGAGGATACTATTTGCATTCTGGCATGTTAATTTGTTTCCATATTTTTTTTTTTCCACCTTCCCTTTCTCCTTGATCACTCTTGCAATGATTATTTTTTTGTCTGTTGAAAGCTGGAGAATGTGTAACAGCTTCACTGGCATTGCTAACACATATTTATATGAAAGCAAAGGGATTATAGCAATGTCTCTGAGTTGAGTGGACTTTTCCTCTGTACAACGGTTTCAATGCATCAGAGGGAAATTTACCTCATGCGTTTAGCCTGGTAACTGTCTCTAATTAATGTCCCCTTTCATCCATGCACTTCACCCCCTCCAACCGACAACTCTCTCAAAAATACCTCTTCTCTATGCATGAATGTTTCCACAGGGCTTTTGGTTTCACTCAATCCTATTGAGAAGTTAGCTATCACAGAACTGTTTAATAGACCTTTGTGTGCCATTCTTTCCACCTGCTTATTTATGGTTCTTTCTCATGCATCTCTGCATTCTTGGAACTATCTTTTGGATTCAAGACTTCCTGCCTTGAATGAAGATGAGATTTTTGGTTTGAATTTTTTTTTTTTCATTTTCATTTTTGTTCTCTCTACCTTTTTAAAAAAATAAAAAAATAAAATTATTTGTGTGTGTTTGTGCAATGTATGCCCCTCACTTGAGAGATTTCATTTGCCTTTATCAATGTCATCTGACATATACTGAAAATAAATCATAATAGTTATATTTTTTTCCTGACATACTTACCAAACATTTTAGTCAGCATTAGTTGTTAAGTACTTAGTTTACTGAATACGCTCTTCTCTGTCCTAGAATAAGTTTAGAACAAACATCTAATTTATAATTCTATTGTACTGCAGCGTTTAACCCTTTTGTTCCAAAAAAGTTTATTTCTAAAAAAATGTTTATTTCTAAACTTTGGAAAATTAGATTTGTTAATTTTACTCACAGAAAATTACAGAAATACTTATTTGTTTTCTCACCTTCTAACTCTCTCCCTCTTTTTTTTTTTCCTTTTTTTTTTTCCAAATCCTTTAGCTACACAAAACTTACTGGTTGTCAACATTAGTTTAGGCATATGAGAGAGAGAGTTCTAGATTCTTCTGACAGTGTTACTCTTTTACAAGTTTCTCAGAAATGATAATATTTTAATATTGTATTTTAATCATATGGATACAGTGTAGACCTGCGCTACAGAACACTTATTTAAAAGCTTGCACCTGCAAGTGCCTTCTCTCAAAGGGTGCAATAAATTGAGATCCAGTTATTCTGTACCACCACACTATCAGTATCCAAAGTTTAAATGATTGGATATAGCATGGATTAGTGAATAGTACTTGGGTTGAATATTAATTAGTTCATCTTGAAACTACTTATTCTTGCTGTGATAAAAAATCAAAAAAAATATTATTGTAGAGTGATAGAAAGTAAAATTTATCTAAGGAAGACATTCAGATTCTGTAGTGAAGCAAACTGTATTATCTTTAATGATAATACATAATACATTAATTCGCAAGGATTAGTGAAATATTATAATAGTACTATAATTTATTTTAATATATTCTTCATGGATGCATGGTAAAATAAACTGAAAATCTGTGAACAAAAGAGGCACAATCTTAAAAATTCTCAAATTATATAAGTATTCAGATCTGTGTTTCTGTCCACAGGTCATAAGCTTATTTCTGAATAGAGGAATTCACATATGTATTTTCAAACTGTCTGGATGTTATGCTGTTAGCACATTTCATTAACTCAGTTTAAACTTTTTTGTTTACTTATTTATTTATTTTTTCTTGGTGTTGAGACAAAATGCAACGAATATTGAGACAGCAACAGAAACATTACCTGGCCTTGAACATTATATTGGAAAAAGAAATGAGTGACCACTTTGTAAGGAAGCAAAACCTGACACTGTGTATTAAGCACTCTGCCAGACTAGGTATTTATCTGTCAAAACTACAGCAACTGAGAATTTTCAGAAGTGTAACTCTGCAAAAGATAAAGACAGCTGAAAAAGGAGACTAGGATTTATACTATGTACCATTCAAGGTTCTGTGGCAGTTGAATCAGAATTTTTAATTTACAATTTTGAATATATTCTCCAAGTCTCCTTTAGAGGATCTTTCTCTTAATCATTTTTAAACAGTTGCTTCTACTGAAGAAAAACAAAAACAAAAACAAACAACAAACAAACAAACAAAACCCCAGCTTTTATAATATAGTTGTTCATATGTTCTGCACTTGTTTCAAATGTGTTCTCTTTAAGTGATGCTTGAACATATCATGAGTGATGTACTTTGTTCTGCTGAATCTTGGTGATATATGCCTTGTTGATACAGAAACTTTGAGAATGTTTTTTCTTTCCTTTCCTTTTTTTTTTTTTTTTTCTTCCCCAAATCAATATAATTCTATGATTCTATGATATATGAGAAATAATTAAATAATTGAACCTCTTTGATGTACCCTAGAAAACTCTCATATCTGTTGTGTTTCCAAAGCTCTTGCACCCTGCATTCATTTAGAAGCTCAAGAACAGGTTATAGAATAAGTTCATTAACTTCTTGCATATCATTGTGCACAACATTGATGATTTCAGTAAATTGAATGGAATATTCAAAACAGCATGAAGCCTATCCCATCCAGCTAAGCTATACTGAGACAAATCAGCACCTCTGTTACCTCTATTGACTTTTACCATGTCCTCCTTACATTTCATTGACTTTATTCTGAAGTTATAAAACACTGCTTCATATTATTAGCAGCCTCTATTCCCCAGAAAACTATGATGCAGTGATAAGAATGCATCTTTTCCCCAACCCGTCTACCACAGGCCTTTTGTGGCCTCCACACATTGGACTTCATACTTTAATAATATTTTTTTTTTCTCTCAAAATGTAATGTATTAACATTTATATATATATAAAAAAAAGCCTTGTAACAGCTAACGTAGACTTAGAGCAAAGATTTTTGAGGATTTTTTTTTTTAATTACTTCTTCCATTTAATAATTTTTTTCTTTCAATTTTAATTTTCTATTTTTCTGATCTTTCTCCCTTTTTAATTTTTCTTTCTATTGTCTGCTCCAATTAATGTGAGTCTTAGGGTCTACTCTGTGTGGTAAACAAAAGGTAGCTACATTACATCCCTGCAGTATTTTCACTGTCAGTACTTCAGATTTAAAGATGTATATTGATAGTATAGTGCTTTGTATCAGATCTACTCTTATGCATAAGGTTATATCCCTCCTCTGCCTCTGCAATAGAGACTGAAAAAAACTTTTATTAATTCAAGCTATAACGCATTCTGCCATATACTCCTTGGATAGTTTTAGTACCTCTTCTTAGTTTTTCATACTGTTAGTTTTTATTTTACATCCTTCTTTCTGAGGGTCTTAAGTTTTAATTTCTATTGATAAAATTAAGATATACTTACTGTAATGTATTAAATTATAATAAAAGTATATATATATGTATATATATTTGATAAGGCTATAAAACTTCTCAGATTTGAACCTCTCAGGACATTTGTATGTTCTAGGAAAATTTGTTACCTCCAAAACTTCATTTTAAAGTAAGAATTATGAGAAAACAACAGTGGTCATACAAAAATATAAGAATATAAGAATATCTGCAGGTATTCTTCCTCTTCTAATTGTGATGTAGTTGAAGTGGAAAAGATAAGAAATGCTACAGATGATAAGTAGAAGAATATGTTGTTATTACAGGAGAATATCATAAAAACAAAACAAAACAAAACATTATACTGGCTTTCATACCACCTTCTTTGTCTCTGAAATCTATTTTGTTTGATCTTGGAGGTTTCTTCCAACCTAGATGATTCTGTGATTCTGTTCCTTTATTTTACTGACTAACCATTCTGCCTTGAAATCAAAGCTTTTCAAGTAGCTTGAATAAGCTCCGAGCCTATTCTAGTTAGGCCTTTACAGCATAATATTCTAAATATACTGAGTCTTTCTTGCCTTCTCCTCTAGTACAGGCTATATAACTTTTCCAGAAAAAAAAAAAAAAATATATATATATATATATATATATATTTAATAAATGAGAACAAGGTGTTATCATGCCTAACAGTGAGGAAGACTTGTGTACAAACTAGTTATCTTCAGAACTTTGTTGCTATTATTGTTAAATAAATATATTTCATATTTAGAAGAAATTGCTTACACAATGGATGCATATTCTGGCATCTAAGTGTAAGTCAGCCTTTAACTGAGGAATGTTGGGAAATAAACCTCTTTGGCATCTTATGTAGAACTACACACTGTCAGCATGTTTCTATCTTCTGTCCAGCAAGGTGAAGAGATGGACAAATAGTCT
Organism: Aythya marila; assembly: GCF_965140915.1. NCBI lineage: Eukaryota > Metazoa > Chordata > Aves > Anseriformes > Anatidae > Aythya > Aythya marila. Next base: position 41,910,988 of record NC_139046.1, on the reverse strand, counting down.
ATAACATTCTAGTAATCTCTGTGTTCTTCTTTTTGTTACTATTATCCTTTACAGACTGTATTTCTTGGTCAGCTCATTTCCCCTCTATTCTTAAGATCATTTTAGATGACTGAATTATAAATATTGTCATATTTGAATAAGCTTGACATCTCTGTTTCAAGTGATTATACAATTAGGGCAGAAAGCATAGTATGACACAAATGAGAAGTAAATCTAGGTATGTTTTATTTTCCACAGGCTGCATCTGAAGAAGCTCCTACTATCTTGAAAAATCTGTTCAAGTTGATTTTGTGTCATAGTTTTTACTAGGTTAAACTTTTTTTTTTTTTTTTTTTTTTTTTTTTTTTTTTAAGAGGCTTGCACAATGCTGTGTTTTGGATTTTTGATGAAAATAATGGTGATAGCATACTGATGTTTTCAGTTGTTGCAGAACAATGTTTGCACAGAGCCAAGTACTTTTCAGCTTCCTGTGTTGCGTTGCCAGTGACAAGGCTGGTGGTGCACAAGGATCTGGGAGGGGATGGAACCAGAACAGCTGACCCAGAGGGACCAAAGGGATGTCCCATGCTATATGGCATCATGCTCAGCAATAAAACCTGGGAGAAAAAAGGAGGAAGGGGGTACATTTGGAGTGATGGCATTTATACGTGATGAATCCTGCTTTTCTGGATGTGGCTGTATGTGTATCTGTCGATGGGAAGTAGCGAACGAATTCCACATTTTGCTTTGTTTGTATGCACAGTTTTTGCTTTACCTACAAAACTATCCTTGTCTCAATCCATGAGTCCTCACACATTTGCCAATTCTCTCCCATATCCCATCTTGGGAGGGTGAGTGAGCAGCTGTGTGCTACTTAGCTGCCTGCCAGGGCTAAACCACAACACTCTGAAATGCAGTGAATTATTACGTAAATACTAGCAAGAAAATCATCATCAGTGATAATTCTTATGATATATGATTCAATATGATGCATAATACTGTCAATGATTTTTATCGGATAAAATATATAGACTTGAAAAAGAAGTCATCATATTAGTAGCAAAACTTATTCTAGTCAGTTTTCTTTAAATTATATGGCAGTTTTTCTACAAATATGGCAACATTTTAAACATTTGCTTCTACTCTGTCAAAGTCAGATGCAGGTTTTGACCATGTGGCTGCAACTTCTACTAGGGTCAGTGACAACAACGGATGTTCTACTAGGCAATTTAGAAAACTGCTGAATAAGGGAATGTATTATCTTGTTTGTATAGTGTATATATGTTCTTCTGAAATCAGTCATTCTCCATTATCCCTGGTAAATTACTTAGTTTTCTGTCCTCATGAAGAATACAATTCTGTTACTCTTCTATATGATTCTATTACTCTTCTCACTAGTGTGAGAAAAACTTGTTGAAATTGATCCAAAAGCATCTGTCCCTGTTTCTTGGATACAGTGGAGAAACGGGGATCTCTGAGTCTCTGCCCTGATATAGACACTTGGTACCAAACAACAGTTATGTTTTTTTTCCGATTCTAAGCACACTATCCCAAGTTTGACATGTAAAGTAATGCATCTCACACTATGACTCCTGATGAACCTAATAAAATTCTACAGATTTTTTTGTTCCATCTGCAGCCCTGTAACGTAGAAATGAACAGAAACTGTTCTAGAGCAAAAACTGTGTTGTTGTCTCCAAAAATTGGGAGAAATGACTGCAAATACACAGGTTGTAATGTTAGTGGAGAGATAAAGGAATTTGGGTTTCTTGTTGTCTGAGTCTTAAACTTGTGTTGTTATTTATTTTTTTGACAACTCAAAAGGAATAAGATCATTTTCAAGCTCCTCTCTCAGAGGTATTAGCAGGGTCTTTTCCACACAGGAACTGTAGGAACCTCAGGGGGTGTAATTTAAAATTTGGATGAAATTATTGCATGCTGTAGTGCATTGACCCCAGCCAGCAGCTAAGCACTCACAGCTGCTCCTTCATTTCCTTGCCCTCAGTGGGATGGGGAAAAGAATAGGAAGAGCAAAAGTGAGAAAAATCATGGGTTAATATAAAGTTAGTTTAATAAGTCAAGGGTGGTAATAATAATAATAAAAATAATAATAACAATAATAATAACAACAACAACAATAACAATAAATAAAACAGCAAGTGATGCAAAGGCAACTGTCTTCAATAAGCAGAACGAAGCCCAGCCTATCTCTGAACAATGGCCAACTTGAAAGACAACCCCGTTCTTCCTCTTCCCCAGTTTGACATTATATCATTTGGAATATCCTTTTGGCCAGTTTGGGTGAGCTGTCCTGGCTGTGTTCTCTCCTGTCTTCTTGGTCACTCCCAGTCCACTTCCTAATGGGTTAAGAGGAGAGCAGAGAGGGGAAAAAAGAAGAGAAAACCTTGATGCTGTGCAGACAGTGCAGGCAATAGCCAAAACATTTGTATGTTATCAATATTGTTCTAGCCACAAATAAAAAACACAGTGCTGTATGAAGAAAGTTAACAAAATGGGAACAGAATTTATTATAAACATGCATGTGATCCTGTAGGCTTCATTGTTTTCCATGACAGCCAAGATAATGTTATCTGTATAATCCTTGATTCTATTCCAGGTGAAATCTTTGGTTGCCCTTGGTGAGACCATAAGATTCTATTACATCAATAGCACCAGGTTACATATGTAATAAAAAAGTTTCAAAAGATTGAAAAAAAAAAAAAAGAGGGAAAAGAAAGCATTCTTCCCATCTTATGTTATTTCCTTTATTATTATTATTATTATTATTATTATTATTATTATTATTATTATTATTATTATTATTATCACCATCATCATCATCATCATCATTTATTTTCCTCTTCTTCTCATAGTATTTACAACACCATTTGGAAAAGTTCACTCCATAGTATTTTGGCATAGATTTTTCACAAATGCTTTTCTTGATCATTTTTGTCTTTTATGAAAGGGCTTACAAGTGAAATACTGTCACAACAGCATATATGGTGATGGTACTGTTAGCATATTGAAAATATGAAGAACTTCAAATTAAGTTTATGTCTACCTTGTCTAGAGTTTTTTTCTCCTTCAAAATACAAGAAAAATGCTAGTTAACTACTCAAAATCAGAGCATTACACTCACGTTATGTTAACCACAGTAAATACATCCCAGATGTTGAGGAAAACTGACATTTTTCAATAAGACTTCTCATTAAACAACAACATTTACAGCATTTCTCAAGACCTGGGAAATTCAGCAAACTTTGTGAGAGAAATTGCATATACCATGTCACAATCTTGAAATAAATATGTTGATATATTAATGATATATTCAGTTTAATTAAAAAAAAAATAAAAATATCACTAAGAAAAACAATATTTAAAAGTACTAACAAGCCATGGAATATTAAAAAATGGCCCAGTTAAAGAGCACTGTAATTCCCCATGCAGTTAGCTCACTTGTAATGTTACATTTTTGGCTTTACATTGGTAAGAGCTAAATTAACATTATTGAGTTATTTAAATTCATCAGCTAGGAGTTGAAGAAGTTTTTGAAGATTGTACATCTATATATGTTTTTATACAGACAAGGTGTTACTGTGGAAAATATCTTACTTACTGATTTGATAATCATTCTATGCTTTGTTGTCTAAGACCCTACTATTTGTTTGGTCTTTGTAAACAAAAATGGAAAATCTCCAGAAGCTTAGGAACATTGCCTCAATATGTGTAAAGTGTCGGTAATCTCATGTCATAGAATCTTAAAGTCATAGAGTATCCCGAGTTAGAAGGGATCCGTAAGGATCATTGAGTCCAAGTCCTGACACCACACAGATCTACCCAAAAATTCAGACCACATGACTAAGTGCACAGTCCAAATGCTTCCTAAACTCTGACAGGCTTGGTGCTGTGACTATGTCCCTGGGGAGCCTGTTCCAGTGTGCAACAGCCCTCTCAGTGAAGAACCTCTTCCTGATATCCAGCCCCAATGTCCATGGCATGGGGGTTGGAATTAGATGGTCCCTTCCAACCCAAAACATTCTATGACTCTATAATTCCATGATTCTATGATTTCTATGACAGTTTGTAGGTCTCTGGAAGTCTTTAGAACCTGAAAAAAAAAAAAAAAAAAAAAAAAAAAAAAGCTGAAATCAGGAAAGTAGATATCAAATGCTGAAAAGTATTTTAAGTATTTAGAGAGGTATCAAAACTATATGTTGAATGGATTAGACTTCATCGTTCCAACTGCTAGTGAATCTTTTAACTGAAACAGAATAGTCAGAATTCCTGGTAAAATTAATTTCTAATTTTAGTTAAATACATATAAGAATGTAACAGAAAACTAAATTTAAGTTTATACAATTTGATCTTCATCAAGTGGATGAAGTGGATGAAGGTGTAAATCAAAGGACATAATCCATGTATTAAGGATGTGTGCTAGCACAATACTAAAAGGGTAAATTGTTATTGATTCATCTTCTTTAGGGAAACAGTTTTTGACAGTGTAGAGGATAAATATAAAGAGAGGCAGCTCTAAATTCAAAGGGTAAAGTCAAAAAGATTTATATTTAAATTAAAAAAAAGTGGCAGCTGGAAATCAATAATATTAAAGGGATTTAGCTTCAGAAACATCATGACATTAAGAAATATATATATTCAGATTTACAATTGTTACTCTTTAGGTATACAGGAATACCAAGGATAAAATCAATCGATTGATTTTTATTTATTTTTTTTAATTAAATAAACTCAGATAATATTGGATTTTTAAGTAAAGTATTTCATATATGTAACATATGTTAAAGTGTTTGATTGCATGTTTTTGACCATCTCTAAACTACTTTTATGCTTAACAGACTCAGCTGTGTTGACAATAATGTAATCTATATCTCACATTTTGTAGGCAGAATAACAATTTTATGTTGTGTCCAATTATTATGTTAAAAAATTCTTCAATGAATACTTAGCAGCTAAGTTCATCTGTGATGAACTTGAAAATGTAGCTATGTAAAATTACAAAATCTACTCAGAATCTATTGTGGACTAGCATTCTCCCACCTGATTTCTCTTCTATAGGTGAACTATTATGTGCTCAAGTATAACGTCACACATATCATGCAGATACAGTACAAAGCATTGTTGTAATAGACACTCACTGGGAGGCTATACAGCTGTGGGAAAGCTATGAAGGTTAGCACAGTATGTGTGGAGACCTGCAAACAGACTGAGAAGCCTGTAAAGGTTGAATTTAAATTTTATTTGAGAATATTTATAAATTATAAAGATGTAAACCTCTTCTAGTAGAAATCAAATAAAGTGACAGCTATGTAGTTCTCTCCTTTCTCTCAATTTTTGACCACAAATTGAGTCAAACAGAGATTTGTTGAGATTTGTTGAGATGTCCTCTCTCTCTCCTTCTTTCTCCATGTCTCCCTCTCTTTCTTGCTTTCTCTTGCTGTTTCCTCTTTCTCTCCTCACAAAAGTCTCTGAAGATTGATAGTTTTACTTTTAACCCTCTCTCCCTCTTTTTCAGTGTATTTTAGTGATCCTAAAAAATACCGTTGTAACTAAGGTCCAACAATGGGATTAAGAAAGCTTCAGTTAGCTTTTACTGTTTCACAAATTGCCTGTATTGACATGAGAAAATGAACTAATTTCTCAATCTCAGTACACAGCCTATACTGGAAACATTAACTACACTTCCAGATCAACATTGTGCAAAGTTGTTCACTAATGTTTACAAGAACTTCAGTTACAGTCTTTTTGGAGGCTTTAGAATAATTTATTTAACAGATAGGAAGACATATCATCATGTACTGGGTCTGGCTGGAATGTTAACTTTCCCGGCAGCAGCCCATTCAGTGCCGTACTCTGTACTTGTAGCTGGAACAGCAGTGTTATCACACCAGTGTTGTGTCTACTGCTGAGCAGCAGTGGCACAGCATTGGGCCTTTCTCTAACCCTCCTAGGGGGTGGGCAAAAAGTGAGGAGAGAAACATCACTAGGGCAGCTGACCTAAACCAATCAAAGGGATATTCCATACCATGTGGTGTCACAGTCAGCAATAAAAGGTGGAAACAGGAAGAAGAGGGGAGGGGTGGGCTCTCGTTGAGAAGACGTCGGTCCTCCTCTCGAACACCGGCTGCGTGCGTTGAGGCCTTGCTTCAAGGACGTGGTCAATCATCGCTCATTTGTGGGAAGTAGAGAGTAATTTCTTTCCTCTGCACTTCCATATAGCTTTCATTTATTTTGTTTGTTTGTTTTCCTCCCTTTTTCCCCTTTCCCTTTTATTTCCCCTTAGTTAAATTGTTTAGTTCATGGTAGTCTTTATTTAATTATTATAATTATTTCCCTTTAATTAAATTATCCTTATCTCAACCCATGAGTTGTTCTTTGCTTTACTTCTCCCCCTCCTCATCTAAAGGAGGGAGAGTGAGAGAGCGGTTGTGGGGTTTAGCTACCCAGCACGGTAAAACCACCACACATCATTTTGTTAGACACATACAAGTTTCATAGCCTGTTAATGAAGTTCTATTTTTAAGACACTTGTAAAAATTACCAGGTCTTCCTAGAATGCAATTTTTCCATAAGTGAATTTATGTTTTGGCCAAGTGTCCTGTCTGGAAAAGATTTATTGTTGGAAACAGGAGAACAGAACGCTTTAGTGGGTGAAGTTGCTAGGGAAAGAATGGGGGAAAGGGAGGACAAAAGGGACAACAAGGAACAAAACTAAACTCTGTGATGTTTATGGAACTCTCTGAATAGTTTTATCACAGTACGAGAGTAAAAGCTTTATTAGATTTTTCTCCATCTCTAGAGTCTCTCTCTCTTTCTAAGTAACAAAGATATTTTCTATTTCACAGAATCACAGAATGGATATAGTTGGAAGGGACGTCTGCAGATCACTTGGTTCAAGCCCCCTGCTCAAGTAGGGACACCTGGGACAGGTTACCCAGGACCATGGATTTTGAAGATAAAGATAGACATCTTTATCTATCAATCCTTCTTTATCTATATCAGGAAGTCTTCCTTACTTTCTGCTGTGGCATAAGCCACAGTTTCAATTTATGTGTTGATTACATGTTGTAAAAGAATTCTCACATTGAGTCTAATCAAACTCTGGAGCAGATACCAGAAACAAAGAGGAAGAAATCTGAAGTTAATGTGGGATTTCATCCCTACTTTACAATGTGTAGTAGAGCTGCAGCATATATATGTATGTGCTGGGACATAGTGTCCCTGTTAGTTCTTGTTTAAATCTGATGACATAGATGTCATCCCTTTTTCAGTATCTGATTTAGAAACTACCATTAACTGACAAAAAGTTATTATTAAATGAAATAACACTGTAATCTTATTCTTTTACAGTATTTGAGATTAATAATTCTAAAAATTTTCATTATCTTCATTTTAAACTGGAACAGAGAGAGGGAAAATATTGTTTGCATGAGGGTATTGACATTTGAGTTCTGATGACTCTTGTGATGTATGAAAAGAATTACTACTCATCTCTGTCTGTTTTGTTCTCACCTGTAGATTACCGTCTCTCCATCAGTCATCTGGAGGGAGAGTTCCCACATTTCAGTAAATTTTACTAAATTGAAAAAAATTATCCTAAAATATTAATTAATCATGAAGATGCTAGACTTTTGAGATGGACTTTTTAATCACTGATTTGTGGATATACCACCTATTTTGCTGAAAAGTAATAATTTCTAGTGAAAGGAAAAGTAGACAGTAGAAGAACACATCTGCTATATCTACAGGGTGATACCTAGATTTTTTTTCCAGAACTACCCATAAATGTCTTACTTTGCCCAGCTGCTAAGTCAGGAAAAGAATGTGAGTCTCCAGGGGATTATCTAGTACAGCACACTACCTCAGTTACTGAGATTTAAACAGTATAATATGCCTTTGTGCTTATTTCCCACATTGGAAGAATACTTTAGGCAATATGGGACTTAATCTGGCCTTCTATTTTTGAAGCTCCTCTTAGTCACAAACTTTCATCTGCTTGTTCTGTCTGGCTTGTTCTCATATTTATTCTGAAAGGCACTCTGATTTCAGATTCTGAATATAACAACTTTCTTAACACCAGCAAGTGGAAAAAGTTCAAATTCAGTTCTAACTTCTACATACCTGCATTATAGTTCTTTCTTATATTCCTCCTTTCTATCTTACTGGATTGACTATACTTTAGAACTAATATTTTTAATGGATAAAGTCTGGATATATTTTTAAAATATATCTATTTTATTAAGTTTAGCTACACAATATCTACAAGTGATATGTCAAAAATCACAATGAAAAATTCAGAAGTGGGGCATGTGAAAGATACTGTCAGGTAGCATCAGATGTTTGAATATGATCTTAATTGGCACAGCGTTAATATCATTAGGAGTTTTGCATATACTTCAGCTAGTGTTCATGCAGATGAGAAGAAATATCCATCTGTCAAGTGCATGTAGCACATATGGTATTGTAGGACCTTAAAATAAGGTATGCTAATAAAATATGATTCAAAACCACAATGTACAAGAGCAAAAGCAGGCTAAGAAATTTACTCACTTTGATTTGCTTTCTAAAAACAGATTTTCAAAAGGATACCTCCTTTTGAAAGAAAAAAAAAAAAAAAAAAAAAAGAAAAGGAAAAAGAAAAACTGTGAATGCAAATTTGAGTTTCTCCAAGGTTGAGAAAATTTGCCTCCATTACATTTAGGCATATTTGTAGTATGATTAAAGATGACTAAAGACTATTAAACATAAGTGATGGTTTACAGACAGAGACACAACATATCTATTTGAATCCAAGTATGTATACATTTAAAGCAAGAATACTCAAAGTCGTAATTTTTCATAGATGTGTAACTGACTTCTAAAATCTGTCTTTAAGCACTAAAAAAAAATAATAAAAATAAGTCCTTTGAGAAGAGCAGATGGAAGAATCCCATATGAGCTTAGAGAGCTTGGCAAGTTTCAAGAATTTGTTAACTTCAGTAGTTTTCATCTGCAGTCAAAAGATAACAGTTGTGTCAAAATTATGCTTGCTATCTAGCTTTTTATCCCAATATTTTTGGGCTGCAGTTATACTCTTTTTAATGGCAATAAGGAAAGTTTGTGAAAAGAGGAAACAAACAATTTTAAAACTTGAATATTCATTAAGTTTTCATTTTCTAGATTAATATCAGAAAATGAGAAAAAAAAAATCACAAACACCAAATAGCCCACTCCTAAAACCTTCATAATATAAAGATTAAAGGTCTTGTTTTCATTTACAGTGTTAGAAAGTTGAAGAAGATTTGTCTGAAGATTGATGCACTAAGAAATTAGAAGTGGATTTCTATTGACATGTTTTTTTCACAGAATATCGGTTAACTTGAGCTATTGTGCAATTCTTCCTGTGTAGGAAGACTAAATCTCATAGATTGGAAAACAGAAGAGGAACTTGGATCACGAAGGACCTGTCTTTTTTTTGGCATAATACACCATTTGAATAAAAGGAAAAATAATGTTTTTTTTCTTTTTTCTTTTTTTTTTTTTCTTTGTTTTGTGTTTACAGTAGTATCCTGGTTAAGAGGTAAGTATTTTAATTTACTGGACACCTCCCACCCACATAAAATATTGAAGTTGAGTGTAGAGCCAAGTAGATCTTCATGGGGAAAAAAAAAAAAAGAAAAAAGAGAACAACTTACTTGCAAGATGAATTTTCTTTCTTTCTTTCTTTCTTTCTTTCGTTCTTTCGTTCTTTCGTTCTTTCGTTCTTTCATTCTTTCGTTCTTTCGTTCTTTCGTTCTCTTGTTCTTTCTTTCTTTCTTTTTCTTTTTTTTTTCTTTTTTTCTTTTTTCTTTTTTTTTTCTTTTTTCTTTTTTTCTTTTTTCTTTTTTCTTTTTTTCTTTTTTCTTTTTTCTCTTCTTTTTTCTTTTTTTTTTTCTTTTTTTCTTTTTTCTTTTTTCTTTTTTCTTTTTTTTAAGAGAAAGAAAAAGATAAAATATGATGATCTGTATTCTGAACATAAGAAGATAAATAGATATTCGGTACCTTATTTAGCGATTTCATGGAAATTCATCACACGTTTCCTCTCTACTTCTGGATACAATGGGAGATTTCAAAAACAAAATAAGATCAAGATCAAAGCTGAAGGACATTATCATATAAAAGTTTGGAAGACTACACATTCACAGTTTCTTCAAGATGTGCCATACACAGATGTGCTCTGTAGAAGAGTTATCTCAATAGCAAGTTATGACTAAATGTCCAGAAAAGTGAATGCATACATAAGTTACACTAAAGAAGTATATTTAGTACTGTGTAAATATGTTCAAGGTAATTTTGAACTAGACAAACAATATTCTTTCAGAAGTGTAGAGCTCAGAGCCAGGTATGGGAAGAGTGTACAGAAATAACTTAAGGAAAGTACCATCCTCTGGTGTGTGGTAAAGTTGGTGGGAGATAATCCTCTACAGATAGAGGATACTTTGCTCTTTTTCCTTAAATTTTCATAACACACACCCAGGACAGCTGATCCAGGCTGACTAAAGGGATATTCCCTACCATATAGCATCTGTTCAGCAATAAAACCTGAGGAAAGAAGGAGGAAGGAGAAACGTTTGAAGTGATGGTGTTTGTCTTCCACAAAAAAACATGACACATGATGAGCCCTGCTTTCCTAGAAATAACTGAATGTCTGCCTGTCAATGATAAGTAATGAATTAATTCCTTGCTTTACTTTGCATGTGTGTGCAGCTTATGTTTTACCTAGTAAACTGTCTTTCTCTCAACCCATGAGTTCTTGCATATTTACCTTTCTGATTCTCTCCCCATTCCACCTTAGGGAGCGTGAGTGAGTGGCTGTGTGGTGCTCAGTTGTCTGCTGGGATTAAAAAAATAAATTAATTAAAAAAAAAAATAATAAATTTTGGTATGATACAGTTTCCTGGATTTAAATAAAAAAGTGGCACATTTATTTATTTTTTTTTCAAAGTATGGTTTTGAGATAACAGACTTATGCACAAAGAATAAATGTGAAATAATAAAGTAATCCCTGATGTAGTGCCATTAATTTCAGGAGTAATTCTGGACCAGTTATTTGGAAATACATTTTTCAAATGTTTCATTATATCATAGTAATTTGACATTTCACTTGGGAAACCAGAAACATACAAAGGGACCAGAAAAAGGAATCAGAAAAAAATAAAAGCATTCATGATAATCATGTCTTCTGTATTCAAAGAGGTTTTAAAAACTATTATTGGAAACCTATAGCTTTCTAAAGATATGACAGTGTGAATTTACAGTAAAGTGAACAATACATCAAATGCTAAGATACAAAAGATTTATGATTTTTTTTATACTTTCTAAAATAATAAAGTTGAGTCATCATTAGGTTAGATTATTTATTTGGCAAAGGCTAACTATATTGCATTTATCAGAATCACTCCATGGAACTCACTGATACTGTGGAAAAAATATGCAAGGTTATTCAGAAAAGGTCAGTACATATTCTCTTGTGGAAATAAAAAATAAAATCATATCAGGTCCAGAACCAATTCAGCATCTATCATTCTGTCAAGCTGGTTTGTGCCTCTGTGACTTGCAAAGATGTTCCTCAGAATTCGTATGTATCACAGACGTCTTCTACAGTCCAAGATTAAGCAGTAGAAGATGTTATTCCCGGTATAGGAGGTAGGTTTTCTTCTTGTCTTGGATGTTTCAGAAAATCTGATTAAAAGATTTTTATTTTTTTTAAAGCCATAGCTGGGCTCTAATCTCTCTCTTCTTCTCAAAAAGGGGGACATACTGAAAAAAAAAAAAAAAAAAGTTACTAGACTTATCTTTCCTCCATTTGAAGATGAGCCCACTGGAGATCTTTTCATACCATTGGGAGTTGTAGTCACACAATATTATTGAACTTATGGTTTAAGGCAACAAATTGATAACTAGCTAGGCAGTTAGGAAACTAGGAAACTAGGAAAAACGACTTGCTAAATCTATGTGTGAGGGGATGGGATATAAGAAGTGATGCATTTTCATGTGATATACTTTCATAGGATTTATTGTTTGAAGCCTATCCCAGTTCCAAGCCCACCTTTGGTAAGGTAATAGTGGTGAGAGTTCATAAATATAAAGTGTTTTTTTTTTTCTCCTCAGCTGGCAGCAGAACAACTGTATACCCAGGGACTGTTATCTTCACTCTTTCTGGTGACAGAAAAAGTTTCTGCAGGAACTGAAAGATTTATAACTTGTTTTATTTATTTTTTTCTTTCTTTTTTTTTTTTTTATTTTGCTTTTGTTGCAACATCATGTTACCTGCAATTCATTTATAGGTAGAATTTCTGCAAAATCTGTTCTAACAATCTATCCTGTTTCTACAGTCTCAGGCTGAATTTGCTGCAGTGTGCTAGAGTGCAGAAGAATGAACTGTCAGCATCAACTGATTTATAAGGGTGATTTACCTTCTGGAGAGTGTAATTATGTTCATAGTTAAGAATTAATCAGGTGAGAGAATTATGGAATAATCACACTCTTGACTTTGGAAGGACAAACTAAATGGAGATTTTTCCACAGTCATCTCAGCTGATGGAGATCTCTTTACACTTTAACAACTGAAAGACCAGATTTCTGGGAAGGTTGTCTTTATTTTTAAAGAGAAAAAAGTGAGTAATCTTACAATGGATACCTTTCAACTGATACAAGTGAAAATACATGAGTAAAACTGGAGCAAAAATAAAATACATTTGCTCTCTATGCTGACTAAAATACTTTATTTATTTTTTTTTAATTATTTTTCTTAATAAAGAGTGTGATGGTTTATTTATTGCAACCTTGTTGGTATATATCCTTTAACAGCAATGTTTAAAAAGCTTTATGGCAATTGAATCTTCATTTCAAGGTGCAACACTGACTGAAAGTATTGAAAGTCTAACACTGTTAGACTTTCTAACCTCATAAATAATAATAATGAGGTTAAATAATGAGATTTTGAAAATAGTTTCTTGGGGACACTACATTATTTCTTTCTAAAGTATATTATGCTTTACATTTATCTGAGTTCACTGCTTATTTATAGGTAAAAAAAAATATCCTATGAACTAACAATCAGAAATGTTATGTGCAATCATATACAGCATGTGGGAGATATGGATTCTGTGAGATAGTTTTGTTTTTCAGTTCTAGTGGATTAAAGTTGCTTAGGTTCATCACCTGCCATGAAGTGGTTATCCTTTCACTTATTCATATAAGTTTGGTGTATTTCAGGAAGAGTTCTGCCAAATAAGTGTTAGCTAGAGCCATTATAAAGATGTCCCAGGATCTCCACGTTATAACTTGTGCATCAAAGGTATGATAACAATATCCTTTCTTAACCTAACTGGAAATGTGATCTTGAACAAGCTAACTGTACAGGAAAATAATCATGAGAAGATTCTACTGGTATTCCCTCTGTTTTAAGCAGCCACAGTTCCTTGTGTAGCAACACCATGCATCCCCAAGTAGCTAACATCAAAATTTACCTTTTACTTCAAAAGTAATACAAGATAGTGAGCTCTGTGTGAGAACATATTATCTTTCTTTTTTTTTTTTTGTTGTTTTTTTTTTTTTCCTTTTTTTTTTTTTTTTCTCAAAGGAAATTTTGTTGTGGAGAAAAATCTGTGGGCTGAGATTCTTCTAGCTTCCCTGATTCTTTCATTATGCTTCCTTATCTCTACAGAAGTTTTTGTTTGTTTGTTTGTTTGTTTATTTTAATAGTATTTGAAAAGTTACCTTTGGGACTAGACAAATTATTCTTTCTCCTATGTCTTATTCTCAAGGACACTATGCTATGGCATTAATTTTGGTAAGGAAAACAAACTGCAATGTCCAAAATGCCAAATAAAAGGTTCAGTGTCTATTTATATATTTTTCAAGTGTTTCTCAAAGGGCTTGTTCAAGAAAAAATTCTGTCTATCCCAAAGGGGTCAAAGGTGTTTTGCGTTTCATTTGCAAAATGAGGGATTTGCATATTAAGGTCTGCATATTATTATGTATAATTATATCTACAATTACAGCCCTTTATTTCCCTGTCTCTCTAAGATGCCACCTGCAATAAGCTGGATCATTCATAAACCTGGTTATTATAAAAGCATGGATAATAAGTTGGTTGTTTCTTTTTTTTTGGTCTTTTTTTTTTTTTTTTCTTTTCTTGAAAATAAAGCTGTATAGAAGCCACTGGCCATACAGATTTATATTTTTCATGTCTTTACTAAATTTCTTAAGAATATTCTTATTCAGCAGCAATTAGATAAGCACGCACTATCTTAGCTATAATCAAAGTGAGAAAAAAAGTTATCTTAATTCCAAAAACATCTAGCTTCAAAGTTTTGGGAACTACATAAGTCCCTAGGAAAAGATGTGATTAAGTCATAAATGAGCTATAGAATAATAATAATTTCAGCCTGACAGATACAAAATATTATACTGTTGAGCATGTCAGTCTAGTTCCCTAAAATGCAATTGTGTATCTCATTAACATTGCTGAGGACTCTTAATGACAATTCAATGAAATACACCAAACTTTGTGACTGAGTTCCAGAAACTTACCCTCCTGTGGTACTAAGGGTTCAGTTAGAGGTATAATCCAAACCTTATTCAACACTAGCCTGTAAACTACAATGAGTTTTTCTTCGCATGTATGCTATGGAGTACATGTTTACATGTCATGTAAATAGACCTTGTCTTGCATCAACTTTCTGCCTGCTTCTTAGTACAGATTTCTGTTGTTCTGCAAGAACTCCTGTAGACTTGTAGTTTTGTTTTATTTTCCTCCAGCAAGAGCATTTACTTTTTCTCCTCAGTGGAGAGCTGCCACTGGCAATGACGTATAAAAACACAGCTTTGGGACAAGGACAGTCTTTTGCACTGCTGTGTGGGCAGTGGATGGATAGGATTTAAAGAGCACCCCACCTTTCATGATTGATGACTGTTGTTTATCCATCCTTAAATATAGTCATTTAAGGTCTCCAACAATGTTCTCATGGAAAAAGGCCCACTAGAATTCAGCTGGGCTGCAATCAATGACTAACATTAAAAAGAGAATGCTCTCTTTCCTTCAGATTACTTTTATGTCTTATTTTTGTATTAAAATTTTATAGGATCATTAAAATAAGACTGTACACATTTTGTATGAAATTTAAATTTTGTATGATTTTTAAATTTTGTATGAAATTTAAATGAAATTTAAAATGGATCCTGGGCCAGGTGCTGGCAGGGCTCATTGAGAGGGCTTTAAACTAGGTAAGAAGAGGGATGGGGCAGAAACAAGGCTTGTTGGAGCTGTGCCAGGGGGAACAATGGCAAGGCCGAGGGATAAGGCAATGGCCCAACTGAAGTGCATCTACACTAATGCACGCAGCATGAGTAACAAACAGGAGGAGCTGGAAGCCATCGTGCAACAGGCAGGCTACAACTTGGTTGCCATCACGGAGATGTGGTGGGACCAGTCTCATGACTGGAGTGCTGCAATGACTGGCCATAAGCTCTTCAGAAGGGACAGGCAGCACAGAAAGGGTGGTGGTGTGGCTCTCTATATTAGAGAATCTTTTGATGTCAATGGGGCTGGATGGGATCCACCCGAGGGTACTGAGAGAAGTGTCAGAGGAACTGGCCAAGCTGCTTTCCATCATTTATCGGCAGTCCTGGCTATCGGGGGAGGTCCCAGTTGACTGGCGGCTAGCAAATGTGACGCCCATCTACAGGAAGGGCCAGAGGGCAGACCCGGGGAAATACAGGTCTGTCAGTTTGACCTCAGGGCCAGGGAAGCTCATGGAGCAGATTGTCTTGAAAGTCATCACGCGGCACTTACAGGGCAAGCAGGCGATCAGGCCCAGTCAGCATGGGTTTCTGAAAGGCAGGTCCTGCTTGACAAACCTGGTCTCCTTCTATGACAAAGTGACGTGCTGGGTGGATGAGGGAAAGGCTGTGGATGTGGTCTACCTTGACTTCAGCAAGGCTTTTGACACCGTTTCCCACAGCATTCTCCTCAAGAAACTGTCTGCTCTTGGCTTGGACTGGCGTATGCTTCGTTGGGTTAGAAACTGGCTGGATAGCCGGGCCCAAAGAGTCATGGTGAATGGGGTCAAATCCAATTGAAGGCTGGTCACTAGTGGCGTTCCCCGGGGCTCGGTGCTGGGGCCAGTCCTCTTTAATATCTTTATCGATGATCTGGATGAAGGCATTGAGTGCACCCTCAGTAAGTTTGCAGATGACACCAAGCTAGGTACGTGTGTCCATCTGCTCGAGGGTAGGAAGGATCTGTAGAAGGATCTGGATAGGCAGGACCAATGGGCTGAGGTCAACTGCATGAAGTTCAATAAGGCCAAATGCCGGGTCCTGCACCTGGGGCGCAACAACCCCAAGCAGAGCTACAGGCTGGGAGATGAGTGGTTGGAAAGCTGCCTGGCAGAGAAGGACCTGGGAGTGATGGTTGATAGTCAGCTGAATATGAGCCAGCAGTGTGCGCAGGTGGCCAAGAATGCCAACAGCATCCTGGCTTACATAAGAAGCAGTGTGGCCAGCAGGGCTAGGGAAGTGATTGTCCCCCTGTACTCGGCTCTGGTGAGGCCACACCTCAAGTACTGTGTTCAGTTTTAGGCCCCTCACTACAAGAAGGACATGGAGGTGCTCGAGCAACTCCAGAGAAGGGTGACGAAGCTGGTGAGGGGTCTGCAGAACAAGTCCTACGAGGAGCGGCTGAGGGAGCTGAGCTTGTTCAGCCTGGAGAAAAGGAGGCTCAGGGGTGACCTTATTGCTCTCTACAGGTACCTTAAAGGAGACTGTAGTGAGGTGGGGGTTGGTCTGTTCTCCCACGTGCCTGGTGACAGGACGAGGGGGAATGGGCTTAAGTTGCGCCAGGGGAGTTTTAGGTTGGATGTTAGGAAGAACTTCTTTACCGAAAGGGTTGTTAGACATTGGAACAGGCTGCCCAGGGAAGTGGTGGAGTCACCATCCCTGGCAGTCTTTAAAAGATGTTTAGATGTAGATCTTAGTGATATGGTTTAGTGGAGGACTTGTTAGTGTTACATCAGAGGTTGGACTCGATGATCTTGAGGTCTCTTCCAACCTAGAAATTCTGTGATTCTGTGATTCTGTAAAGCATTTTTTTTTAAACAATGTTAAAGTTTAGTAGTGAAACTGAAGGCCTGGGACAGCACATTTCTAGTTATTGAATATTATTCTCTGATTCTTCTCTGTCTCCATCTCATCCTAATTGTAACAATTAATACTCAGTGCATGTTCACTGCTTTTTTTATTATAATATGCAGAATGCTGTAATGAATCTTCACAACTCTCCATTTATATAGCTAAGCTTAAATTTAATAAATCAAGGAATGATTTGCATTTGGAAGATACTTTGATATATTTCAGTATACATAGAGCATATTACCACATATATTTTACTAGAAATATTATGAATTTGAAAGTCCATTCCTGATTCTGTGAAGAGTCTCACTGTATGAGTATGAGGAAGGGAAGATCTGAAAATAGAGTAGTAGTAGAAATGGCTGACACTACTAATTACAGATCACACAAGATTTTCAAAATCTGGAAAATTCTACAGGAAACATTTTTATTTTATTTTCTGTTGGACTGTTCTTTCCTTATTGTGGAAAACAATAGCAGAAAGTCAGAACATAAAGATGCTAATATTTGCTTGGTTCTGACAGCAATAGCAATACTAATATTGTTACTGTGAAGAATAAAGAAAAAAGAAAGAAGATGAGAGAAAATGAAACATAAATGGTCAGTCTGGCACTGTTGCAAAACTTCAGCAGCTGTATAGAAATCAACACATATATTGTTAAAGTGTTTAACACTTATATATTGTTAAAGTATTTCCCTTGTCCCTCCTACAGGGAAAGCCCACTAGATAAAACTATTTCTTTCTTATGTAGGGAAGAGACCCACAGAGCGTTATCCCTATGGTTTTTAATTTCCTATTTCAGATGATTTTATTAGTCTCTCAGCTTGTCATCTACAGACGCTAACTGTGCTCCTCTAAAATAACTCTGCTGGACTCTGGAAACTCACTTTCTATTCTGCTATTTTCATAGGAAAAATAAAGGACAGGGAACAAGGGTAAGGGAGAAGAAGAAAAGAAGTGTCATATATCTCCAGATGAAAAGATGAAAGATGAACTGAGATATTTTCATCATTTTTCTCTAGAATTAAAAGGTAGAAAGCTTCTCAATCCTAAGGAGGAAGTCCATTAGGCAATCAGAATACAAAAGAGAAATATGGGAGGGGATGGAACCAGTGTCTTTTCTCAGTGTCTTTCTTGTAGTGAGGGGCCCAAAACTGAACGCCATACTTGAGAGGTGGCCTCACCAGAGCAGAGAACAGGGGGACAATCATCTCCCTGGTCCTGCTGGCTACACTATTCCTGATACAATCCAAGATGCTGTTGGCCTTCTTGGCCACCTGAGCACACTGCCAGCTCATATTCAGGCAAGCATCAATCAGCACCCCCAGATCCCTTTCCTCTGCACAGAATGTTTCTATCTAATTATTTGGAACATGTAATGATATTTTAATATAAAAACAACAACAACAACAACAAAAACAGATGACTAAACTGATAGTCAAAACAGGCCAAACTAATTACCTATGAGGATTAGGAACATAGTTTCTGCTTTTGCCTGTACAGTAGGTTCCCTCTTCTTCTTTTTTTTTTTTTTTTTTTTTTTTTTTTTTTTTTTGTTCCTGATTAGTTTTTGTTACTTAACCTTTCTTACTCTGTTAGGTGACACCAAAAGTGGCACAATTTATGGCAATATTCAATGAAGTAGTAGAAGTGCATTTGTCTGTTTAAATAAGGTAAGGTTATATTTTTCCCCTAAGGAAATACACTTGCTCTTGAAAGATATCATTGAAAGTGAATATGATGCTTTTATCAACTGTCAATAAAAAAATCTTATTTCCAGAAAATAACTTGTGGAAGAGGAGAGATTGAAAAAGCTTTACATGTGCAGTAGCTAATTTAGAAAGATTAAAAGTGAGTTTTTGTTCTAAAGTGAGTTCTAAGTGTTTCAAAAGTCATCAAGTTATTGAAGACACATAGCAATGTTGATGGATTGATGAGAAATCATTATCGTTCCATAGTAGTTCATAGCACTAATCTTCTGAAATATGTACAGGTTGGCTTTTGATGAAAAATGGTGAGAACTGTATGATTTTAAAGACTTGATATATTCTGCTTCCTATGGAGGTTGAATCTTCCAAGGACATAAAGCATATTATATAAGTTTACAAAATTTTGTTCAGTCCAGTTAGACTGTATTTTATATGTTCTGAAGCAGTGTTTTGTTGTTGTTGTTGTTTGTTTATTTTAAATCTTTAACTTTTTTTTTTTTCTTCTTAATGACAGATCAGTTTTAAAGTAAAAATAGTGATTTGGCCAAATACAGGTAGCATACCTCACTGTTTTTAAATAATTTTGCTGAAGTATATACATATTGGAACAGTAAAATTATTTCTTTTCTTCCCCAAATGGAAATAACACATTACTTTAATCCTTATGTATAGAATATTATTATTTTTTTCTTTCATGTCATTTTAAAGAAATCCCTTTCATCTCTCATGTGCAGATTAGGCAAAGAAAAGGGTGAATTCACTGAGCAGACATAAAAATACTGTTATTATTAAAATGAGAACATTAGCAAGATATGAGAAGAAAAATTAATAAACAAAATGTAAGTACTGCAAACTGCTTGCATTTCATATGATGAAATGTTAGCAGGAAAGCTTAGAAAATTCATAAATGCAATGCAATAAACATTCCTCATAGTTAGTGGGAATAAATTTAAGGACATTTGATTTCTTTTTTCCTTCTTCCTGATAGGACAGAAAAACATTTTCATGAGATGTTATATAATTATGGCTTTTTTTTTTTTTTTTTAATAATCCAAAAATAGAGTAAAAAAAAATAGGAAAAACATATAGTCTGAGATCTGCAATGTAGAATTATGAATTAAAATAGATATCTCCTTGCAGGTATTGTTGAAGCTGACAATGTTGAAGTATTGTTCATCAGGAAAGGATCATCATTCATCAGGAAAGGATCTGTGAATGGTCAGGGTCAACAGGGTCAACTGGATCTGTGAATGGTCAAAGGATCTGTGAATGGTCAGGGTCAACTATGCCAATATCACATTTTTCAGGCAATATTTAACATGAAAAGGAATTGAGAAATTAAAAAAATATTCCTGTTATATGTTTGCAAGAGTAAACACCAACAAATAAGGAAGTGTTTCCATCCATCCTAATGTGAAATTAATATATTACTTCCAGTGTAAGAAAGACAGGAAGATTGGTCCCTTTAATTCATGATGCTGTGATATCTTCATTTACAGAATCACAGAATCATCTAGGTTGGAAGAGACCTCCAAGTTCACCAAGCCGAGTCTCTGACCTAACACTAACAAGTCCTAACCATATCACTTAGGTCTAAATCTAAACGTCTTTTAAATACCTCCAGGGATGGTGACTCAACCACTTCCCTGGGAAGCCTATTCCAATGCCTCACAACCCTTTCAGTAAAGAAGTTCTTCCTAATATCCAACCTAAACCTCCCCTGGTGCAACTTTAGCCCAGGCACATGGGAGAATAGACCAACCCCCACCTCGCTACAGTCTCCTTTAAGGTACCTGTAGAGTGCGATAAGGTCACCCCTGAGACTTCTCTTTTCCAGGCTGAACAATCCCAGCTTCCTCAGCAGCTCCTCATAAGACTTATTCTCCAGACCCCTCACCAGCTTTGTTGCTCTTCATCAGCTTCTTTTACTTATCTTCAAAGAATGGGTAAATTTCAGACTGAGAAATAGTCTGAAAACTTAAGATTTAGAAGCTACTGGAGAATCGTGTGTCAATACATACCTGTTATTGATATATTATCACCAAAATAATCAAATTAATTACAAAATTGTAGAAGTTAAAAAATATCCACTCATGCAAGATACTGACAAATGCAAACTAGCAGTTCCCCCCAAAATAAGTAGAACATCCAAACCCCATAAAAATGTAATGACAAAAGCATAGATTTTACTTTTCTTAGTGACAAAGAATAATATCTGGAAAGGCAGAAAAAGAATTTAAAATGATCATTTCAGATTAATTCAGATTAATAAAATATGTCAAATGTATGATACAAGAACTATAGCTGTAATATAGCTCTTCACAAGATCTAAAAGGATTTTATGAAGGACATACATTTCTACTAAGATCTATGGTTAGGTAAAACTAAGACATAAATAAAAAGGAAACTAAAAAAGAAAATATAAAGTCTGGATACATGACCGTAAGACTTAATTTATCTTAGAGTCTTTAGAACAGGACTTTAAAATTAATTTCAAGTATCTTTACTTGAGTACCACTATGGGGCTGAATAACAATTTTGATACACACCTGTTTTGGTAGAAAGGCATAAAAAATAATTTAATCTCTAGTTTATATAATTTCATGTTCCTACATTTGCATATTGTAAATAAATTTCATGTTCATTATTGATTTTCTATTTAAGATTGCTTATGGAAACATACTGCAGGGAAAAATAATTGTTACCAAGCTGAAGCACAGAAATAGAGTAAAACAGAGATTGACACAGAGTTCATTTTACCTATTCTTTATGTCTTACTGTTGTTTTCTTAACTTGCCTGCAAGGTACACAAAGAAATAGAAGTCACAATGCTGTTATAATTTACATAAATATTTATTCAAATACATGATTTTTTCTGTCTGATAAATACTATTGCAGCAAACTTGAAAAGGTTTATATTTTGAAAAGGTGCATGTTCCTGGATTTCAGCAATATTTTTTGCTCTCTCCTCTTCAGTCTTAGCAAAATAATTCATTTTGGAAAATGATGAGTAATGTTCATCAGGAAATGTGCACATGGAACAATTTTATGAAATTTTAAGTGGAAAAGCATTGGAATTCTGGAATACTCCTATATTTCTTTACTTTTGTGTGTCATTTGTATACAAAATAAACAAACCAAGAGATTTCAGGCTGTTCTATCTTGATTTTATTATACTTTTCTGGGAGAGGATTAAAAAAAAAAAAAAATGTTATGCCTGCTTTCAGATTTATTAAAATACAGGAGAAAAAACTCATTTTGTTACAAAATACCTTATAAGTTGACTTAGCTATATAAACTCGGAAATCTCCATAGAGTAAGATTTCTCACAGACCATCCAGAACACACAGGCACACAGTGAACTCATTGTGCTACCTATCTAAAATAAATTACTTTCATAGCAGTATTTCCAGTGTTAAATCTCTGTTCTTATACCCTCATCAGCTCCCAGGAAAAATAACACTGAATGCTAAATTAGAAATAAGAGTTTGCAATTTCTTTTTATAATAATTAGATAAATTATAGTTTATTACTACCCACACTTCGGAATCAGTTTTGGGTATCTGATTTATATCTTTTTTATTTTTATTTTGTTGTTGTTGTTTCTAAAACAGGATTGCAAAGACTGAATTAAAATGTTAAATTAAAGGCTGAATTAAAAAGGAAGATTATTTAAATTGTCACAATAATAATAATAATAATAATAATAATAATATAAAAACATAACAAAACCCCAAGTTCTTATTGGAGGGTTTATGACCATTAAAGTATATGGTAAGCAAAATCTTTGGTCAAAAAACACGATCACAAGATAAGAGCAAGACAAAAAAAAAAAAAAGTGTGTATCACAATGTAGTTTCAAGGAAAAGAATGAAACTGAGCTAATTTCACTTGAAATTGAGGTTTTGCATAAAACCAAGAAGGAATACAAACCAGGAAGATAGAATTAGATGAAGGAATACAGCTTTAAATAATTTGCTAAATACCTCTCAAGATTATCTGAAAAGATTAAATATAGTAGATATAATTATTGGCCAGATCTTTTCTTTTCCAAATAATGGTCACGCATCACAAGTCCTTAGTGTCCCAAAAGACTGATTTGAAACACATTGGCTGAAATGCCACGTGAACTTAACCATGAGTAATCACAGATATCAAGCTCACTTGTTCAATAAATCTAAATAACTTTTATAGGTAGAACTGTGAAATTCACTGTTGTGGAAAAAAAAAAAAAAAAAAAGTGACACTTCCATTTATGTTTTCTGTCAAGCAAACACTGTGTTTCTGTCCATTAGGGACAATATGTAACCTATTCCACATTATTCCACAGAAAGCATAGTATGTAGAATGTACATGTCAGTACCTTCAGGTCTGTAGAAAGCCTTTCAAAGTGAAGCAATAAATTATTGTTCTATGCTGTTTATTCCAAGTAAGGACTAGACCAGTTAATGGCATTTCATTATCAGTATCAGCTAACAGTACTAACTACTACAAATCAGTTTAGTAATAAGGTTTCCGTCAACAGTGCTATAAAGTCTAACATAAGACAAAAGGAAAAGGACAGTTTCCTAAGAAGAGGGAAAGTTCAGAAAGGAGAAAGAAAAGGAGATTGAGAGAATAAAGAGCAGTGATGGTAAGATAACAATGAGCACATTGACTTAATAACAATGCTCTGTGTAACCATGGGGTACTGAAGAAATAATAGTGACTAAATATTTAGTTGCTACAGTTACTATACTTGATCTTTCTGTGAACCTCCCAAAGTGACAGCAGTGAGTACTGCTGTGGATCAAGGCCAATTTTGCACTTTTGCCCATGGACAATAATTAAAATAGATTAATGAATAAGGAAATGTCTGCAGAAAGAGATCAGTCTTGCAACATTTCCCAAAGGTCATTAGATTTTTTTGAAGACAAAAGTGTAGTTTAAATCTGCCCAATTAGTGCAATTTCTTAACTTTACAACATATTTTTTCACTGCAAAGATTTTTTTTCACTGCTAAGTATATACTCCCTTGTGATACAGACACTTACTCTTACTCAAAGTTTGGATCGCAGTAACAGATTATATGGGCATTATTTTTTTTCAGTGGCATAAAGGATGTTTTCACTGTGTTTGTATAATGCAAATTGTTTCCCTTTAGGAACACATGTAAACAAAACTGTATATGGAAAAAGATTATTATGAATTTTAGAGCTGCCCCAGTGGGTTCTTTCTATAGCTTTTCTGAGAAAATATATTTTTCTTGTGGTTTCTACCTACCAATGGCTATATAATTTCAGCTGGATTTCATCATCTCTGCCTGAATTAAATGAAAAGCCACCATATACTATTAATTAGAAGTTGGTTTTCACTTCAGATGTACTCACAGCACATGTATGAAACTGATTTAGTGGGATGAAAAGAAAAAAGAAACAATATTTTCACATCTTTCTTGTTACTCTTCTAAAGATTAAAAAAATAAAATAAAAAAGACAGGCAGAAACATGAGACTACAGCCCAAAAGTAGCAAAGTACATAGATCATGTTTTGATGCTTGACTTTTTGCAGTGATATCACCTCCTATCACTTGCCAATTCTGTCTTTATATGACTGAAAGCAGATGATGCAGTCTGATTCTTATTAATTGCTGGCCTTTTCATTTAAATTTTTGAATTCTGGTTATTTTTAGATTCTTGTTACACAACTCTTCTGTTTGTACACGAGCATGTTTTGTTTTTCCAAGAGTATAATCGACACCTCTCTGTGACTGCATAATTTCTTTATACTCTGAATTGTTCTGATATAAAAAACAAAACAAACAAACAAACAAAAACAACAAACTACAACAACAACAAAACGAGAAAATATGTAACTTGAGTGCTTCATAAACAAACATTATACAGGACCTTATCTTGAACTGTCATGAATCTGAATAACTCCATGGACATTTATGACCTAATAACCATCCCCTAGGAACTAGCTATTGTGTTATGCTGATTTCCAAAAGAAGTAAGGAAGAGTAAAAGATCATTTTATATATCATAGCCTTAGGTTTCGCTTATATGTGTTTATTTTGAAGGCCTATGGAAAGAGAGTTTTTGTTTGCCTGTGTTCCCCTGGTTCTGAAGTTAATCTAAATTATGAAAATTACTAACAATGTCTTCAATCCCAAATGGGGATCACTGGTGAATGAGGTATTCCCATCAAATTCTTTTACTGGCTGCTTCCACCACTACAGTATTTGGGTTACCAATTACTAATTTATAACATTTTTTTGTGAACAGAAAGCCATCTGGGATGCACAGTTAAATACCACCACAGAAAACATACTGGGATAGATAAGATATTTTGGGTTATAATAACGTGCAAAAAAATAGCATAGTGCTGAAGAGCTATAAACAACCAATCAAATCATGGTTAGCACACAGTGTTGATAAGTACTAGTAATATCAGTATCAGATAAAATATTCTACCATGACCAAAACTATTGCTTCCCAATGTAAACGTGGGTTTTGAAGACTACAGTTGAACACAGAAACTCAAAGGGAGCTACAAAAGATCATTTGTTCATTTGTTTTTAATTAGATTGTTTGAAGGACGTTGTTCTAAAGCAAAACAAAAATGAGAGTGAAGTTGGGAATTTTAGGAACTTTGCAGTTCTGATGACTTTTTTTTTTTTTTTTTTTTTTTCCTACCTGAAAGATGATAGAATGCCACAGACACTCACAGATTTTAGTTACCATTAATTTAATAAGGTCACTCTCCTCAAATGGAAGATTTTCCTACTCTTGACACATAGATGACAAGTTCAAGTTGCAGTGGTTGGAGTTGCATCTAAATAGAATATTTTCAATGTCTACATGCTTTTTCCAGTACATTTCTACTTGTTTGTAAAATCAAATACTTGCAGCCTATATACTTCTATTGCTTAGTTTGGTTTCTGATTTCATTTTTACAATGGAAGATGCTGCGTATGTTACATAAGGGCATGCATTCAGAAATCAAAACAGTGGATGACTTTTTTTTTTTTTTTAATGTTTCCTGAAAATGCTCTTTTGATTTTTCCAGAAAGTAAGTAAAATTGTATATTAAATGAAACTGGTGATTACACAGACTTACACAGACATTCAAATTCTTGCTCAGACAAATGTAGGTTAAGAATTTGTCTGGAAATCTTTGTTTAGCTAAATTTTCTCATGTAACTTTCCATCCCTTCCATTTCATCATGGCTATGGCAGCCTTTCTTAGGTGATTTCAGTGTACCTAATCCTGCAATTGTGGAAAATTAGTAAAACAGAAATCATTTTTAGCTTCCCTCCTATTTTTTTGTGTAATGCTGGGATTTAATACTGTTGTGATTTAACTCGTAGGCAACTAAGCACCACACAGCAGTTTACTCATTCCCCTAAGCAGGATGGAAAAGGGAATTGGAAAGGAAAAAGTTTAGACATAGAGCAAAAGCTGCATGTATAAGCAAAACAATATAAGGAATTAATTCACTACTTCCCACCTACAGGAGGATGTTCAGCCATTTTGAGGAAAACAGGACTCCACTATGAGTAATAATTACTCAAGAAGACAAATTTCATGACTCTGAGTGCCTCCTCCTTTTCTCCCAGTTTTACTGCTCATCATGAGCTCATATGGAATGGTATATCCTTTTGGTCACTTTTGGTCCACTATCCTAGCTGTGTCGCCTCTCAGCTTCTTGCGCATTCCCAGCATTCTTGCTGACAGGGCAGCATGAGGAACAGAAAAGTCCTTGACTCTGTGAGCACTGTTCAGCAACAACTAAAGCATCAATGTGTTATCAACACTACTTTCATTATAAATCCAAAACAGCACCATACGAGACACTATGAAGAAAATTATGCTAACAAAAAACAAACAAACAAACAAACAAAACCCAAAAACAACAGGACAGATATTCAGATTGATTCTCATCTAATTCATCTGGATCTCTCTGAGAAATAAAATTTACTTTGATTATTTGGCTAAAGTCTGCATGGCCTTTTGAATGTGTAATTATGGTGTGTCAACCTTGGCCGGTTGGTCTTATCAGTCAAATATAAAGTAAAAAATGACTTAGAACCTGAAGGTGGTTCTAAACTTCATTGACGGCATGAGACATAAAGGACAATTCTAAAACTCAGAAGTGTTGGAGATCAGTGAAGTTCTGGTGCTGGTGCCTGAAATATGATGATGTCATTGATGTTTCTGCCAAAAGCCAGAAGTGAGGTGACCAAATAATAGCACTTAATAAATGCAAATCATAAGTGCATTTCTATTGTAGAATATTAAACATTGTTTTGTTGTATGGGATATCTTTATAAGGCAAAGCATACTGTGACTGACACAAAGAACTATGATTTATAGCTTTATATGGAATTTATGAAAGTACCTGAACTCTCTGAACCAACCCATTCTTATCTGAATACACTGTAGGTTTACACTGTAAGCTTTGGGAAAACAGCTGTTAGGTGTATTCAGGAAATTCACCAAGATGGGGATTAGGACTGATAAATGAGTGTACATGTGCATGCAAGATATAGGAGGTATGCAGGAGGGAAGAGGAAGATCAAGGCTATAGCTGTTCCTTGTGTGGGGAAATATGAGCACAGTGGACTACAGTTTGTTTTAGCAGCAGTGATTGTATTTAGCATTCTTTCTGCCATAGAATAAGAACAGGTGTCTGCACTGACCTCCCTGTATTCTTGGCCAGAAAACATTTCCATGCTTTTGAAACCAATGGAGAGGTTAAAATTTTACTTTTGTTTCTGAGATGGTGTACTGGATAGTAGACCATTGTATAGTAGAAGTATACATGTATAATTATCTCACACTAACCAGTTGTGTCAAATTCAATAGTTTTATCCTTTGTGGTCCTCCTCAAACAAAGGAGTGTAGATACCTGAGGAAAAAAGAAATAATATATGATTCCTAATTTATCTGAGATGCAAGGTATATAAACCAATATTTGACTTACGTGTGGAAGAAACGACCAGAAAAAGTGAAGGTATTTATACAGCTGACAAGGTATGCCCACCATTTGTTTAAAAGGTTTGTAATCTTTATAGATCTTGTTGATTCTCTAAGTCCTGTCTACCCGTGCTACTTTTTTTTTTTTTCTTTTCTTTCCCCATTCAAATTTGATTATTGTTATGTGCTTTCCATGAGATAATATTCAAAAACATTGGGAAATCACATGTTATTGCATAATCCCTCAGCCCACTTCTAAGTCACTGTTACCCTCCAAACAAGTCCTTTCCTTGTTCCAACAGCTGCCCCATATAACAAATGGATCCTAAAGAAAATTTAAAATGTTGGGTTTTATTTAAAAAAGGAAAACAAAAATCAAGAACAATGACCGAGCAGCTAGTTAATTTCATTGCACACTAGCAGCCAGAAGGCAGTGGATAAATGAAGGATTTCCATGGCAAATCATGATCATGTAATATAGAAACAGTTACATACGGGAGTAATCATCACAATTTACTTGAAAATCTGGAAAGTGCATTCATATTATTTATGTTTGCTTCCTGAAGTATTGTATTCATCAGGATATGTTTACAAAAAGTAGATTTTGAGCCTGATTTTAAGATCTAATGTTTAAGACAGAAGAGAAGCCTTCTCTATGGCCTTTATGTATATGCACCTATATGTAAATAGGTACATAACCTATATAGCTGCATTTCAAAACTGAGCTTTCTCAACACATTATTCATAAATGCCCTGAATACAGAAAATGTTTTGATAAGAATACTCAGGTTGTTTCCAACTGAAAAGTTATTAGTTGCTAGCAGAACGCTTGGGGACTGAAAGGGGAAAATCCTATATGCGTTTACCATCTACATTTATACTTGGTAAGTAAGTACTATTAAAGCCAAATTGTCTGGTCAATTTTTGCATTGTTTAGCTGTGAGGGTGTCATTGGTATCACTGGGGACATTCCACCTGTTATACAACAAAGGCTGAAAACTTAGCTGTGTCTGGCTTGTTGACCACCCTCCTGGACATCTAGCCATGCACTGTTGATTCTGTGTATGGAGTTCTGGAAGTTTCCCTTACAGAATGTTCATCACAGAAAATCCCAGAATCTAATCCAAATAAAAGTTCTCTGTCTTTTCCCTCCAAGCTGCCATGAATGGCATGGCATTTCTAAAAGTCGGCAGCAGAACAAGAACAAGAAGCAGGCTTCTTGATATAAGAAAACAGACAAATTGGCATTGGGTCCACACCAGCATGGAGACTGCCATCTGGATCTTTACCTGTAGGAAGAATGTTTGCCCTCCTCTCTGTCCATAAAGGAGAGGAAGAGATAAAAGAAGATGTTTTACCACAATTATCACAAAGTGAGCTATAGACACCTTGTGACAAGCAACAAATACCTGACTCAGAGACCATAATGTCTGCGGCAATACTGCAAAAAATAAAAGAGCCTTACCTAGGGAGAACAACTTCCACAATATAATAAGGAAGAGGGTTGAAAAGAGACCTGTCTTCCAGACTAGCCTATATAGGAGGCATGTGAAAGGAATGCACGAAGGTTGTTACTAAACAGCATGCAGCAGTTCACAGTCTTCTTTGCTTTCATTAGGCTGAAAGAAAGTAAAAGACATAAAGCTGGAAATTTCCAGTCTTTTTTAGCACAACTGTATGCCTTTAATAGTGGACTTAAAAAATAGTGATAATGGGTCCATTTTATTTAATATGTGGAAGAAAATTCCAGCATCTTTATTTCAGATTTCTCTGGAAAACAGTGGAGGACAAGTCATCCTGATTTTGCTTATATTGTCAAATATGTCAAATCTCCTTTTAGAAGACTAGACGAACTGTCAGAACACAACCTGCTTTTATGCTCTTTATCTCTCTCTGGACACTTTGCCTAATGTTTCAACCTGCATATGCATATAGTCTGACTAGACTTGGACAGATGGCCTGTATCAAAGTTTTTCTTGAAAGAACTGTGACTAATGTGAGCTGGCCCCATTAATCAAGTGCGGTTTGTATGAAAATATTCTGTAGCTGTGAAGTGACTACACGAAAGGCAAGAGATAGAAATGACAAGTTTTGTACATGTAAATGTTCTCTCTGATTTTTGTTTGTTTGTGTGTGAGCCAGACAGTATTGAAATAGTACATGTTTTGTACTTGTTCTTAAGGTGTGCTCTGTAATCACAATTTATATAAGAATTATAAAGTTGCTATTTCTTGTCAGTTGAAGTTTCTGTTGCTGTTCTGAGGCTTTTATAATTTTTTTTTTCTTTTTTAAACAAACAAACAAAGAAACAAAAAAAAACATTTCTGATCTCTAGATTTAATATTCTTTGGGAAGTTCCTTAACTCTAAAACTTTCCCATTGGCAAATGGAGACATAAGTGTCACTTGAGGAAAGAGAATTTTGTTGTCTACATCAGGTTTATTGAACCCCTAAAGAACGGTTTCCAGGCTAGAACACCAGAGAAAATAACACTGAAGCGAAAAACTCGTAGCTTATCCTTGGTTTTATGTGCTCAAAGAACTATGGCTGCAGCATGGGAATAGATGAGAGGTTTATATATGAAGTGAAGCTGAAATATGTATCTTTTCTGTAATAGATCCCTTTTGTTTCTTTGTGGTTTTTCTTTGACACATATACAAATAGTGAAATGGTATAAAGTCTCATTGCACGGTTATATATTGATTATGCTCTCTATGTAAGTGGGAGAAGAGTAAAAACAACCTCGATTGTGAAAAATTTGTATCCCTGTTTTTTTCTTGGTGGAAAAAGAGCTCTATAGGAAGATTTAATTATGTAATGGATACAGAAAAATGGCCTGGACTATGAAACAAAGATGTTATGTTGACATTGGAACAGGCTGCAGACTCTGCTTCAGGAGAGTAGGGAAGATGAAAGAGAAAGGAGGGTGGAAAGAAGAGTTTAGGAACTACAATTGGACAGTGGCAGAAACTTTCACAGTGGCACTGTCTAGATGAAGTATATAAAGCTATAGATGAGGAAATAACATTCTGCATTCACCCACAGAGGCAGTGAATGATGAACCCTAGAACCCCGAGTGGTCATTTAGTGGCTGCTTTGCTTGGAATGTTGTCCAGCTGTCAGTGCAGGGGTAGTGCACAGAAGGCCATCCAGATTTTGACAGTTTTGTTCATACTATCATCAATTCACTTTTGAAAGCATTGTCAGGAGACGCTGACACACAGATAACCAGAAGTGGATAGGAATGTATTAAAGTCCCACAGTGCTTACTTGACAATGTCACATTCAGTAGACTCAGTAATGGCAAATGGCTGCATTACAACGTGTGAGTCTGACAGAGCGGTACACATCATAGGCTGAAATGACAGCCTGGCAATGAGATTCTTGCCATTTCAGATCCTGTGCTGAGTCATTGTAAAAGATCATGAAGGTGAATTTCAGCTTTAGAAGTCATGGAACCCCAGTAGGAATCCCACATAGGTGTCTGTGATGTAATTTCAGAACTGTTGTGAGATGATGGGGACACAGTCAGCTTATCAGGAGCATCAGTGTCAAACTCCCAGTGTAGTCAAGACTGTCTTGGCTATTTATGTGGCTGTCATGTTTCTATTTAGGCCCTATGCCATGGTTTCAGCTAAGAATGAGATTTACACCATTCAGGAGAGTATGACTGATGAGATGAACAGGCCGCTGCAGTTGATTATGCTCTCTAGCTAATGGTGTGGCTATTTGATACCACAGTCTCTGTTGCACCATCTCTTGTCATTCTTCAATTACATAGACGATAACTTGGAAAAATAAGAGCTAATGACTAATGTAGACACTGAAGGACAGAAATGGTGTGGTATGGGGTGCAGTGAAGCATAGCACAGAGGTGAGAAGACCTTGTTTGCAATACAAATCACATGAGATAAGTTCCACACTTGAAGGAAGACTATCTCGCATGCTACCTCACTTTTACTTTGCAGGGCACTTCATTCTGCAGGTTTCTGTGAAAGAGCCTCAGTAGAACTTTACTACACTTAACATAATACTTTAGCATACTGTAGAAGTATTCCATGAATTTGACTCTGATACAATTGCATTGACACTAGCTCACTCCACTGATACCTTAAATACAGGGAGCTATTTGCTCAGCTCTGTTGAGAATATTATTATTAGTAATGTACAACAAGGGAAAATACAGGACTTGTTTTAAGCTTTGGTTCACTGACTTTTCAGCAACCGATTATGAAGACACAGGATCTGCATGGGGGTCTGTTTGAAAAAAGAACTCCTTTCTACTTAGAGAATTTAGCTTTTATTGCATTGCTGATAAGCTAAATGATAAGATTTAATGGATACTAAGAAGATTACTTAAAGATCCTAAGTTATTGTTAGCCAAGTTAGACAGAACTAGCACTGAGAGATTAAGTTGTTAAGATAATAAGGAAAGAAACATTAAGTTATAGCCACATTGAAGGATGCTGAAAGAGAAGGTGGAGTAGAGTGAAAAGTCTGAACCTATTGCTAAAACATTGGAAAATGTATCTGTATTCCATCCAATGGTCTGGACTATTGCAGAGATACTGTATAGATCAATTGAATCAAAATAATATCCAGGTACAGACTCCTGGTCCTGCAGTTTCTAAGCCTCTAGAATACCTCCATTACTAAAATAAAAACAATAAAAATTACCATGAATATAAAAACAAACAAACAAAATCAAAGAAAAAATACAGTAATTTGTATATATTAAATTTTATATAGCTAAATTCAAGTTCACATAACTTAAAAAAAAAGAGGCTGAGGTCAGCCTTCATTAGGTGGGAAATGGTATCCTACTGTCAGTGAAAATCAGAAGGAAAATATTGTTGAAAATATGTGACTTCTTTTTTTCCAGTCATTCTAGGTCAATATCAAGTTTTTATAATTTTCTAAAAATAACTAATAGTTCAAGAAATAGTTTTGTATGCAATTAAGAAATCCCTCAGCAGATACCCTGATCTGCCATGGTTGCCTTACTTTTGTCCTTTACAACATTAAAAAGTATGAATACAATGGTCCAAAATTATACATCCTTAAAGGTGAGTAGGAAATCTTATATTGAATTTCATGAAGAGTGGGTTCTAACTCTGGTTTGAAATACTTCCACTGATCCTGTCAGAAAAATTACTTTTTAAAAAAGTCTCAGTTTTTAAGGAATAAGCCTTTAATAAGCTTTAATAAGGAATAAGCTTTAATAAGGAATAAGCGTTTTTAAGGAATAAGGCTTATTCCTTAAAAATGGAGACTTTTTTAAAAAGTAATTTTTCTGACAGAATCAGTGGAAAAAAAGGCTTATTCCTTTAGTCTGAATAGCTGAGTCAGCAGAATAACCTAAGATGGTCTGAGGAGTGTAATAGGTACTGGCAAACTTGCAGAGGAATTTGGAAAAGAAAAGAGAAAAAAAACAGGTCTGTTCAAATACCTTGTCCTTCAGCTTCACACAATGAATCATGAAGAACTGTTAAAATGAATAGAACTGTTACTGTTAACATCAGCTGAAGATCTACTTCCTGAAATCAAAATAAATGCAAGATGACAACTGAAAGCTAAAGAGTGTTATAAGTTGTGTGTGTATACAGCAAATATTACATCAATGGTCTTCTAACTCCATGTACTAAAACCTCAAGCCACCTCAGTTTTCTTTTAATCTTAACATTTAAATGTATTAGTGTGCAACAATTGTGTTTTCATTTGAAAACAAGGGGGAAAGGTAGAATCATTGCCACAGAGCATCATAGTTGTAGGTTATCAACATGATAACTCATCACTTCCTCCCAACAGATCATTGGCCTCTTGAGACAGTAAGTGGTTAAAGGAAATTATGAGTTCCAACTCTTATCCAAACTAGGAGTCAATGGATCTTCCAAGTTTTTTTCTGGCATCAAGTGAATGATGTGCATTCTCAGCCTTTATCCCATCTGGTTGTTTCAGATGCATCTTAAATTCCAGGCCCTAGAATATAGCTTCTATGGAGTTTTCTCTTCTGGCTCTAATCCCCTCAGCTATGCCTATGTTTAACTAACCTACTGCCAGTCCTTTCTTTCTCCATGAGTGTTGTATATCAGTCTAACATAACTATGATCTCTGCATTTCTGAGAAGTTCAATAGCTTCTCAACACACTCAGTTTTCTTTCCCTAGTGGGCCCTAGTTCTCCCAAGTTCATGTTTCCCTGTGACTTACTTGCTACTTCCAGTTTTACTTTTCATTTGTACCCACAAAATGCTTCTTGCCAGTCTTTTTCCAGTTGGGTCCAATTCCTCTTCCATGTTCCTTATGTGATTTAATTTTCTCTTATAATTTATTTTTTCTGTCCATACTAAAGATAGGCATCTATCATCTATAGTTTCTCAGAAACAGATGACCACATTTTCTCTAGTTCACATATATATTCTGGCCTCCCTGCCCACCCAAGGCCAGTGACCCAGACTTCAAATCCAAAATCACTTCTGTCTAACCACTGTTTTCCCCTCCCTTTTAATGAGGTCTTCTCTCCCCTCATTGTTCCATATCTGTTTTTTTCCTAAACTGGCCCTAAGGCTCTGAAACAATCCCAAGTTTCCTACCCTGCTCATCCTTCATCCAAACTTATTCCTGTTTCATCTGTAGCTTTGGTCCTCCCCTATCCCTGCCCCCCTCCCCCCACCCTTTTAAAATATGTTTTATGTGTTGTAGTTTCTCACTCCTGCCAAAAGTCCTTAAAGTCCTTTCTATTTATCTCTTTTTCAGTCTACTCTCTTCTGATTTCCCTTGCTCATCTCATTCTGTGTTATAAAAGATCATGTTGAGAATCCTAATAAAGACTTCATATAAGAACTCTGCTGTCTTACTTGTATCCAAGTACGAGTATCTCTCTCTCCCTGAATTGAGATCAGATGTTTTCTATAACACTGTCACTTGTATGATTGCTGTTTAAACTTATACTTGGAGTTTTAATTTATTCCTGTCTTGTTTAAACAGCACATTGGTGAAGCTCCCATTCCTCAGAACAGACAATAAAATGTTAGTACAGGTCTCAACTTTTTCTGTTTTTCCTCCTTATTTTCCCAATTTCTCTTTCAATGCTGTGAGAGACAGAAGCTCTAATTTAATGCCAAATACTGTTAAAAAAAAAAAAATGGAAAAGAAGACTGTTCTGGAATTTCATTGGTTTGCTTCACAATCAGTGAAGGTGAGCACAGCACACACGACAAAGTATCAAATCATATAGCTTCTTGTTTGACATGTTGACTTTTGGCTCCATTGTGTCCTTTATAATCTCACTCTCTGTGATTTGCAGACCAACCAGTATATATTCTCTTCTTTCTTCTCTCTTTTGTCTTTTATGTCCATTAAAGCTTTTTTTTTTTTTTTTTTTTTTTTTTTTTTGGTTTGTTCATGGAAATATTTTCAATCAAGTAAACATCTTCAATCAAGCAAGGAGGCTAATCTCAAATGTTTAGTTTCTTTGTGAAATTTTTTTTTTTCCTTTTTCAAACAGCTATATATCTCATTTTGTTTGTATACCATACTTATCATCATCTGAGATTCTCGAGGTAGTGCTTATTGGTATTGACCTGCCAGACATCCTGAGTCTTAAAGGATGAATGAATAAATAACTTTGCTGAATACTGCTGAATATGTGATAACATAATTAGTGTTCTTGCCAACTGAATTGAAAATGAGATGTTGTGTCTCCAGGGACCTACCTTTCTTTCTTTCTTTCTTTCTTTCTTTCTTTCTTTCTTTCTTTCTTTCTTTCTCTCTTTCTCTCTTTCTCTCTTTCTCTCTTTCTCTCTTTCTCTCTTTCTCTCTTTCTTTCTCTCTTTCTCTCTTTCTCTCTTTCTCTCTTTCTTTCTCTCTTTCTCTCTTTCTTTCTCTCTTTCTCTCTTTCTCTCTTTCTCTCTTTCTTCTTCCTTCCTTCCTTCCTTCTTTCCTTCCTTCCTTCCTTCCTTCCTTCCTTCCTTCCTCCCTCCCTCCCTCCCCCCCTCCCTCCTTCCTTCCTTCCTTCCTTCCTTCCTTCCTTCCTTCCTTCCTTCCTTCCTTCCTTCCTTCCTTCCTTCCTTCCTTCCTTCCTTCCTTCCTTCTTTCTCTCTTTCTTTTCTTTCTTTTAAATGCACCAGATACATATGAGCTAAGCAAAATTACCCACTATAAATATTAATAACATTATACTGTAGATTAGGTGGCCATTTCTGATTTGGCAATTAATTTGCATGTCACTGCTTAAGAAAAAAAAAAAAAAAAAAAAAAAAAAAAAAAAAGATACTTTTTCTAAAAATTATGACTGATAATTACTTAATTTTAAATTCAGAACAATATATATTGGATGAAGTGAAACAAAGTGCATTATCCCTGGAAGTCTTCAAAAGACGTTTAGATGTAGAGCTTAGGGATATAGTTTAGTGGGGACTGCTAGCGTTAGGTCAGAGGTTGGACTCGATGATCTTGAGGTCTCTTCCAACCTAGAAATTCTGTGATTCTGTGATTCTGTGATGTGCAGGTTACTCTACTTTTTAGCACTTTCCTGAGGCAAACAAAAATGATAACTGTTTTCAATCAAAGAAGTTCATATCCTAGATTTGTTGAAGACAGGATGGTATTTGGTAGAGTGGAAAGGAATCAAATAAAACTAAAAATACTAATACACTTTGCTTACAATATGTATATCCATCATCTTTGAACAGGTCAGTCACATAGAGGAGCACAGAAAATACTGCAGACGATTTTGAACACTATATTTTAGTAAAAATTAGAAAGTAAAAAATTACTTTCTTCACAAACCTACAAGAAGGTTGTATTTCTTCTAGGAAAATATCTCACAAGGGATGAAACTTAAACCCAGTTTATATCACTTCCATCACCACTGCTATAGAAAGTGACTTTAAGGTTTTTTTTTTGTTTGCTTGTTTTTTTAAGTGAATAAATCAGATATTTATGCTCATTGGGAGGGGTGAAGCTGGAGCTGATACACAAACTGAAGCTATTTGTAACAATGATGGTTTTCCTTTTTTAGTTGAAAAAAAATAATAACATAGGTGTTTCTCTACTTCAGCCTTTCAGACAATATTTTGAAGTAGTTTGTGGTTCAGAATGAAGAATAAATAAATAAATAAAAATAAATAAAAATTGATAACAGCAATGCAGAAATGCAGCATACTGCTTTCTAGAGCTGCAGAATGCCAGGCAGTGATCTATGCAAAGCATTCAGTAAAGTTATCCCACAAGGTATGCAGATCCAGAGGAGCTGGTGATCAGGTTTAATCATACTACTGTAATACAGAGGTGACAGGTCAGTGGGTAACCCAGAAAGCAGTATTGTTTAATTGAGAGCAGTATTTGTTTAACTGAGAGCAGTATTGTAAAATTTAGTTTATTATATTTTACTTCAGACAGCCAAAGTTAGAAAAGATATAAGAAGAATATTATTTGCACTATAAATCCTTCCCACTCTTAAGCATCTAACTCTTATGCAAAGGTGCACTGAGTGACGTCCTGTCTGAACCAAACCACAACATGCTGTTAAGGGCAGGGAAGGTTTTCAGAGTGATTGTCTGGTTACTCAGTGCAGGGATGGTGAAATAACTAAGGGACAATCATATCAAAGAGTACATTGTATGAACCACAGAGCCTTGATTCAGAGGAGAAGCAGGACTGGATTCTCAATAGCTGTCCAGCAATATTTTCCCCTTCTTTATTTCTCTTGCTATTTTCCCCCTTGTGACATAGATGTGAACTCTATGCCATCTTCAGACCTCAGGACTTTTTTCTCTGCATTGCAAGGTACTCTGGGATTGATAGATATGTAAGCTTGTCTTATCATGGGAACATGCTATTTCATTGTGAGATAAAGATGAGATGAGGATGTAACTTTGTGCCTTATACCAAAGTTTAGCCTTTATAAGCCTCACCAGTACCTTGTGGCTATGTACATAATGTATGTATGCATATATGTAACATACAGCCTCAGTATATAGTGCTTATTGTTAAGAAATATTTCTGCCTTTCATTTATTTTGATAGATCACAGAATCACACAGAATCACAGAATTTTCTAGGTTGGAAGAGACCTCAAGATCATCGAGTCCAACCTCTGACCTAACGCTAACAGTCCCCACTAAACCATTTCCCTAAGCTCTACATCTAAACGTCTTTTGAAGACTTCCAGGGATGGTGACTCCACCACTTCCCTGGGCAGCCTGTTCCAGTGAATGATGGTACATTATAATTTGTTAAATTTTCTAAAAAAAAAATAGCATTTTTGTTTTCTACAGACACTGAAGAGTAACAAAAGACATTCCCTACCTCTTGTTTTAATTAAAAAATTTCTTTTCTTCTTTACATATCCTTCTGTCCCTTAGAAACCAAGGTGATACTGAATGCAGGTATAGAGAAGCATAATATCAAGTGTGATGTGGAGCGTGGTGGAACAACAAGGAGCTTTACAGAATAAATTCTGTAGAATACAGTATGATGTATAAAAAAATCACTGTATCCACATTCTAATTATTTTCTGAGGTAATTTTTTCTCTTGGTATCACAAAGAGGACTTCCGATGACGAGTAACAGAATGTTTAATATATTTATGGTATCTATCCAAATAATGTATCAAAATAGCTGTAGAGATGTCAGATGTTCATCTGAAAACCATTCTAAGGGGAATAACAACTCCAAAGAGTTTCAAAAGCTTCTTGGTTTCCTTTTCTTCCTTCCTTCCTTCCTTCCTTCCTTCCTTCCTTCCTTCCTTCCTTCCTTCCTTCCTTCCTTCCTTCCTTCCTTCCTTCCTTCCTTCCTTCCTTCCTTCCTTCCTCCCTTCCTTCTCTTTCTCTCTCTCTCTCTCTCTCCCTCTCCCTCTCCCTCTCCCTCTCTCTTTCTCTCTCTCTCTCTCTCTTTCTTTGACACAAGAGTTTTCTCACTGGCTCACTGGGTCTTTTTTTTATTATTATATATATATATATGACTTTCTGTTTGCTGATTAAGTTTTGATTCTGAATAGATCACAGATTTACTGACTTCTAGTCAGGCACCCATAAATATATAAACTCAGTGTGTATTTGTTCTCCGTGGTATCTATAAATATACTGTAGATTTTGATTGTTTTACGATGGAAGTTTATTTTATTTCATTTTTGCCTTCACAGTTGGCTTTGTGTTTTGTTTTGTTTTGTGTGTGTGATGTTTTTTTTTTTCCTGCTTTATAGACCCATGTCTTTTTATTAGTTCTATGTTCCCTGTTGATTTTACGCTTTATATTCCCGCTGTCACTACCAGAATCTCACTGTAAACAAGAATGTTGTATCTCAGTGGGTTATTTTCTGTTAATAACCTGTGATAGGATATATAAATAAACCAGAGAGGAGTCCACAGGTGCAATTTATTAGAGTTGTTGCAATGTGACTTCAGTAATGTGCTCAAGTTCTTTAAAAACTTTGGTGTGTTCTGAGTTTAGGGTGACAGCTATATATTGCACTTCAGAAGAGAAAAATAAATATCTGTGTAATGAAATATAGCCAAGTCCAACTTAATAATAATTGCAATTTCTCAGTGTCAGCGCTTGGAGACCAATGCGTACCTCATTACCTCAAGGTGGTTGGAGCTGTTTGTATTGCAACTATTTTATGCTTTATATATTTATACATATATTATATATTTTATATTTTTTATACTTTATATATATATTACTATTATATATTTTATCCTGGGGATACTAAGAATCTTTTTCTTTTTTTTTTTTTTCTTTTTTTTTTTTTTTTCTTTTTTTTTTGAAACATACTTCTGTCTTGTCTTGCTCATTTGCAGAATCTGTAAGCACCCTTTTTTGTTTATGGTGTCAGAGAGACAGCTGACTAGAAAAGGATTAATTTACTTTTGTCAGCTAGTATGGGCAGAAGAGTGACATCTGCACAGGAGTCATCTTACAGTGAGAACTGTAACTGGATTTTAAAAGTCCTTTGTTAGGATTCATTTTAATTCATTTATTTATTAAGTATTCATTTTAATGAATATCTTTATCTCAATGATTAGTACACCTGGCTGGTAGACACCCAACCACATCTACTTCAACTATAGGTTTTTGTGTCTGTTCCAAGGTGGGGATGCTCAGTAAGAGCCTGCTGAATGTATTGCTAGCTCACAAATAAACAATTTTTACCTTGTTAGAATAAGAATGAATCTTGTGAGATTCATGGAAATTCAAGTTTTTTCTGTAGACAGCAGGAGCTGAGGGAAGGTAACACAATGAAGGCTTAGGTCCTCTTTTAGCTCCTTTCTTGTTAAACTGTTGTAAATATTGCCATTAACAGGAGTATTAACATTGCATATTAACAGGAGTAAAGATCAACCTTGTTTTCCCTATGTAGACACAAACATGACATCAGTAGAAAGAGCCTTCTTCGGCATTAGAGGGAATAGATCCTAGTCTTGTTCAGTGAAAGATCCAAATTAATTTATAAACAGAAAACAAAACAAAACAAAACTCCTTTAACTTAAGTAACAAATGCACTGTCTATATTACTGTTACGATAACTCTGGGCAAGTAATATAGAGTCCTATATACTTTATTAGTAGTAGTTTAATCACACATTTCAAGATTGCCTTTAAATCCTATGTGACACTTATGCCACTTATGTGACATCCTTTCATAATGTTCTTTAGGACTTCAAAGAAATCAAAGAAAGAAATGATCATAGAATCATAGAATGTCTTGAGTTGGAAGGGACTCACAAGAGTTATTGAGTCCAGCTCCTGGTTCTACCTATGACTATCTAAAAATTAAACCATATGTCTGAGATCATTGTCTAAATAGTTCTTGAACTCTGGCAGGTTTGGTGCCATGACCAAGTAAATTAAATTTGCAACCCCTCAAAAAAATATATTGATATTTTCTATTTTTCCAGCTTTGCTTTCATTATCACTTTCATTACTATGTTAGATATAATAAATGTCTTTACTCATAATTTTACATGGTGATGTAGTTTTCTTTTGTATGAGATTCATGTAGCAAGTATATGCACTGGAACTCATACCAGATTATGTCTTGGAACTGACTTTACTCCTGGATGTTCTTTAAAATAAGGAGGATCCAGTGACAACAATTCATTGTTTTCCCAGAGAATGTTACTTTGCTCTTTAGTACACAGGTTTAGTATACAGGTGTTTTTAATCTGTTACAATCTAGACATCACAGTAAGTTTTTATTCTTTGTCTAGACTAATCGATATGTCTAAAATTAATCAGATCTCTGTCTCATATATTTGAGTTTTTATATAAGATCCTAACACTTCGTATATTTAAACTGCTATGAGGATAAATCTAAAATGTCTGGCTGGTAATATTACACACACAAGAAATAAAAACATAACTTACTTTTACTAATAATGATTTGTGACAGCATCTTATTAGTTAAAAAATTAATCATGAACTTTTTTTTTTTTTCTCTCAGATGTAACATAAGAAGGAACTATCAAAAATTTCCAATTACCAGTTTCAATTCAATGTCCTATGTGTTTCAAATGCATGTAGTAATGATGTCATTCTCTCAGCTGAATCTGTTCACTCTATATAAATAATTGCATATTTGTTGGAGTGGAGCAAGAGAGTGATTCAGTTTCTTAGTTTTTTAGGCATTCACAATGGGAATTAGATGTTACAGTTCCAGTCTATGTCTGAATCAAGGAAAGATTTAGACTCTGATTTAGCACTGCCTGTGTAGTGTTATAACCAGTAGGTTGGCTGAAGAAGAGAGGAAAGATTTGAACTTTTATTTTCATCTGATCGTGTATTTTGTCCTGGAATCAAAACATTACTAATAAAAAAAACTTTTTGAAAAAAGTTGTACAGAGAGATCTGTGTTTACCAGAAATGGTGTAGTTTTGAAAAACTAATGTTTTCCTGTTAAATTTATTTATATGTATATTAGAAGACTTGTGCCAGATTAATGGTCCACTTCCTTACATCATTTTTTGCAGTGAAGTATAACCTTTTATTCACCAAAACTATTCTGAATTTATAATACAGTAGAAAAGTCAAGAAAGGGAGATTGGAATTTTTGAAAGGATCTGGAAGATTAATTGGATAAAAACATGATGATATTTTCAAGTAGCTTGAAGTGTTTCTTTAAGCTGGCAGGCTACAGACAAGGAAATGATATAGCCAGAAACATGACTGGAATATCATAGCTTTAGCCAAAAACTTTGTGAAGAGCTCATTCTCTGAAAAGTGTGTTTAGTGTCTCCTTTAAGGATTTTATATTTATTTTTATTTTTTAGTGTGAAAAAAGTGTCTATTTCGGTATAAACTCAAATTTTCTAAAGTTTCTGTATCAAATAGTTCTACTACATTTTTAAATATATGTAAGGATAAATGAATTTTTTGTACATACAAATAATTGCACTAACACATATTGCACTAACCCTTTGGACTTAACAAAGGAATTTTTATAGAAATGAAATGAATGTTTTTCCTTGGGATTTCTTAATGCTTTATGCATGGTAACCAGAAACAGAAGAAAGAGAAAATATACAGAAAATATATGTTCTCTTTGAAAGAGAAAATATATGGTACTTGTATAGGTTTATTTATCTATTTATTTCACATTGTGTTTTTCATATATACTTAGCATCCACTTAATTTCCATGCTTTAAAGTTGCAGGCAGTTACTGGATAATTTTATGTGCAAAAAGGTAAAGGCTAAATAATATATTGAAATAGCAAAGACTTTCTCTGAGAATATGTGGAGTTTGGCTCCCATGACATGGGATATAACATGTGAAGTAGATGCTTCCCTCATAAACTTCTGCAGTGGTCTTAATATAAATAAATAAATAAAGGAAGGAAGGGGGAAGTGACGGAACTATAAAAATTACAAAGAAAGATAAGAACTGAGAATTTACTGACAGAAGCTACAATTCAAAGGTGCTTAGGCAATATGAGCTTTTTAAGGAATTTTTAAATGCCAGCAGACCAATGAAAATATTTTGTGAATGTATTCAGTGTATGAGAAATCCAATCATGAATTCCAGTCTGGTAACACTGCATTTTACCAACAGCTGTAGTATAAAAAAAGGCTTCAGCAGCAATCACAGAATCACAGAATTTCTAGGTTGGAAGAGACCTCAAGATCATCAAGTCCAACCTTTGACCTAACAATAACAGTCCCCACTAAACCATATCCCTAAGATCTACATCTAAACATCTTTTAAAGACTGCCAGGGATGGTGACTCCACCACTTCCCTGGGCAGCCCGTTCCAATGTCTAACAACTCTTTCGGTAAAGTTCTTCCTAACATCCAACCTAAAACTCCCCTGGCGCAACTTAAGCCCATTCACCCTCGTCCTGTCACCAGGCACGTGGGAGAACAGACCAACCCCCACCTCACTACAGTCTCCTTTAAGGTACCTGTAGAGAGCAATAAGGTCACCCCTGAGCCTCCTTTTCTCCAGGCTGAACAAGCTCAGCTCCCTCAGCCGCTCCTCGTAGGACTTGTTCTCCAGACCCCTCACCAGCTTTGTCACCCTTCTCTGGACTCGCTCAAGCACCTCGATGTCCTTCTTGTAGGAAGGGGCCCAAAACTGAACACAGTACTTGAGGTGTGGCCTCACCAGAGCCGAGTACAGGGGGACAATCACTAGCCCTGCTGGCCACACTGCTTCTTATGCAAGCCAGGATGCTGTTGGCCTTCTTGGCCACCTGCGCACACTGCTGGCTCATATTCAGCTGACTATCCACCAATACTCCCAGGTCCTTCTCTGCCAGGCAGCTTTCCAACCACTCATCTCCCAGCCTGTAGCTCTGCTTGGGATTATTGCACCCCTGGCGCAGGACCTGGCACTTGGCCTTATTGAACTTCAT
The DNA here is from genome assembly GCF_965140915.1 of Aythya marila. Taxonomy (NCBI): domain Eukaryota; kingdom Metazoa; phylum Chordata; class Aves; order Anseriformes; family Anatidae; genus Aythya; species Aythya marila. The sequence goes on along the minus strand of NC_139046.1, from coordinate 41,867,314 downwards.
ACAGTTGACCTCAGCCCATTGGTCCAGCCTATCCAGATCCTCCTGCAGAGCCTTCCTACCCTCGAGCAGATGGACACACGTACCTAACTTGGTGTCATCTGCGAACTTACTGAGGGTGCACTTGTGGTTTAACCCAGCTGGCAGCTAAACACCACACAGCCATTCGCTCACCCTCCCCCCTCCCTCTCTGGGATGGGGGAGAGAAATGGAAAGTGAAGCCTGTGAGTTGAGATAAAGACAGTTTAATAAGACAGGAAAATAATAACAATAATAATAATAATACAATGATGATGATACTACTACTAATATGTACAAACAAGTGATGCACAATGCAATTGCTCACCACCCGCTGACCGATGCCCAGCCTAACCCTGAGCAGTCCGGCCCCCCTCCCCCGTCTAGCCTCCCCTATATATTGTTTAGCATGATGTCAGATGGTATGGAATACCCCTTTGGCTAGTTTGGGTCACCTGTCCTGGGTCTGTCCCCTCCCAGCTCTTACTGCACCCCCAGCCTGCCCGTTGGCAGGACAGAGCAAGAAGCTGAGATGTCCTTGGCTTAGTATAAGCACTGCTCTGCAACAATTAAAACATTGGGGTGTTATCAGCACTCTTCTCATCCTAAGCCAAAACATAGCATTCTACCAGTTGCTAGGAAGAAAATTAACTCTGTTCTAACTGAAACCAGGACAGCACTCAATGCCCTCATCCAGATCATCAATGAAGATATTAAAGAGGACCGGCCCCAGCACCGAGCCCTGGGGAACGTCACTAGTGACCGGCCTCCGACTGGATTTGACTCCATTCACCATGACTCTTTGGGCCCGGCTATCCAGCCAGTTTCTAACCCAACGAAGCATACGCCAGTCCAAGCCAAGAGCAGACAGTTTCTTGAGGAGAATGCTGTGGGAAACGGTGTCAAAAGCCTTGCTGAAGTCAAGGTAGACCACATCCACAGCCTTTCCCTCATCCACCCAGCACGTCACTTTGTCATAGAAGGAGACCAGGTTTGTCAAGCAGGACCTGCCTTTCAGAAACCCATGCTGACTGGGCCTGATCACCTGCAAGTGCCGCGTGATGACTCTCAAGATAATCTGCTCCATGAGTTTCCCTGGCCCTGAGGTCAAACTGACAGGCCTATAGTTCCCCAGGTCTGCCCTCTGGCCCTTCTTGTAGATGGGCGTCACGTTTGCTAGCCGCCAGTCAACTGGGACCTCCCCCGATAGCCAGGGCTGTTGATAAATGATGGAAAGCTGCTTGGCCAGCTCCTCTGCCAGTTCTCTCAGTACCCTCGGGTGTATCCCATCCAGCCCCATCGACTTGCGCACATCCAAGTGCCGTACCAGGTCACCAACCATTCCTTCATGGATAGTGAGGGCCACATTCTGCTCCCCATCCCCTTCCGCCAGCTCAGGGTACTGGGTATCCTGAGAACAACCGCTATTGCCGCTAAAGACTGAGGCAAAGAAGGCATTAAGCACCTCTGCCTTTTCCTCATCTTTTGTAACAAGGTTTCCCCCCACATCCAGTAAAGGATGGAGATTCTCCTTAGTCCTCCGTTTTGCGTTGATGTATTTGTAAAAAGATTTTTTGTTGTCTTTAACGGCAGTAGCCAGATTGAGTTCCAGATGAGCTTTGGCCTTTCTAATTTTGTCCCTGCACAGCCTTGTTACCTCCTTGTAGTCCTCCTCAGTGGCCTGCCTTTTTTTCCAAAGATTATAAACCCTCTTTTTTCTCCTAAGCTGAAGCTGCAACTCTCTGTTGAGCTAGGCTGGTCTTCTTCCACGCCGGCTTGTCTTTGGGCATGTGGGGACAGTCCACTCCTGGCCATTAAGATTTCCCTCCTGAAGAGTGCCCAGCCTTCCTGGACTCCTCTGCCCCCCAGAACTGCCTCCCAATGGACTCTACCAACCAGTGTCCTGAGCAGCACAAAGTCAGCCCTCCAGAAGTCCAATACAGCGGTTTTACTGGTCCCCTTCCTGGCCTCACCAAGAATAGAGAACTCCACCATTTCATGGTCACTCTGCCCAAGACAGCTTCTGACAACCACATCCTCCACCAGTCCTTCTCTGTGAAAAGAAGGTCTAGCGGGGCGCCACCCCTGGTAGGTTCACTAACCAGCTGTGTCAGGAAGCTATCTTCCATGCGCTCCAGAAACCTCCTAGACTGCTTTCTCTGGGCTGTGTTGTGCTTCCAGGATATGTCAGGGAAGTTGAAGTCCCCCACAAGAACAAGCACCGACGATTTTGCAACTTCTGTCAGCTGCCTGTAGAACTCCTCATCCATCTCCTCATCCTGGTTAGGCGGTCTATAACAGACCCCAACCAGGACGCTAGCCTTGTTGGCCTTCCCACTGATCCTAACCCATAGGATCAGTGGGATAACCTTGTCATTTCCAGCCTCGAGTTCTACAACGTCAAAAGATTCTCTAATACAGAGACCCACACCACCACCCCTTCTGTGCTGCCTGTCCCTTCTGAAGAGCTTATGGCCAGTCATTGCAGCACTCCAGTCATGAGACTGGTCCCACCACGTCTCCGTGATGGCAACCAAGTTGTAGCCTGCCTGTTGTACGATGGCTTCCAGCTCCTCCTGTTTGTTACCCATGCTGCGTGCATTGGTGTAGATGCACTTTAGCTGGGCCATTGCCTTATCCCTCGGCCTTGCCATTGTCCCCCCTGGTACAGCTCCAACAATCCTTGTTTCTGCCCCATCCCCCTTCATACCTAGTTTAAAGCCCTCTCAAACCAATAAGAAACAATGGTACTTTCTTTGTGATAAATTGACACTAAAGCAAAATCTTGGCAATCTCCTATATTATTTAGAGGAGCAGTGATCAAAGAAAGAGGGATACAAAGAACTAGCACTCTCGTATATTCTGAACTGATGCAGAGATATTTTCAGTAATGGTGAATACAATTACTACTACTAAGTGCTGTGGAAGTGGTTTTAAGACTCACAATTATAAATCTTTGCTGCAAGTTAGAATCAGCAAAGTAAAAGGAAGATAGACAATATTCATATACTTTCTACTAGTTATGGTGGTTTAATTATACTATTCCTTTTTCTAGTGTAGTAATGTCTATACATTGCTTTTTATGCAGCCACTTAATGTGCAGTCAATTTTATTACAATTATCTTGCCATTTTTTATAAAAAGTTTGTATTCTAGTTTTCAAAATAATATACTCTGCCTTCATATTAAGAATAATATATTTATTTATTTATTTATTTATTTTCAAGCACACACAAGTGGATGTATAGGAAGTTTCTAGTTCTGCAGTTTGCCACCAGTGCATCAAAATTTCACCCCAATTCTTGTCAGCAACAGTATACCCAATGGAAAAATGTGAGTGAGTTTCATCTTTTTTTTTTTTTTCCTCGATGTAGCCTAAGCAAGACAAACTGTTATTGTCTTGGTGTCTCCCTGGGGTCTGAAGATCAGGTATGATAGTGGATGGAAAAGATGCAACACCAGTGATTGATAGACTATTACACATGGCATTGTCATTTTCTTTCCCTCTGAGCCATGCTGCAAGCACTTCCAAAATCCACCCTTCACCTTATTTCTGCGATGTGGGGGGAGAAGCTGATATTTTTATTTTTTTTTATTTGTTAAGATCTCAGTAATGACTATTATTACTATTATTAACCAAAGGAACCAATCTGTATTCTACAAACTTTTTCTAAGTGCTTAAGAATAAATTTATGTGGAATCCTGAGATTCATATCATTGCAAAATACTTGCCTTTGGGCATGGCGACTTATAACAGTGTAAAATCAACAAGGAACCTTACTACTCATCTCTGAAAGAACATACCATAAAAAACATGGAAATTAATATCCATTTTTTTATTCAAAGCATATACTTTGTTTGCAGTTCGTTTCCTCACTGGAAGCTGAAAGCGGACAAATATGAAGTCCTCCAAACCTTGGCAAGGGCATTTACACAGGAGGATCTTTAACAGTTTGAGGAAGTGACTTCATTATGTTACAGTACTTTTAAGTTTTCATCTATCCTGGAGAACATTCTTGGCCATCATTTAAATCATGTCAAACTCTGCCACCACTTACAGCATCTGTAATAACCCTGTCCATGAACAAGAACTTCCACTGAAGTGGTATGGTTACTCCACAGACACCTTTGGGGGCTCCACAAGGATAATATTTATACACTTCACTTCTCTGCGAAGACAGACAACATTTCACCTTGAGTTCCTTACTATTATCACTCCAGACTATCAGAATGAAACTATGTCCTTAGGTGTGTCATTTCTCTAATCTTTTAGTGCCTAGTCAAGCTGTCCTTCTGGCGGACATACTGACATTTTATAGTCAAATTATATGAACACATGCATCTATAGTTTTCTTTAACTAGGAAAATATGTATTTCTGATTACCGGGATTTAATGTATGTACAGTGAAAGATAATTCTTGCCTCGGTGCTTATAACCTCTCTACAGCTAACTTGCTGCTGAAACTAGCATAATAAGCTCAGGTAAGCTCAGGGTCCAAGTCTCCTAGGAAGCTTGGCTGCTGGTTTAATTTTGATCTAATTGAGCATTAATGCTAATTCTCACAATAGGACTCATAGTAAGAAAAATATCTGACTGATGCCCATTACATATGATGTGTGTCTTTATTTGATAAGCATAAATTGCATTGCACTACCATAAAATTATTTACTTTTTTCAAATCTTACTAGCCTCCCCAGGCATGAAGAAATATGATGTGGTAGCAACAACTTACCCTACAAAACCAGAAATCATTAAGCAGACACAGCATTATTTTTTTTTATGTTATATAATCCTGTGACAATTAATGTTTGCAACATTAAGGGGAAAAATGGTTTCAAGGGTATCAACATTTATAAATAGCTCAAAATTCCATGTTTAGTATGAAAAGCTAAAATAAGATCTCTTTTTCTTTATGGAAATGACTTTTGTGTTCACATAACCAGTCCTGTATCCAGGACTGAGAAAGCAAAGTTTTTTCATATGTTTAAATACCTTTAAATAGTATAGGAGTGGGTAAAATGGATACTAATGAAGTCCCTGGACAGACACGTAGGTGCAACTGCTCTTTGTTTATTTATAGCTTTTCCTACCAACAGTTCTCATGTTAGGCCTTCTTCAGAGGAGGAAGGTGGAATTGTGTCCACATTCACAAACTGCAGGGGACTGGAATGAGTCTGAAATACACAGTGTTGTAGGATACACAGACATTTTATGACAAAGTCTAGTGTCAGTTTCTGTTTTATTCAAAGAAATTTTCTAAATAGTTTTCAGCAGTGTTAATTCCTCCGATTTCAAAACCAGTAGCACTGTAAGAGAGGTAAAGAGAGGATAACAGTTTATTCAGAGCATACTGTTGAGATTCTTTTCCATCTTGTTTAATAAACACAGAAATACCATAGAACTATGGGTGAGATCAAAGGTCTAATTCAAAATGAGTGTTTTAGTAATTCCTGTAAATTTTGGATGGGGCTCTAAAATATCACATTGTTGTTTGTTTGTTTGTTTGTTTGTTTGTTTTAAAAAAAAGCCTGGGTTTCTCTTAGTATCAGAAAAAAATATATTTTTTACTCTTTACTATGAACAAATCACAGATGATTTCCACTTGGCATATATTGTCTTGATGCCTAAGACTACCTTGTAGGCAGTAAAGGAGGATAGATTTCTGTAGTCTGTGACTGAAATATGATTTAATCATTATACTCAAGAATTTAAAAAAAAAGGCTAAAGTGTAAAATTTCCTATAATTTATTAATTATATCACTTTGTCCATATTATTTTTTGACCATACAGCAATGGGTAAGGTCAAGGTAAGTTGTCAACAGCAGTGAGAAAAAAAAAAAATATTAGAGGTTTGTCATATTAAAACCTTTCAAATGCTATGCTTTTTGATGTTGAACACAGAACTGTCAGGCTCTGAAATATTTAGGTGTTAGGGGTTTTCAGAATTAGTTTCCCCCTAACATAGTTCTGACACTCAGAATCCCAGTTCATTTATTCTATTGGATTATCTCTTAGCATTTTCATCATTCTACTATTTGAATGCTTTATAAATACTACTAATTTAAGCTTTAATCTACTAGAAGTCTAGAGAACCTGTCACAATTCTTAAGTTTCATCAAGACTAAACACAGTAGATTATTGTAAAGCACCACTAAAACTCTACATTTCAAATGACAAAATATAAGCTGTAGTATTCCTGATAAACTTTTGGGTTTCTCGGTGAATCCTAAGTGATATATCATTAATACATGGATATATATATGTGAGTGAGTGAGTGAGTGAGTGAGTGAGTGAGTGAGTGAGTGAGTGAATGAGTGAGTGCAAGCATGACTCCAAGAAGCAATCTTCAGCTGTAAAATGACTCTGCTGAGGTCAATGCATGCATTGAAGACTCTAATTATAAAGCTATCCATTTAAAACTGTTTAGAGGTTCGGCTTCATCTGATGCAATGCAAAACAAAATGCAAGTCTTTCAAATCACATTTCTTCAAGTGTAAACTCAGATTTAGATTATCACTAAGAACTGTTGTTTTAAAAATCACTTTGTATTTCTGGCCCTCTTTCATTTCTATCTTGTAAATGTGTTTGAAATTGTCAGCAAAATGGTAGAGTCTTCTTTTCACTGTAAACAAAGCGTTGAACAAGCACACAGGCAGTCACAAACTTCAATGCTCATGCTAACTCTTCCATCATTTCATATCGTCATTGCAATCAGATGGTGATGTACATGCTCTAAAATCTCTGGAATGGTGATCATGTATTTATGAGCAATGAAGCAATGAGTATATCATTAACATTAAAGATCAACTTATAAATCATATGTTTTATGTTGAGTTTGTACTCTTGAATATTTTCCCAGAATATATGATGCTCTGAACTGAAGTTCATTTGAAAATCTTATTAAACACTAATTTATTCTTTGTGCCTTTTATACAGACACAAACACATAAACATGCACGCTAAGCGTAGGATTTCTTTTAAGTACTAAATATCAAAATGTTAAATTTGAATATTTTTCTGAATTATTTTTCTTTGGGAGTCCCAGTATCTATAAAATAATAACTTTTCTCTACAGAAAAACAGAAACCTGGCTAGTAATTCATTTTCCAATGTAAAAATCAAATTGTATTTCCTCTGAATGTTAAACATTGGTTCATGATGTTTATGCAAGCAGGCAATAATGCAACAATCCCATATTAATTTAAAACTATATGTTTATAGTAATATATGTAATATATATATATATTATTATTATTTATTTATTTTTTTCCCTGCAGACCCATTTTTGGTACCATAAATGTGAATTTAGCTTTACTCATAGGAGTAATGTTTCTGATAGTTTCAGTGGGGCAGGATCAGGTCTATAAAGGACTTCTACAGAAGAAACTTGTCTAATAGAGAAGTTCAAAATCTTCCACTCTCATTTACTGATATTTCTGAATTTTTATTTCATCTGGTTTTAAATCATTTGGCAAATTGGTAAATTTTTGTTTTTATGATATACATATATATATATATAAGCTTATTTCCTTACATAGGACACTTTAAAGTGATATTTGATCACGTCTTGGAAGGCGAAGTTTAAAATTCTCTGCTATTTTCCTATTCTCCCTCCTCCCCCATGTCCCCTGAAATCCTGCTATGCATTTCCTCATCATGTACATGAAATATCCAGAGATGCAAGGTCTTTGATAAAAGCAGAATCCACCAAGAGAGAATGACTCACTGAAGTGTTTAGTACACCAGTCGTACTCCAAGATCTGCACCACTGGGATGGCATTCAGGGAATGTTTTTTTTTTTTTTTTTTTTTTTTTTTTTTTTTTTTGTGTGTGCGTCCATAATACATTAAAACTCTGGTCTTGTTTGAGAAGAAAAATCCAAATAAAGTAATTTGTGGAAAGTGGTGGTAAAGACAGCTGCCTGTTTTATTTTGAAACTGTAACTGTATAAAACATGTATATACTTCAAACTTCTGTTACATCATTCCTTATTTTATAGTACCTGTCCTGTACCTGATGATTTTTTACCTAAAGTACTTGCACATACCATGCACACACAGTTAGATATTTTGGACAGTAAGGGAGAGGAACAGACATACAACATAACGAACAAGATTATTACATATCCTATGAGCTCGGTTTTCAAAGGCTTTGTTAGGACTTCTAGTTTTAAAGGGAGTTGTGAAGAGAAAACTCTGCTGTTCTTTGTTTGTTTGTTTGTTTTCATTTTGAAACTGAAATAGAACAGCAGTCCAAATAGAGAACTGAGGAGTGTTCCCATTACTTACAGACATTCTTACAGTACAAGTGAATTTTGTGAGGTAAACATTCTTCGTCATTTAAAGGTAGCAGATTATATGGCTTCTTAAATGTAGTCTCATTTGCTTTGGTTTAGTCAAATTTATATACATTTATATACATATATATATATATTTTTTTTTAAACTGTGGTTGATCGACTTACCTATACAAGGAAGATTTGATTGAGTTTAAGAAGCAGCCAAATGTGACTGTTATTTAACTACGTGTTCAACTACAACAATTAAAAAAAAAAAAAAAAACAAAAAACAAGCAAACAAACAAAAAAAAAACACCAACAACAAAAACAGTGTTAAAAGGAAGATAAACTTAGCTACACCAGCTGCAATACTTTAGTATCTTGTCATGTTTGATTCCCTCATGTGAGTATATCCTCAAGCCACAACTGCAACTACATAAATTATTTTTACTTATAGAAATTATAGCAAAGCAGTTTCCTTATGACCTGCTTAAAATATTGACATTGTCTGAGAACAACTCCTTCCATTATTTTGTTTTCACAACCATGGATTATTAAACCTATATTCTCACTGTGCTTTATACATTCTAGGGCATGGATGTGTCATAGACAGTTTTTTCCCTCTTGAGTGTCATAAAGTCTCTTATGTGTTTGTATTAGAGATGTTTTCAGATAGTTTCTAATGTACTTGTACATGGATGTTCTTACTTTCATGACCCTTTTCCTTACTGGAAAGCTGTTTCTGATGCAAAGCTCTGTGCAGGTGATATCTAGCATGATTGCAGTATGACTCATGCTGTCAGCTGTGCTCAAGGAATACACCTGGAGAGGAAATAAAGAAGGATGCTAAAAGACAGATGCTAAAAAAGGAAATACGCATAAAAAGGGAGGGATAAGACATAAAAACAGTGTATACAGTATGTATATATCATACATACATTTGTATAGTTTTGATGAATTTTTATAATTTTGATATTTTGGGGGAGTATAGTTTGATAATTTTAGGGAGACAGAGTTTGAGAACAAGTTAAGACATTTCAGAGAAAGCATGAGACATTTTGATTGCAAGACTGGACAAATAAAGAGAGATACCTTTGTGAATAGACTGTGAAAAAGTAACAGTTAACCTCTCTGCTTTTAAGAGATTAAGTTGCTAGTATCTTGAACAAAGAGAAGATAGTAGATAGAAGAGAATCCAGGTGAACTCAAACTTCTCTAGAAATGTTTCTGAAACAGTTGTTTTTTAGGTTTCCTGGAAGACTATGAAGTCACAAATACCAAAGGAAACAATAAAGAAGGAAAGTATAACCAAATACTTCAGATTTTACCCAAATTAAAAATAAATACTAGTTAATATAAAAGAGTAATACAGTTATTTTCTATATCAGACAACAATTCCATCAGCTCCAGAATCCACAGGAGTCTTAGTGAATTCTTTCTGTGTTAGAAGCAATACCATACTGATCTTATCCATAGATTCATTTGTCAAGTAAACTTTCTGATTTTATTTATTTATTTATTTATTTATTTACCTTCTTTGCAAGTGCAAAAGAGAGGTTATTTTTATTGAGTAGCTCATAATAGTCACAATATGTGGTCAGTCCTCCATCCAGGTCTTCCTGAGCCAGGCAGCATCAAGTGCTTTTTCAATATCAGATTATAAGTGGTGATGCTTCAGTAGGTGGCTGACTTTATTGATCAAAGAAGTCTTTACATTTTTGACTGTCCAAATGAGGGAGAAAGAATCAGTAATTGAGAAGGCACAAATCATCCAAAATACATCAATGTAATAGGAAGGCATATGTTCAGTCTAAAAAGTAGGCACATAAAAAAAAAAAAAAAAAAAAAAATATATTGGGTCTGCATAGCTCAGGTAACAAAGCACATCATTTTTGAGGGGAAAATAATTAATGAGGGGAACATTCTCACCTTCAGTACATCACAGAGGCTGGCATTCAGAGGGCATTTAAAAGTCCTGATAATTCAAAAATAAATACTCTCTATGAAAGTTTCTATTATGTTGGCATATAAAGGTATTTATACCATTCAGTGCAAATCAAAGCACTTTGGAAAATACTGTATAAATTACATATCTGTGAATGGAGTGACTCTTGCAGTCACACAAAACCATTAATATTATATATACTTTGAATTATTTCTTATTCAAGCATGACCACTGGCCCTTTGCCACTTAATGTATGACATTAGTTTTATATCTCCTCTCAATAACAGGAGCTCCAATTATGCAACATCTTTGTGTAATGAAATTTACCATCTTTAGTGTGAATCTAAATTATAGTTCTGAACATTTAACCTGCAGGAATTTGGTCTGGAGCTGTTCTACTTCACCACATCTATATATACCTAAAATCAATGGAACAAATGTCTGAATATGTTTGAATATTGCAAATCTAATACTACCGCTGATGAAACTCAGAGTTTTTGGGACTCGGTCCAAAGACTACAGAGGTTAGTAGAAAGATTCTGAAATGTCTCAGAAGTCTAATCCACAATCTATTTCACTCTTACAGGGTGTTATGTCCTGATTTCTACTGCAAATATATAAATTGCTAATGATTCATTCAGAATTAGTTACACATTCACTTGAAATCTGGCCTTCACTAGCATGGACCCTTTTCAGAAAACTTGACTTGAGTTTTCATTAGTTAAACAGACGAGTTCTGACTGTATGTTGCAGAACATGCTTGTTTGCTTGTTTTGTTTTTTTAAACTTTCACTGTATTTAGACCCACCAGGTCCAAAGCACAGCTAAACAGAGGAAACCAACAGATGCAGCAGTTTGCAAATCAGTTTCTGGGCTCTTCTTTGATTTCTTCTTGAGCTTTGGGGCACTTTGTCAGAGATCTGTGAACACCTGGGAACCCTCAAGAGGAAGGTGAGGTTGCCCGCTGCTGACAGGTAAGACTAAGGATAAAGAGTAGTTCTAGCAACTTCTGACAAACTCTGTCAGCTGTCCTTCACTAAAAGGTGTCTACAGTCTTTGTACTAGCTGAACCCTGATTTCGGAATGTCAAAACCTCCCTTTTAGTCTGTGCTGGGAAGTGGTCTATATAAGAGACGGACCAAGCACTCAGTCAACAGATGTAGCAGTTTGTACAGAAGAAGTCTGAAAACTTTCTCTCCCTGGCACATGCATCCTTAGATTTAGTGGTCATACGGCATGGTCCCCAGACAGCACTGCAGTAGCTTTTCCTTTACTATTAGGATCTTGGACCTAGATGGGGCTTTGGAAAGACAATGCAGCTCCACAGGTCTCATGCTGTAGGGATTGAATGTAACCACTTACTCAGGCTGGAGAATGTGAACTTTTTGTCTGCAGGAGGTGGTTAGTTGCTGAGCGGCTGTACTATCAAGTCAAAGAGCTGTGGGAGGAGGTAAGTAGACTGTGTAACATTACAGAGGATTAGAAAGAGGTCAATTGGATCTTCTCTGAGGCCCTGAATCTTCCAGAGCTCAAACCTTTATCTGCAGTGGAAGGTGATGAAAAGCCTGTGTCTATGAAGTGAGTGAGTCCTTTATAGTCAAATAAGCTTTCATTTCACCTTCTAAGAAAACTTACAAGATTACTTGGCAGCAATTTTCCTGGCTTGTATAACAGTAACAATTTATGTTAGATCACTTGCTTTAACATGCAGGTATTAGAAATCCACACCGCAGCTAAATCTGTTAGAATGTGGATTTCTGCTCTATGCTGTAGAAAAGTGCAATAGCAGTCCCTAATGATCCAGAAATCTAATTTCATTTTCAGAAGTAAATATATGGAGAACATAATGGAAATGACTGATGTGCTTCATTCTACTGCCAGAGGTTGAAGTTAATGGAAATGCCAAGGAGAGCTTCAAGTTCTTCATCTTAAAGGAAGAAGAGGGAAACATTTGGGTGCTTAGATATAACTGAAATTCTTAATTGTTTCCTAGTTGCTATTGAAATGAAGTCTCTCTAGGGAGCATAAAGATATGGGAGGATATGTCTGCCTGAGGAATTCTAACACAACTGTACTGCCTGTAAAAATTGATGTATAGAAGAGCAGAAGGAGCTAATAAGAGGCATGATTTGCACAAATCTACAGTGAGAATGAATAACTATACAGTAAGTTTCAGCAAAATACAGGCACAGCTGTTTGAAAATTGGCATTTCCCATCTTCATCATATCAACAGATGTCAGATTTCATTAAGCAGCATCTTGAAAGCCCTAAATAATAAGAGGCTGAAATATCAAGGGTCTACAATATTATCTGTCTTGTACTCTTTGACTGCCAAGCATTTCCAGTGCAGGCTATAACAAGCAGCTGAATGAGCTAACATTCACTATATTTTCTTGAGAATTAAACAAAATGACACTAAAGGCAACCTTGTAAAAAGAACTTCAAAATTTGAGACAATTTAGAACTTGAGTACTCTGAACAGACTTCTTTTTGTTGGAAGGCAACCTTATTGAAGGTGAAGCTCCATGAATATGCTTGGACAGGGTAAAGAATTCGACTCCCCGGTCTGAACTGGGACCCAGAATCTAACAGCCTGTGCTGTTGAACTTTAACAAGATAATCAACAATAAATCATTTTGCCAAGTAAAGCATTTTATCTTTTCTTTTCTTTTCTTTTCTTTTTTCTTTTCTTTTCTTTTCTTTTCTTTTCTTTTCTTTTCTTTTCTTTTCTTTTCTTTTCTTTTCTTTTCTTTTCTTTTCTTTTCTTTTCTTTTCTTTTCTTTTCTTTTCTTTTCTTTTCTTTTTTCTTTTCTTTTTTCTTTTCTTTTCTTTTCTTTTCTTTTCTTTTCTTTCCTTTCCTTTCCTTTCCTTTCCTTTCCTTTCCTTTCCTTTCCTTTCCTTTCCTTTCCTTTCCTTTCCTTTCCTTTCCTTTCCTTTCCTTTCCTTTCCTTTCCTTTCCTTTCCTTTCCTTTCCTTTCCTTTCCTTTCCTTTCCTTTCCTTTTCTTTTCTTATTTTATTTTATTTTATTTTATTCAACTTGATATTATGAAGGCTTTTCTCATTCTGTGGCTTATGTAACTTGTTTTACATCATAAGTGGTAAATCTGTTTGATAAAGTCATATATTGATTTTTTTTTTTTCTTTTTCATGTATCCTGCATGCAATAAAATTGAAGTTGTTTAATGAGTCTGGTAAAGTTGAAGTTTATGATTAAATATATATATATGTATATATGTAAAGTACTTTTGGCAAAGAAGGGTAATTATTCACTTCTGTAATATCAAGAAAAAAAAATAAAATATCGTCTTTCATCAGTGATGCACACAGCATATATAAGTTTCCATTTTCATTTTTTTCTTACTTTTAGGAGTATTTTCTTATTTTGAAAGAGTATTTGATGACAAGTGCTGAAGAATGTTGTTTCAGTCTTATAAGGAAATACTGAAACACATCTTTTTTGGACGCGGACCCTGATCTAGCTGTTAAATTACTCCAATTGCTTTACTTTTCAGCTTAACTTTTTCAAGGTAATTAATATTTGACTTGTTATTCTACTCAGTTTCTTCTCCTTGGTTGTGTTGCTTATATCATTTTTATTAGTGACATTGCATACTTTTGTCTGTTATTGGGATGTCACACATATAGTGTGTGATAATTCTTTTTTTCACATCCAAACAGAGAATATCCATTCCAGGCTAATATGCCTTTTTTGAGTTGCAAACCCCGAGTACTTTAGCACAGATTTAATTCATTCCAAAGTGCATACATTATATGGGAAATTTGTATTTAATTCATAGTAGTCTGAAATTCTGCAATAACCTGTATTAGAATAGATACCATGAAAAAAAAAATGCAAAATTGCAAAATTGCCTTGTCATTTTTAAGTCCCTAGTATGGTTTTTCATTTGTTTATTGTATGGACACATGGTATACAACACATCTATGATTTTTACAACAGGGAATATGATAGTATGTTAGACATATTCCTGATTTTTTTTATTATTTTTTTTTTCTTCTAACTTTTCAGTGCAGGCAAAGAAACCTAATGATGTGAGAAGAGAAATTACATTCCAGAAATAAAAATAAAAATAAAAATAATAAAAATAAAAATAAAAATAAAAGTAAAAATAAAAATAAAAATAAAAATAAAAATAAAAAATAAAAATAAAAATAAAAATAAAACTTTGTTGGGTAGGAATTAACTACTTTCTTTTTTCTTGGGATTGTCTATTTACCTCAGGGAAGGAATGTTCTATGAGGTTGCCTTAGCAACATTACCCTTTAATAATTGCATTAGTCAGAAAAATTAAAAGCCCTAAAAATACTATATAAAATCGAAGTGCTCACAAAAAGAAAATCACCACCTATTTTTACCTAGGCCTATTTTTACCATATCTTAGGTGTTCTCCTTCTCAGACAGTCTTTGATAGCTGCCTATTGTTACAAATGTTCCCCATATCTGGACAAGTGCAACATTCCATACTGTGTATCCTTTATCTGAATTAATTGTTGAGTGGCACAAAATTCAGGCACTGAGAAGCTGGGAAGGTACAATGCTTCAGGAAGGTTTTTCTCATTGCCTTTACGTGAAGATGAAAATCTGAAGGGAAAACCTTTTGGAAAAGGTAACAGAGGAACATGGCATTATCTTTTAGACTTTGATATTTAATATCTTCCCATGAACACTATATAAGCACTAAAGGTAGCTCAGAAATAATGTCATGGTGACCAGCACTTGATGACGCAGGTGTATTACTGCAGATTTCCATCAGTTCAGAATCAGAAATCATGAGCTGATAGGCCAGTCATTCTATACATAAATCAGTGCCAGATATTAATTTTGAAGGACTATACATGTGTCTATAATTTAAAGTGCTGCAAGACTGAGACACAGTAAGAAATGTTATATTTGCTTATGCAACTGATTTTTCTTAGTGAAACCACATTGCCAACGTTGAAAACTTTCTCTCGTTTCTGCTTTTTAGTCTCAATGTTTTATAATCTCAGTGAAACAGGAACATAATATCTTATACCTCGCTTATTTTGTCCTTTTCCATTCTGCAAAAATGGATTCCCTCCCTCCCCATTCCTCACCCCAGGTCATGGAGCATGGACTACATTGACAATGGAATATTTACCTACCTGTTTTTTAAAAAATGATATTCTGGAAACAAGGTTTGTTAGATTACCTGAGTCCCCTTCGCCATCATCTAAAAAGCTACTTTTTTCTCAGTGAGAAAACTACTGGCATGATATACATTACGGAAAGAATGGCTCAAAGCCTTGTTATTTTAGGTTAAGGCTGTGGTTATGTAATGCAGATTTTCATGAAATATAGATATATATATTATGCTAAGATTCAAATTCTTTTTCAGATACTAGGATAAGAGGCAAGAATATTTGATTTTTTTCTGTTGTTGTTAGCCTTTTAGATTTGTTAAAGAGACAAACATTATGACAACTTAGTAAGATGTGTGAATACTACCATTCACAAGCAGGCAAACAATATAATGTTAAAGTTAAAGCTTAGATAAATGGCGCACATTAGTGTTTGTGAGCATTCACTTGAATTTTCCATCCTAACAAATTATTTCTCAATTCTATTTTTTCTGCTAACCGGTAATATAAATATGTTTGATCACAGTTATCTTCCAGAAATAGATGCTGCTCATATTGTAGTGTTTTATCTACAATTAACACTGTCAGAATATGAATGTGTATTTACAGGTCAGATTCAAACAAAAATTCAAACAAAATACTTCATGGCGCAAGGTAATGTGAGGAGTTTAAGAAATAAAGATCTCACATAGCCTCATAGCTTCAGAAGACTTGGAGGGCTTAAAGAAAACAGTGTTGGAATGTTTTCAAAAGGTCATCTATTTCATCTCATTATATCATGAATATGTAAATTCTTCCTAGGTACTTTTATGACAGTTTCTTAAGATTTCCAGGTTATGCAAGAAGCACAGGACAATAATAAAATAAATGGGATATACTTTATATCTAAAAGCTGCTAATTTTAAAATATTTATTTGCTCTCTAAAGAGCACTGGAATTTACAAAGAGTAAATTAATTGCTATTAGCATTAGTATTAATTTTATGGAAAAACAAAACAACATCAAACCTGGAAACTCAAGACTACTGCTGGAGCTGTTCAAGGCAAAAACAAACAAACAAACATGGAGAGAGAAGATGAAAACAAAGTCTCAAATTCCTCTTTTAACATTTTTTACATTTTATTTTAGATTATTGACAAATAAGACTATTTTGGAGTACTCTTTTTTTAAAATAGTTTTTAAGGTGTTCACTGTGTTTAACTTGATACTCAAGTACTTAATTTGGTAAGAAAAAAAAATCTGTTAGTTGGAGAAAAATTGCATAGCTCTGCATTGTACTTTGTTTAATGTGTGTGTGGTGGTTTCATGCTGATGGCTAGTTAAACTACACCACTCTCTCATTCCACCTCATCAAAGAAACCAGGGATGAAAACATGATGAAAAAGGTCTCAAGAGTTGATATAAGGACAGGGAGATACTTCCCCAGTGATTGTCACGGGCAAAACAGACTCAGCATAGGGAGAGTAATGTAATTTGTTGCCTATTACTAACAAACTAGAGCAGTGAGAAACTAAAAACAAATTAAAAATACCTCCCTCCCATCCCAAATTAAAAATACCTCTCCCCCTCGAGCTGTTCAGGGGAATGGGGAATTCTCCTGAGTCAATCAGGGGAACAGCTGCAGTCAGTCCCTAATGCTTTGTCTCTGCTGTTCCTTCATTGTCTGCCCCTGCTCCACTATAGGGTCCCTCTTACAGGATGCCATCCTTCCTGAACTGATCCTGCATGGGATTCCCACAGGCAGACCCCACACCATGGGGTCCAATCTATCAGGCGCAAACTGCTCCAACTTGGGGCCCCCACGGGCAGCAGCTCATGCCAGATCACCTGCTCCTCCATGGGCCTCAGGGGAACTTCTGCTCCAGCACCTGGAGCACCTCTTGCCCTCCTTCTTTCAGGGAATCATAGAATCACAGAATATCCTGAGTTGGAAGGGACCCACAAGGATCATCAAGTCCAACTCCTGGCACTGCACAGGTCTACCTAAAATTTTAGACCATGTGACTCAGTGCACAGTGCAATTACTTCTTAAATTCAGACAGGCTTGGTGCAGTGACTACTTCACTGGGGAGCCAGTTCCAGTGTGCGACCACCCTCTCGGTTAAGAACATCTTTGATGACTGATGTCTGCAGTGATGTTTCTCTAACATTTTCTCACTCCTCTCTCCCTGCTGCTGTTGTGCAACAGTTGTTGTTTTGTGTTTTTTTTTTTTTTTTTTTTTTTCTTTCTTTTTCTTTCTTCAGTCTGCTTTCACAGATGCATAACTAACATCACTTATTGGCTCAGCTTTTTTTGTGTGTGTGTGTGTGTGCTTTTTTTTTTTTTTTTTTTTTTTTTTTTCTGGCTGGAGCTGGCTTTTGTCTGACATGGGTTAGGCTCTGGACTCTTCTCACAAAGGATAGGCTGATAGTGCCCCTACTAACTGTACCGTAAAAAAAAAAAAAAAGACTGTATCCTAGAGATGCACATAGTGATAGATCCAGGAGAACTATCCTACCTCTATTTCATCCACAGTGGTGGTAAACAGAAAACATTCAAGCTGTAGAATAGATACAGTCTGAGAATAGATGGAGATACTTTGGACAGACCTCCTCAGTCCAGTGCTTCATTTCCTCTATTTCCTAAGAAATGCTATAAAAAACATCCATGTGGAGTAAATTTTATACATTCCCTTCCCATCCAAACTTTTCAAGAATACCATGGGCAATGGAGAAGAATATTGTTAAAACCTTATTTTCTTAGGAAAGAAACAGTAAATGAAATGTAGGACAGGATCTTATATTATTCAGTCAAGTCACAGATGAGAACATCAAAATAAGGCTAATGATTATTTTTCATAATACACAATGAACGCTCTGTAATAGTAACATGCTTAATCATTTTGAAGCAAGCTGATATGATAGAAATAATCTACTTAAAATGTAAAAGGGATCATTTTGAGAAGTGGCCTGAACTGAAACATTTTGAAGATACAGAATTTGAACAAGTTTGCCTTTCCATTCCAAGCACTGTAATTAAACTTGTCTTGCTTGTTCCCTAGAAAACAAAGAGAATCAGAAATGTCAGGCCTTTAGAATAATTCATTTAATAATGTTTGGTATGATAATAAACACAGACAGATAATACGCTACAACAGAGGGGTGGAAGTGACTCTTGACAGCCAAGGCTATAACGTGGATCTAACAAAAGTCCTGAAAAAAATTAAACTCCAGAATGGACTTGGGAAAGAAAAAGGATTACTACCTTTTCTTCTGGCATGTCCGCCAATGTAGGTGGGCATGGAATTATCTAGATGGAACAATGATGCTGCTCCAATGTTTTCTGTAGTAGCCAATTTTAAGACGCAATGCAGGATTTCGTGGTAATAATGAGAACATTGGTAATATTCTGTGGACTAATGCCTGTATATGGTCCAGCTGAATTTGTCTGTTGAGAAATCATGGATATACAAGGGCAGATAATATCCTTTTGTCATGAAAAGTCTGTGATGATCACCTTTATCCATTTTAGTGGTGAAGCATGTGCTTTCATATTGTACTACAAAAGCAGATTCACTTATCAGGTGGTAATGGGATGAAATAATATATAACAGTGGTCTCCAATGATAGTCCTATTATATGAGTCAGAAGATTTTGAAAATTTAAACCACATCTTTTTCTTATGTAACAAAACTGGATTAAACATTTATATGCAGAAAATTCCAATCAATTCTGTCTAGCATAGAGAATCTTGCATTTGTCATATAGGTCTACAATAATGAATTTTAACAGATCATGAAACAAGTTATTGACAGACACTTTTCCCTTGCTGCTTGACCAAGGCTCAATCTGGAGAAGACAAATGTAGAATGCTGTCTGCTGGTGGTTTTTGCCGTCTTTTCTTTGCTCAGCTTATGATTCACAACCTGGAAATATGCCTTGAGTTTTTTTCAGGGTTCCAAGAGGGACAAGGCAGCCTTTTGGAGGCAGTAAATCAAGGCTTCTGCTCTCTAGGGAGCCTGTATAAAAATAAATAATCTCTGGGCATCAATATAATTATTTCAGTCTCTGCTGACACCTAGAATCCTTAACATTAATCAGCAAATATGAGAGGAGGATTGCAATGGTTTTATTGCCTGCTTATCTCCTTTTGGCAAAGGCAGAGACTTAAGTCCTCAAACTGATTTGTTTAGGTCTTGCAGCTGCCTTTGATACAATTAACCATGAAGCGTTACTGATACTGTTTTGTAAAATATGCCAGAAATAGACAAAATGATGCTCTATTCCTTTTGGTATGAAAAGATACATGAGAAGAGATAATCAGAGATATATACTAACACTAGTCTGAAAAACAGATTATTGCCATCGTAAATCTGTATTTTTGGTACTTATTTTTACCATATATGATAAATATAATAAAATGGAGATAACCTCATATTTTATGAAATTGAATGATTCTGAGATGTCAATAAACAAAGTACAACCTTTAGTTTGAGATTATATTAGTAGAGGCCTATATGGCTGAACTGTCAGTGTTTCATGGGAATTTTAGGTACAGTGTCTTATACCTTATTTTCCATCATAAACTTTTAGATTCTGTCTCGTATGCTACACAGTTGACTAAGAAGAGGAAGGTGAAACGCATAGCATTATGTCCTAAGTTCCAGACAGAGGTAACAGAATGTATAAGTCATTGCCAAAATATAAGCAGGTTAGATTTGGTATTAAACTAGCTTGAAAGGAAAAAGTTCAGTTTTAGATACAGAAATATTTCAAGATGATTCAACCACAGCAAAATAAATTTGTCAAGTCTCATGCATAATTTCAGTTTTGATGAAACTATATATTTCTTTAAAAACAACAACTACAACAAAAAGGTGGAAAACTTTTAACTAAATACATTTTTGATTTTTGTTATTTCTGATGTCTGGAATATGTGCAAAGATATTGAAGAAGACAGCCAACTAACGTGTTAGGATAGGTAGCATGATTGGTAGTGTTTTGCTGAGACTGAAAGTTTTATTTTTATTTTTATTTTTATTTTTATTTTTATTTTTATTTTTATTTTTATTTTTATTTTTATTTTTATTTTTATTATTTTTATTTTTTTATTTTTATTTTTTTTTCAAAAGCATATTCTACTTAACTATTAAGAAGGTTGGAGGGCTGAAGACAGGATTTTCTCTGCATGAAGTTTTTGTTTTCTATCTCACTACTATGCTGACAATCAAATCAAATAACACTGTAATACCTAATCTTACTTTATTTTGAAACAAAATGAAAGGAATCGAAGGGTAGGAGGAGGAGGATTCTCACTTTAAAGAAACTTGGGACACCTTTTACAAATGAGCAATTTTGAACATTTGTCTTAACAGTTGTTTAGTTTGTGTAGAGCACATTCCTCAGTTTCAAAGTAGTAGATGCATGGAAAGCAGGCAGTCTTCTGAGCTACTTCAGTGTGAGTTTCTGAGAATCACAGTATTTTATATATACTCAGTATTTTATATATACTGGAGCTACTGATTTTTTTGTATTAATAAATGAAAAAATAAATGTTTTGGCATAAACCAAAGACAGTCTTCAAGTTCCAAAATGTCATGTCTTGTATCAGGCTAACCAAGTAAAATTTTTTGATATTTACTTTCAATCTTCTTTGACTGGCTATACTTTTTTTTGCCTTTGTTTTCTCTGACATTCTAAGCCTATGAAATCATCACTGGAATGACAGACAGCAGGACTATTTATCATCAGAAAAGGTGGAAGAATGCTTAGTTGTTTTGTCACAATAGAAAAAAAAAAAAAGAAAAAGAAAAAGAAAAAGAAAAAGAAAAAGAAAAAGAAAAAGAAAAAGAAAAAGAAAAAAAAGAAAAAGAAAAAGAAAAAGAAAAAGAAAAAGAAAAAGAAAAAGAAAAAGAAAAAGAAAAAGAAAAAGAAAAAAAAAAAAAGAGGCTCCCAAGACAATTCTGAGAACACCTTAGTTTTAAATGTTTAAATGAGACAGACATTGATTACAAGGAAAGCATATACTAAAAGAATCTCAGAGATAAGGGGATGGATTCAAAAGAACCAAACAGAGTCAAACAGAGGAAACAAAGGAAACTACAGCTGGGAACCTGTTGAACAGAAAATAATAGGAACAGCAGGAGAAGAGAGAAGAAAAACATATAAGGAGAAAAGAAAACATTAAAAAGAAGACAAAAGGAATAAGAAACCAATAGATGATGTCAGAGTATTTGACAATGAGGGGTAGTTATCTGAAAGCACTTGTAAAGGTTAGACTTAACTACCTTCCAAGTGTAGGCTTGCTGTGGCAAGATATTAACCAAGAGGAATGTCTATAATCCAAGTTTCCAAATCCAATTGGAAAACAAACAAACTGAACAAAAAAAAATAGGTTAGAACTGAAAGATAATGTCCTTAAGAGGAAGAGAAGGGGTGTGTACATTTTGAAAGAGATTAATATATTTTTAGTGCAATTCTGTTATGGAAACAGTGCTTTTAGAAAAAAAAAAAAAAAATCTAGTTGGTTGTGATTCATTCTCTCTACATTTGTCTTTTCCTTTTGAGTCTAAGGTTATGCCAACATTCCCGGACTGAAGTTCAGGATTAAAAGATACATGAATATTTCATTTGATTTTGTTTACATCTTAGTCTCATTCTCCTTAGGTTCTAGAAATGTTAGAAAACCTAGGAGCAGAGTAAAAAAAAAAAAAGTAAAATCACTATAAATCTATTTTTTTTTCCCAAACCTTGAATAATGTACTCACGTTTGATTTTCTTATTCCCAGAAGGAAGTCTGGAAATAAGAAAAGGAACTGACAGAAACTGAGAAGGATTCAGAAGACAAGATTATTCAAAAGCATGAGAAAATATCCTCTTCAGCCTGGGAATGAGATCCCATAAAGGTAACGTCTGAAACCTACAAAATGATCATGAAGAGGGTGAAGAGGTAACTGCTGTTTGCTGCCTCTCCTATTACAAGAACAAGAGATTACTAAATGAATATAGTAAGAGACAAGTTTAAACCAAACAAAAGGTCCTGGTTCAAACGAAACAATAGGCCAGGTTGGATGAAACTTTGAGCAACTTGGTCTAGTGGAAGGTGTCCCTGACCTGCAGGAGGGTCGGAATGAGATGATATTTAAGGTCTTTTCCAACTGGAGTCATTCTATGATTCTGTGATTCTATAGTAGTACAAATAATAGGACTTTTAAATTTTATAGTGTACTTTGCATGAAATAAATATTTGTGAGCACAAGCAAAAGAAAGCCAAATAAGTTAAAGAAGTCAGACTAGGTTCAGGAAATACTCAAAGCAGTGTTTTTGTTCCAGTGACTTTGATTTTGCATTTATTCTCAATAGAAGCAATTTCTTCCGTTGAATATTTCACATACATATGTTTTGTTGATGTAGGGAACAGATGTTCTGAAGACTGTTACAGCAGTAAATACTTGGTTACAGTGAAAATCCACAATTAAAATCTGAGTAAAGATTGAATTTTAATTATTTCTCATTGTCGAATCCTACTTTTTAGTTGCATTGGTATGCAATGAGTACAATAAGCATTGAATTCATCACATTCATAGTAAATCAGAAAATGTTGAACTATTTCCCAACTTCATCCTAGACCTCTGTAAACAACACCTGGGTTATAACTCTCCAGCACATTCAGAACATTTTCTTTCACTTTTACTTACTTATTTAGTTCTTTAGCAGTTCTTTTGAGTTTTCTTAAGTCTACAAAACTACATGATTATTCTGGTTCCAGGGTTTTGCAATCTACAGCATCACCAGCCATCAGCAGCCTTCTATCCATCTCTCTAATAGATTCTCAGTCTTACCATCATTGTTGGATTAAGAAACAACTGTCTCTGAAGTCCTCTTGGTTTTTCCCCATAGACTCGAAGAACAGTTTCACTGTCCTGTCCTGGAGGAATGACAGGAAAGAATTTTCCTGTGTTTACAAAAACGAAGATTCAGTATACCTCATAATTTTTCCCATCTACCAGTTTTTATTCTCCCTTCCCCCCCTTTTTTTTTTCTCACACCTCATATATACTGCCTCTCTTTTTCTGAAAGCAAGCACATCCCCAAGACCTGTACATAAGACTAGTATGCATTCATATTCATTCACCCTCATTCCTATTTCTGTCTGGTGGTCAAAACCACGAACTACCAAAAGTCCCTGATGTGTGCTAACTGATATGTGTCCATTTACTGAAAAGAAAATTTACTAATGTAAGTAAAGAAGCCTTTATTTATGTAAAATTAATAAATTTATGTACTTTGACAAAGCTGCCTAAGCTCCCTATGCTAAGTGGAAATAGAGCTTTGTAGATATTTTTGAAGAATGAGCTACTCTGCCAACTTGCAACTATTTGCCCAGCAGGTATTTCAGACTGACATCTTCATCAGTGATGATGATTGATATTGCTGACAGAAAGAGTGGATGCTTTCAATATGGATTGATTCTTTCTCTGAAATGAAAGATTTTGGTGAGCTTTACCCTTCTAGAAACTTGAAGGAAACTTGTTACAGTAGTCTGGAATATTTTATACACAGGTAGAATTCTGTAAATTATTTTCTTGAAAAAGTATTCTGACTGAAGCAGAAAGGGCAAATGTTGCCAGATGCCCCTGAAAATCATCTATAGCAAGTTTTTAATTTGAATATATGTAATGCTTAAACTGAATCTTTTCCATAGTACTGTTCATGTACTTGCACGCAGGTAATTAACTCTTAAGTGAACTTTTTTTGTTTGGTTGTTTTTTTTGTATTGTTTTGACCAGCTGTGCTGCTCAACTCTAATGTCATGTTCTGAATCTGTTACTCAGGTCAACTTCTATAAAACTTATTCTTTCTATAGTCATCAAAACTATAAAAAGAATTCTGGAATAATTCCTCAATACAGAAGACATTTTCAGTGTTTTATTGAATGTAATAATTTGATATTACCCTTTCGAACAGTCCTTCATTAGATGGTATTTTGAAATTAAACAAAACAAAGCAAAACAACCAACCAAGCAAGGAAACAAAAAACACCGGTCTTGTACAAGTTATTTTTAATAGAAAAGACTGACACAAACACCGAAACAATAATGGCAGTCTATTGTGAAGGAAAGTTAAATCTACTTCCAAGCAGAGGAAGTAAATTGCTGGCTATTCTTTTTTTTTCCACCCCCCCCTCAGGCACATGTAAGGATTCTTAAAAGCTTGTGCAAGAGATTTCTTAACAAACCCAAAAATTAAATTGATAGTTATAATAACATCAATATGAGAACGTGCTTTTAAAACACAAAACAGAACAAAACCCAGTGCATTCTGTTCATGATGAATATAACAAAAATTTCCTGAAAATACATTTCATTATATTGTAACCTGAATGAGCCTGAGTTTGAACAAAATGTTTTGTCTCTCAAAATGCCACTACCACTAATGGGCAACTACAATTCTTGTTATATCTATAGTCACTTCAGATTGTCCTCATGATGGATCCTGTGTTCTAAGGTAGATGCATCTTGATAGCTCCAGGATTGGGATGTCTTAAAGGAGGATTCACTTAAAAGAGGATTCAGATTGGAATATTTCTGACAAATGGTAAGGTAGGATTGGAAGGTAAATTTACTAGGCACTAGTAAATTTAAAGTGGAATTCATTTTGGCATTCAGCATAGTTACCATAATTTAGGTATATGTAACTGCAAACTTCCAAACAAAGTGTTATCCAAGAAGAAAATCACAACAGGTTTTGTCTTCTTTGCCAGGAGAGCCTGCTGGAGAGGCATGAAGATTTCAGATCATCAAGAAAATCAAATGGAATTATGCAGAGAAGGAAACAATTATTTGTTGTCTTGTTGATTACACAATATCAACATCCCTGGTCATAACCCACTATTTTTGACCTCTATATACATTAAGATTTCAAATTTCAGATGTGTTCGTGGTCTTTAATTATGATAACATACATGAAAGACATAACAAAACAGAGATAGTTCTATTAAAATGTTAACATTGTGAGGACAAATGAGTTAAATTCTGAAAAGGACACCTGAGATTTGTACAGACTTTTCTACAGAGAAGCAAACAGAATTCCAGTGTAAAAAACAGGGTGTCCTAATGATGCAAAAAAAAAAAAAAATATATATATATAAATCAACCAACCAGACAAAAAAAAATATCTAGGACACACTGCTTATAAATTAAATACTGTGGGAGAAAAATAATTGCTGATGGAGTGGTCAGTAGCTAAAAACCAGAATATTCAAAACCAGGAATACCTGAAAAATAATATAATATGAAATGATGAAATGTTGTCAAACTAGACTAATGACCCAACCGACCCCCCCCCTCCCCCTCCCCCCCCGCCAAATCACAACATTTTCTGTTTAAATGAAGTGATATTTTTTTCTGTGACTTTGAGCTATTTTTAAAGACAGACCTACTTAGAAATGCAGCTGTGTAGCTGATACTTATTAGGGGAAACACCAACCTCTCCATGCCTACAGTGTTAATATCAAGTAGTATAGGAGGAGAATACATGAATTAGCTATTAAGAGCACAAGAACAATTTTCCTAGGATGCAGACTGGCTTCCTGATTCTGTATTAGTGGTGTTGACTACCTCTTTTCCTTTCATCTGTGGACAAGTAATAACTAACAATTTAAAACAATCTCTTAACAGAATAACATAAAGTTTATGATCTTTATATATATATATATATATAATTACAAAAACAATTTTAAAATAATAATTAAAATGATTCCCCACAGTTAAATGCATCAACTAATTTGTGCACCTCTTTAATTTTAACCTAAATGTCACAACAGATGCTGTTCTTCCAGGCTCAATAGGGAGCAGATTCCATAATCAGGGAATATAATTACAGAAAGCTCTAACTCCTGCTGTCTCAAAGTTATACTTAGGGCACGCTAAATAGTCAGTCTCAGTCTTCAATGGCTGACTGAGGCCTTTGGTAACAAAAGATCAGTCAAGAGTACATTATGATACTTCACAAAATGTTAACAGCTTTGTAGAATTTATAATCTGGTGAGACATATGCCAGCTTTCTATACTGCTCAACAGTTAAAAACAAATATAATAAGATCAGGAAACAAATACAGTATGTATGAGTTTGTAGCAGGAAGAGTGTCTATTTGCCTTCACTCAAACAAGGTAATATATCTATCATAAAGCACTAATTGACAAGCAATGAAAAGCAGTTTTGTTTTGTTTTGTTTTGTTTTGTTTTGTTTTGTTTTTCTTTTTTTTCCCTGATTGTCTTGGCTGGACACAGATCATAGTTGTGAAGAGTCTTCAATGAAAATGGAATGTCAAGTAATCTTTCTTTCATACAAGATATGTGTTTTGTTTTGTTTACTTTTGTTTTAAGGGAAAATATGGTCTGTAATTAAATTTTGTTGTTTTTATTGTTTGTCTCTTTTTTGTGTGTGTGTTAGGTTTCTTCAGAATAATCCAAATTTAAGAGTCTAAGAAAACATAAAGTTGGTGGTAAAGAATGAGTCATAAAATGAATTAGTGAAATGAATAACCCTTCCTGATAGCAAATCTGATGCTGTCTTTTGCAGCACACAAGCTATGGTCACTCACCTGCCAACGATTCAAAAAAGGTACTCATGTATGAAAAAAGAAAATGAAGGCAGGACAGTTAAAATATTCCTCTAGGAAAATATGAAATGTTGAAAAAAAATCTTTGTTTTATTGTAAAACACCTCTTCTCTACAACCTCACATTCATGATTTTTTTTTTTTTTTTCATAAGAATGAATAATTTTCTGTTGTAAACTTGGGGAACACTTTATTTGTCTGGAATGTATTGTAACTCCTGGAATTAAAATAACACACATTTACATAATTAGCAGTCAGATGAAAGGCAGACACATAACAGTGATGGGGGGGGGGGGGGGGAGTAATATTACAAAATGTATTTAAAAATTTCAGTACACTTCAACCTGAACTGTGACCATTACTTTTAATTTAGGTAGTCCCCTTTTCACCTAAGTTACAGCATTTTATTTCATTTGCTCCTGAGACAGAACAGATCATTAAGCAACAGTACTGATCTTGATTTAGATATCTATGCCAGACAGTTGCACAGTTGATATCAAAATCAGGTCCTTCACACTTTAATACAATTAATTTTCACATCTCAATTCTAGCCGATTTTAGGATGTAAGATAAATCTCATTTTTTTCTTGTCTCCTTAAGAGTACCACGAATTTTCTGTGAACTGGCTTGTACCAGTCTCCAGGTGAAAGCAGGGTATCTAAAACAAGACAGATCACTGCTCCAAATAACTGCATCGGTTGTGCAATAAGCAACTTGGAGCCTGTGTTACAAAACCAGAGTTCTCTGTGCTTACATAAAACATGATTCTTAAATTCATTTTTAATTGAATTGGTCAGTTCTGAAGAAAATTGATTTTTTTTATTTTTATTTTTTTTCCCTACTAAAAAGCTGTTGAAGGTAGTGCTTTGTGATTTGTTGGTAGGTTTCTAATGTTTAACATATAAAAGGACTTCTCCAGCCATTATTGAAAATATGAATTTGAAAATTCACTAATATTTCTATGGGTCCATTATGTTCCATTTCAGTACACTTCATCCATTCTTCAATTAATTAACTTTATTTGTTCTCAGTTCTTCCTTTGTGAGGAAGATGTTCTGACTTAAATTACATCAGAGAAGAGCATTGTACCAAGAGCACTCCCATGCCCTAGGGCTCCCCAGCCAGTCCCAGGGCCTCAGGCCCCATTTCAGCCACTTGGGTGCCCTCCACCACACCTTTAGCCCCTGACCCCACATGAGCCTTAGGGTCTTCAATCCCTGCCCTAGTGAGGCTGCAGCAGAGCTGGTCTCCCAGCACTGTTCCTGGCCATGGGTCCCTCTGAGCAGGGCCCACTCAGGGGGTATGTGTCCTGACCTGGCCTTAGCCTGTCCCTATCCCAGGGGTTATGTACCCAAGGCTGGCACTGCCCCAGTGGCTGCCCAGCTCCTGGCTGGAACAGTGGGATGAGTTCTGGCTGGGGAGTAGCCCTTTATTCAGCTGTCCTGTGGGAACCCCTGTGGCTTCTGACAGCCAGCCCTAGGAGACTTACCAGCCTTTGCTGCTTCCTGACAGCCAAATCCATCCATGGTAAGTATACAAGGCACCTCATTTCTATTTTTGCTTTTATAGTGTCTATTTCTTCCACTCTGGGGGCAAGAAGAAAAAAAAATGTTTATGCTGTCATGGTGTCATAATAATCTTTATTACTTTTTATATGGAATCTATTGATCTGTTTTCCAGTATTAACTGTGAAGATCCTCAACAACATACATGAGAACTAATTCCAAAGAAACAATATACAGAAGTATACAAAATACAGAAGTATGAGTTAATGAATGAAATCTGCAAATACAATAATATAAAAAGCTCTTACTGAAACTGCAGGTAGTGTGAGGGAAGGCAGCAGGAAGGGTGGGTGGATGAGTGGGTGGGAGGAGAGGTTACTGCAGAATCGGTAAATAGTAAAAGAAGCAATGAAATCAGAAGGTACAAACATTAACATTTTAGGATACATTTGACTTTATTTACAGCCAATAAATGTAATGATATCAGAACAAGATTATGGTTACCACTGTTATTTATTGATTTCTACACATAAATATATTGGTAAAAGAAAAAAACATTTTCATAGAGCTGCACTGAATTTATGCTACAGGTATAAGCTATACCAGCTCACAGGACTGCAATATTCCCAGTCTGAGCTTTAGAACACACAGAAGCTGCATTCAGGATCTAAAAACTAATAATAAAAAAGTATCACATTCTTTCCCTGAGAGGAAATTGGCTGTTAGTATTGCATATAACTAGCGAAAATAGAAGTATTTAAGTGTATATATATGTCAGCACATTATATCTTTTTTTTTTTTTTTTTTTTTTTTTTTTTTTTTTTAATATTTACCAGTATTTATCACTTATCTTCACACTATTCACTGACACTAAACTTTTTTCCCACTTGTTGTCAGAGCAGGAATAGTTGAACTAACCTATGTGATTTTTCTAGGTACCTTTGTTAGGCAGATGTGTTAAATGAAACACCTCTTACTCAATTCTGTGGGATTTTCAGAGTGATTGTTTACTCTGTTACCTTTTTCCCCTTCTCTGAGTCAGCGGAAACAGGCCATGATTATTAATGAACACTTGTTTATAACAGCTAGCTTTATCTTGGCTCCTTCGAAGATAATCCCTTGGAAAAATTAAGGGAAAATCATATAACTGAAAAATCATTCTTGCACTAAGTTTTACTGCTGATCTTTTTCTTTATTTCCCATTGGATTAAATTTTCATTGCTTTAGGACCATGTTCAGCTCTGTCAATTAGTCCTCCTATGTATCCCAATGTAAGAGTGCCATACAGCTCATCATACATAACCGGTTTACTTCCTAGTCTTTTAAATTGCTTCTCAGGAACATAGGGTTTTATTTTTTCTCTCTTATTTTTTCCTCTCTTTTTCTTTAGTCTATATACACTCGGGAGAAACTTATGCTGTTTCTTCTACTGACAACTATTTTTTTTACTTAAGCCCATTTGCTATTCACATAACTGTTCATATCTCTAAACCAGTTGAGAGTAAGAAAAATGAGACATTACATGACAGAGAGTTATGTTGAAAAGAAGGCACTCTAGAGTAGTTATTTCAGGTTTTAAACCATGACTAAGAAAGATGCTATGATCACAGCAGAGTTCAAATAATGTCAGCAGCAAGATGTGAAATGGCTCATGAGGCTTTTTGGGCATCAGGTCTGACAGAAGATCTCCTGCTGGGAGTGAAGGAGCAGCCTGAAGGCATCAGAAATCAGGGTCATTGTTCAGACTGCAGGCTAAACACAGATATGTTCATATACTTGAACAAGTATTGACCTCTGGAAGAAGAGTGAAAACAAAACAAACAAAATAGAACAAAGATATGCATGCAAAAATTTGTGTCTGAAGTGGAAAGTGGTGTGATGTGAGCAAAATTTATTTATTTATTTATTTATTTATTTATTTATTTATTTATTTATTTTTGGAGGGGGGGCATCCTATTAGTTTCTTTCTACAAGGTCTGATTCCCCCAAAAAACAGGCAAAAGGTATATATTTTCTGATGTCCAGTGGTCTGCTTTGATGTCATGAACACAATGGGCATTTCCTGGGCGTTTAGAATTGGTTATAACTGTCTTGGTACCCAGAGGTACTTTTGGGTCTGCATTTCTGGAATACTTCTGTTCTTGGGAGCAAGAGGAAACAGTGATGGGACAGTGCAGTGTTCAGGCTGACTGAAATCCTGGCCAGTATGAGCCAGTTACTTTTGAAAACTATGTGAAAAATTATATTAAGCAATACCTGGTGGAATCATGGCTTAGTCTGGAAGATTAAAGGTAACAAGTTCACAAAAGAATCTCACTTATCCTAGTAACAAATACAGTTGTCTTTTTTTTTTTTTTTTTTTTTTTTTTTTCCACTAGGCTCCACCTTCTCGTATGAATCAAAAGCTTCCCATTTCTTCACTTAAAAAATGTCTGAAATTTATATTTCAAGATGAAATACTGCAGTGATGAAATATATGGCAAAAGTTCATGTTTCACACAACTCTTATAAACAAGATTAACAGGATCTAAAAGACAAATCCATAAACAACATTGAGTTCAGATTTGAGAATACATTAAGGGATGGATGCATTATGACTATGAGAGGCTTCCAATTTGAGCTATTTTTAATTAGCCTCCTTTTTGCATACTGCAAAGCTATTTCTAACACACAATCACAGTAGATGTAAATCTTTCTGTAAATCTTTTCAGTGAAACAGGACTTTAGTGCTGAGGAAACTATACGTCTTTATGGATGTATATCATATTTGCAGTTTTCAGAAAATTCCCAAATACCATATGAATATTTTATAATGATGTTTAGCATTGAGCACCCGACCCAACCTTATAAATGATTCTTCTGTATAATTAGCACATTAGTCACTCTGTAAGATTGAGTCTGATGAATTATTCAAAAACAGTTCTGCGGAGTTGCTGGTTGAGGGTCCTATGTGAGGGCACTTTAAAACTCTCCTGTTAAACCTTGAAGTAATAAGGAGGGAAAGAGATGTATTTGAAAGAAGAGAAACACTAATGTTTTATTGCCATACGAAAAACACTTAGAAGGAAAAAGAAGGATACATGTAGGAAAAGAATATTAAGACATAAAATTTCTCTTGAGTCTTTAAGGAAAAAAAAAAGTGTGTGTATATAATATATATATATATGAAAACACAAACATCTTTGTAACTGTCAGTGGAACACGGTAAATGTTTGAGAACAGCTGTATGAAGTTATATTATGTAGCTGAATAGGTGAACTCTTATTAATTGTCAATAATTTAATTAACAAATGTATCTCTTCACAAGCTGTTTGTAAGATTATGTTGATTTTTTCAGAAATTTTGAATGTTTAGAAACAAATTTTAGTTTGCAGACTGTCTTTTGTTTCATACTGCTGCAACATTATCATTTGAGTAACTGGTCAGATCAGTCAGGTGATATTGTTTTATTGTTTGATGGTAACTGGCAAAGAGAGGGTGAGTAGGATACAGTCATTAATTTAGGAAGAGTGACATATGGTTGTGTAGTAAGGAATTAAAAGGGTACTCAAAACTTTTTCTTAACTCCTTGACTAAATTACTTGATTGGCCTATAGCTGCTAGAAAACCTGTGCTGTTAAAACAGGCTTAGGAGAAACACAGTGTTCACTTTGAATAGCAATCACCAATCTACAGGTAATATTTATTAACTGAATCTATACCATGAGGCTTCTATTGAGGTCTTTCATAGGTTACCTCCAATGGTATTTCAAAGGCAGAGAATCACCTCAAATTTGTTAGGCGTCACCCTAGGCACCTGCATGGAACTGGGAACTGAAATCAGGTGAGCACAGAAGGAATAAAGCCATCAGCCATTTGAGGCCAAAAGTAAGAGACTGTCTTGCTGCTGTCAACCTAAACCAGTAGAAAAGTAGGGATGCCAGAGTGTGAAGAAGAGCCTGGCTCTAGTAAGAACACACTTAATCACAGTAATAGTCCAAAACTAGAGCTTTTTGTTTGATTTTAATGATATTATAGCTTGGTGATAGGAAGCTATGCTATAGTTTTAGTTGTAGTTGTTTCTAGAATGAAGAATAATGATGTTATTGGTTCCTTCAGAATACAAAAAATGCTTGATTTTTATGATGATATTGTCCCACTTTTAATTAAGGTCTGTATATGTGTTGCCATGTATCAAGTTTCTGATCTTGGTTTCTTAAGAACACGTCTTTATTATACAGTCTCTGATGCTTTACATGACTGAGCACTGGTGACACCACATCTGGAACACTGTGTCCAGTTCTGGGCTCCCTGGTACAAGAGAGACATCTACCTACTGTAGAGAGTACAGTGAAGGGCCACTATGATGATGAAGGAATTAGAGCATCTCTCTTTTGAAGAAAGCCTGAGAGAGCTGTGACTGTGTAACTTGGAGAAGGCTTGTGGGTATCTTATCAAGATCTTACAAAGAGAGAAGGGAAGTATCTTATGAAGGGAGGGTTTATGGAAGGATCTCTTCAGTGGTGTCCATTGCCTCTTGTTCCGTTACTGGACACCAACTGATACACAAGATGTTCTGTCTGAATATAACAGGAAACACTTTTTCTGTGGTGAGGGTTGCTGAACAGTGACAGAATTTGATAAGGGAAGTTGTGGAGTCTCCAACCTTGAAAATCCCCATGCAGAGCTTTCTCAACAAGTTCTTTGGTCTACTGATGAAATGTGTACATTCTACTACTGTAGCTCCTTTATCATTTGTTTCCAAAAAAAAAAAAAAAAAAAAAGTAATGAAAATCTTTGATAGATCCATTTTTCCCTTCTCTTTTTTTTTTCCAGAAAAATAGATGGAAAGTTCCCACAGGTGATTATTGAATAACAGAGCACAAATTTCAAAGTTTGGAGCCAGATTCCAGCTTGGTAGGATGTTTATGCAATGTTCCAATCTGGTTTGTGTGGTCATGACTCCCTCTAGTGATGTCTACCATATTCTCATACCAAATGGCATTTTGAAATAAGTGCTCCATGCTTTTTGTACTCATTGAGCTCCATAATGACTATATGTCATGCTTTATTCCCATATAAGTTTTAGCCCTAGAGAGCTGAAATTCACAGTAGGACAATGTGGTGATAATG
Source organism: Aythya marila (assembly GCF_965140915.1). Lineage (NCBI taxonomy): Eukaryota > Metazoa > Chordata > Aves > Anseriformes > Anatidae > Aythya > Aythya marila. The sequence continues at coordinate 41,833,738 of NC_139046.1, read as the reverse complement.
TCAGATGTTAGAAAACTTGAAAATGAACTGTGGGAAAAAAAATAATGCAGAAAGAAGGAAATAATCTTAAAATTCCTGTTAACGCTTTCTAACATACAAGTAAATAGCAAATAACTGCTGTGGTAATAGTAGAATTAAAATGCCAGAGTATACAGAATATCAATTGGAGAGCTGAATTTAATTGAACTTTAGGCAATGCTCAATCACTGAAAAGTTCTGTAAATCCTTGTTATGGTCATAAATGTCCTGTACTTGTTACAGATGGGTGTTTTTTCTGTGAATCTGATTTTCTGCGGTCTAGTGGAGTGCAGCTATAACTGCTTTGTTTGTTGTCAGCACTCTGGGGTGTTCCAATGAATAGTAACCTGCAAACTAATTTGTAGCCCCAGGGAAATAAAAATAAGAATTTAATTCCTTTATCCCTGATTCTTCATACCATATGTGTGACCCTTAATTGCATTCACAGAATCTTATTCTGAATGACTAGATACATCGTAAAACACAGATGTGCCAATAGAATAATACAACATTTCAATAGTTTTGTTGGTAAAATGAAATACAATTACATTTCTCTTTTCACTGAAATACTCTGTATCAGAATAAGGTCACTTTGCCTGTTTAACTTTTATTTCAGAATTATATGAAAACAATAATAATACTTTCTATAATCTCAGTTGTAAGACTTCATTTTTTATTTATCAGTACCAAATTAAAGTAGAAGTCTAAAGCAACCAAACACTCTCCAGTGAATTGCAATACAACACCCCTGAGTGATACTTCAGGACAAAAGAACTTCTCCACTGAGAGCGGTGTTATAAATACGGACAGTAGATAAGTGGTTAAGATTAGAATATTAAGTAGTCTTATTGTTCCTCCACTGCATTTCTCCTTATCTCCACCTTGAGGATGGTATTACACACACTAAATCTGCTTAATGAGTGATCAATATTCTTTTAGCTCTAAAATAGAGTGAGTCACAAGACCTTTTTCAGGTGAGGAGCATTGCATATTCTTACAGACCAAGCTTGTGAAATAGGAACGCTATGAAATATATACTTAGTACCCAAAAAGTTATGCTAAATGTCTCTTTTTAGAAGATTTCAGCTTTCTTTGGAAATGTGTAAACATATCTGAAAAAGAAGAACCCAGTAAGTTAAAGTTCACCTGAGGCAGATTATTTTTATATGCTCAATCTGACTTTCCAGTTCATAAATGTAGTAATTAAAGTGCAATATATATGTATAATTTTATTACAGAAAATGAGTGTTTTATCCTTAGCTGTTTCTTTCTTTAATTTATATAATGTAAGGAAGGATACTATCCATTTTGTTTTGGTTCCCTCATTATAATTAAAAATGTAAGGAAGGTAAATGGTTTTCCTGTTTTACATCCTTCTGAAACTGACTGTGTGAGAAGTAGGCACAATCCTCTGTTCTATTTGTGACCACTACCAAAACTCTGTTCTTTTCACAGAGTTTCTTTCTAATGGATAGACATGCATATCCATAGCATCTTCAATTTCATCCTCTCTTGGAAGAGACTGAGTAAAATTCCCAAGCTACCAGACATGCTCACAGAACATTCTTCCAGGATTTCTCTCTTGTTACAGTAGGAAAACATTAGTTTATTATGATTGCATTAATGACACATAGGGAACTCATATTTTCTCTTCCTTTTTACTTTATTTACCTATTTATGCATCCTTATAAACTTGGAGGTTGTTAGCAGAAGAACTGCAATATTTTATGTCATGAGAGAAACAAAGTAGTCTTTGATTGGGTCATATCTATACATTTACCATGGGGTCAAAAGATTTCAGGAAATTTTCAGCACATTATAATGAGAGTGATGGGGAAGATAATCAAGAACTGTGATGCAGGTAAGGACTTTGCTGAAAACTTGCAAAGTTTTAGTTGATTTACATAGGGAGATAGAGAATTCAAAAGTCATTGTGCATTCTGAATGTCTTGTATCTGTCAAGCCCAAGTACTAAGTCTTGTGTCTATAAATTACTTCCATGAGATATCACCTCAGAAAGGAGGACAGAACAAGGTAATTATGTTTGTAATTTCATGTGGTTTGATGGCTCACTTCTTATTATATCTTACTTTGTTTACTTGAAGTAATTGTTGGGATAAAATGGGTAAAGTTTAAATGGGTGATAGGCTCAATGCAAATGGTGAGGCTTCTAATTCTTCAGACATACCACTTCATAAATGAGCAAAATGAAACTGCTTTTGAATTTAAATATATAAATTCATCCTGTAAAGATGAGATGTTCGTAGTATAAATCAGCCTAAGAAAGGGTAATACACAGGTTACTAAATTGCAAGGCTCTACATATACCCCAAAAAATCCAAAGTTATGAGTAAAAAAGATGAAGACAAAAAATCCGTTGTGCACCCTGTAGCATTTCCAGTACGTTATATTTTTCTGGCTGAGATTCTAGTTCTTTCATGACTTGAATAAATCTGGATTAATGGGAAGACAATGAAGAACAACACAATAATTTGATAAGTCTTTCTCTTTCATTCTGTGGAAGTGTGGCCTTGGGAGTCAACAAGCCTGGTGATAATATCAAACTCTTAACAATGAGGCCATGAGGAATGTAAAGAGTTCAAAAGGAACAAAGAAAGGTGATTCAGGAGATGTGTTGCTGACTGGGACTACTTCTTCTCCAGTCCTTAAGATGTGGAAGTTGATGGGTGTTTGCAGTTGCTGAGCAAAGTTGTTTGACCAATTAGTGGAAAAGTACTGCTGTAGAGCTAATGGTATAAAAAAGGAGGCTGTCTTCAGTAAGAGAGGGTTGATATTATGTCATCAATAAAGTAGTAGCAGTTACTGATTACTAGTTACTGATCCTGGAAGAATCCTGGTGTCCGTGTGGTCTTTACACCACAAAATGCACCTGAACAGGGGCCTGAAGAAAATTAACAGGGACATGAAGAACATTACACCACACATTCAACCTTTTAAAATAAACACAGGTTCTCATTCCATATTCTCATTAAAATCATGTCCTAAATTCTCTCTTAAATTTTTGATTTTTAATTCATGTGTTAAAGTACAGAAGATGTGGTGGTGGTCTTACTTCCATCTTATTTTTAGATCAACTGTGATGTCTCAACATACTAATACATACATCATGAACTGGAAGGGACCCACAAGGATCATGAAATCCAACTCCTGGCTCCACATAGGATCACCCAAAAAAATCAGACCAGTTGTCTGAGAGCATTGTGCCTTTTGACTCTGACAGACTTGGTGCCATTATCACTTCCCCGGGGAGCCTATTCTGGTTTCCAAAACCCTTTCAATGGGAAGTCTTTTCCAAACATTCATCCTGAACCTCCCCCGTTGAAGCTCCATGATGTTCCTTCAGGCCCTCTTGCTGTCTCCAGAGAGCAGAGCTCAGCTCCTGCCCTCTGTTCCCCTAGTGAGGAAGTTGTAGGCTGCCATGAGGCCTCCCCTCAGTTTCCTCTTCTCTAGGCTGAACAAACCAAGTGACTTCAGCTGCTCCTCATAGATGTAGTCTTCTAAACCCTTCATCTTCATAGCCCTCCTTTGGATGCTTTCCAATAGTTTTATGCCCTTCTTATGTTCTGGTGCACAAAACTTCACAAACTGCCTGAGTGCTGCCAAGCCAGCCCCAAGCAAAGCAGGACAATCCCTTCCTTCAACCAGCTAGCAATACTGTGCCTGATACACCCCAGGGTACAGTTGGCCATTTTGTCTGCCAGGACACACTGCTGGCTCATATTCAACTTGCTGTTAACTAAAACCCCCAAATCTCTTTCTGAGGGGCTGCCTTCCAGCCTCTTGTCCCCCAGTCTGTATATTTAGGGTTGCCCCCTCCCAAGTGCAGTCCGGCACTTCCTCTTGTTAAACAAATTGTTGGTGATTGCCCTAACATCTGTTTTGCCAAGATCTGTCTGCAAGGCCTCTCTACCATCAAGGGAGTCAACAACTCCTGCCAACTTAGTGTTGTCCACAAAGTTACTAAGTCCTTCACACAAAGTTACTTCAAGTTCTGCATCCAAGTCAATTATGAAAACATTGAAGAGAAATGGCCCTAAAATGGAACCCTGGGGAACCCCAATATGTTGTTGGATAGTAGAATTACCTTCTACATTAGCAGCAAGTCAACCAATCAGGTTACTTTACAATAATGTGCATGCTTAAAAATAATCCTTCCATTCAAAGGGAAAAAGTTTCTGTATTGACAGAAAATATCATGTTCTGATGACATTTATTGGTCAGTTGCATGGAATCATGCAACCATTAGTCTGTGGACCAACATAACGTTTGTATTGAAGAATATATTAATTTGTCCTCAATTGCTTGAAACAAGAGGAAAAAAAATGTGATTTTAGTATCAATGTCAGACCTTCAAGGCCAGCTATATACTTCCTGCTATGTTCTTTTATTTTATGCATGCTTTTTATATATAACACAAGACTCTATAACAATGCTGTCCCTATTTTATGGCAATTGAAATAAGGAAAAAAGTGCTTAATTTCTGCATTAGTCTTATAGCTAGTGATATGAAAGACAGAAATACTATTCCAGTACCCTGACTGTAATCTTTGTTTTGTTCATGAGATTATTTAGCAAGGGTGAGAAATTACTATGAAAAGCTGAAAAAGAGAACTCATGTGATGAGAGACTGGAGGTTTTTTGGTTTTGTTTGTTCAAATTAATCAGTCCAGCAAAAGGTAAGATGTGCTTTCTAAAAATATGTGAGTGAAAGTGACTAGGCATAGATATTAACGGAAATGATTCAGTGGAAATAAAAGCTACATAATTCACATGAAACAAGTGATTTTTAAACAAAATAAAGGCATAAAATTATATAAAGTCCTGCTGAGATACACAGAGACTTCCCAGAATTTGAAGTCTCTGCTGTATGTACAGTGCCAAAGTAGTTCATGCGTCTTCCAGTGGTGCTAAAGTCATAAAATTAAGCCATTCTCAGGATTTATGTTGATGTTAGTTGACCCAGATCCAAATAGCTAACAACTTTTAATGGAGAGTCCATTGCAGCCAGGTGATGTGGTATTCTGTGAGCAGCTGGATGAAGAAGTAGTGTACTTTAACCTCCATAGTATAATAAAGTCAGATTTGTTGTATGTTTTGATAATTCTCATGTGCATATAGAGATATGGGGGTAAATGAGCATGGAGTATATACATGTATATTCACAGAAAAGACTTAAAATGATTTAATTTATAGAAGAAATCACAGAATCACAGGGTGGTTTGTGTTGGCAGCAACCTTTAAAGATCATCTAGTTCAACCCATCCTTGCCATGGGCAAGGACATCTTACACTAGATCAGGTTACCCGAAGTCCCATATAACCTGATTTTGAACACTTGTTCAAAATGGGACATTCACAGTTTCTTTGGGCAACCTGTTCCAGTGCCTCATCACCTGCATCATGAAAAAAAAAAAAAAAAAACCTTTAAAAACCTGTAAGTGTTATTCTGACAGGACTGACACAGTATTTAAAGCTTTATTGTTTCCCATCAAATTAAGTTCCTTTGAGATGAAGTACCTTTACTCACTAGATATCAAAGATGTCTTTCATGAACCTTGAATACAATGTTATTATCCCTTACCACCCTAATGATTCTGTCCAAACATGATATCAAAATATGTTAATATCAGAAAAGGTTCATTTCGTTGCTATTACTTCTTTTGTACTTCCATTACAAGCTGCTCTAACTAGATTGTTAACATCATCTTGCCTTTGCAAGTACATCAAACTACTACCTTCCCCTGTTTCCCAAGTTGTCATAGGTTGGAATTTCCACATTTTATAGTGCCTGTCACTTTTTAATGACAGGTAATTAAACATTTTCGTTGTTGTTCTAATCCCGTGAAAACAGAAAGTTATCAGCTCTAACAGAGGGGTTTGTTCCCTCATATCATAATTAAGCAACATGTTTAATGTTTGCAATTTTATGGTTTGTAGTTGTATGGTTGCTATTTTTTTTTATAAGACTCCATTGTAACAAGAAAGGTTATTTTTTCCTTGTTTCAGTCAGCCCAGTCTGTCAGTTATACATATAACAGACGTCTCATATATTTTTGGTCTGTCATGTGCATTCTACCTTAGCGCTGACTGCACTCCTGATGCCTTGTAGGACTGTCCCTACAAGAACATACTGATTATTCCCATTACTTGGTCCAGGGCATCCAGTAATGCATGGATAACTTTCATTCAGAATGGCTTACAGCTTCTCTGCATATACTATCCTTTCTCAAACAAGTGCATTCATGCCAAAAATAAAAAAAATTGGTAAATGAGTGTTTTAAAATGCTGTTTCAAATGTCATTCTGCAGTAAGTTGTTCTCAAGGCTAAACTTACACTTTGTTGTTTTTTTTTTTTTTTCCATAACTGCTTAAAGCAAGCTATCTGAAGCAACATAAAACTGAACTTTCGAAGAAGAGTTACAGTGTGTTGAAAGTTCCTGAGTTTTTATAAGAGACTTCCTGGCCTCAAAAATTTTGATGAAAGAAAATCTTCTACTTTACTGGTATTGTTTGTTTGTTTAAACTATAGGAATATGAGAACATAGGGAAAACAGTGGTAATATGGTTCATCTTGAGTGTAGGCTTTGTTTTGGACAGTAAAACACAAGTCAGCAATGTAGATAATTTTACTAGTGCTGAAGTGGGTTATTTTGCTACTTATAGTGATCATGATATATGTGCAGGTACCCCCTCTTTGTGGCGATCTATTTCATTCTTTGTCACCAGTTTAGATTCTTGTACAGTTCATTGAGAAATTGTTGATTTTTCTCATGGAGACTATCATTCTTACCATGGAGTAGTATTTCATTTTGCTACATGTTATGGCTAGCAGGCAGTAGTGCTTTATTATGTCAAATTATGCTGGAGATCTACAAACATGGTATCCTTTCTACCATCATGAAGCAATGTGATATTTAGCATCAGACCAATACAAAGCTTCACTACAGAATTCAACTTGCTTTGCAATAAGATGCTTAATGGTGATAGGTGTTTTAACTAGTTGGTAGAGTTCTATATAAAAAGTAGAATAAAGAAATGAAACGTACATCTGATTATATTTCACACAGTGAGCTGTAGTTAGGTAGTAGGGTAAAACTAATCTTGCAGTTTTTGATGCACAGCTTCTGAGGACATAGGACATTTTCCCTTGCAAACATTAGTGAGGGACAGGAGTCTAGGTCAAAGCAAATCTTCCTGGTGACTGTTCTAAGTCTCAAGAATAAGAAACAAGACTAGATATGGTGTTTCAATCAAATCACTTTATCAAAAACAGATACAAGACAATGGACAATCAGTTCTGTGACTTTTAGCTTGGCAACACATCCATATTTCTGATTTGTTACCAGAAAAAATCAAATTCATGTGCTTTTTGTATGAATTGTATGGTTATACAGAGCAGCTGACTGACATCTGTGGATCGCTGAAGCTAGGGAGGAGGGGGAAGGTTTGTGTGGGGGCAGTTGAACAATATTCAACTCTCTCATTAATCTACTGATTTCATAGTACTTCAACAACCATATTTAATTTTTACTGTGTTGCTGTAGAATTTCTATTACTATGGACTTCTGTGGCGATTTTTATCATCTTAGTGCACTCCTTGATTAAATACTACATGTGCTTTATTATTTTTGCTGCATATGTAACTTTAGCTCATTCATTCATTTTCTGTAATTCCAGAAAATTATTTTTTGCTATACTTGATTGCTACAAATGCACATTCTTCTTTTTTTTTTTTTTTTTTTTTTTTTTAATCCAAATCACAAAAAAATGATTTGTTTTCTATCTTTCCTATTATACAGTTCCTGCTAGCATACTGAATTACAAACACAGGATATATTTTTAGCAGGTGTTGTATGTGCCTTTGCTTGAATTGTTATTGTTAACCTGTTATGTAGTTCCTTTTATGTAGTTTATGTAGTATTGTCAACCTGCTTATGTAGTTTACTATGTGTTTATTAATTACTGATGAAAGAAAGTTGTTATAAAAAACCCATTTCTACACAACAATGTGGGAATTATACCTCTGATTTTTATATTAAATTGGATTATCCCCTTGTTTACACACTAATATAAAGAATGTCCAGGATTCTCCATGTGTTATAGATGACCTCTCTTCACCACTTTAGAGATGCCAAACTTGTAGGACATAAGAGCACTCAGTTCACATATCTTCCTTCCATAGTTCTTGTCCTAGAACATGACCACAACAACAATCTTACTAAATCAGCCCAAATACAGCTGAATGTAAATCTGATGTTGAGAAATTCTCTGAAAAACTGCTTATACCCCAAAGGTTTGCTATTATAAGCCACTTTTTTTGTTCACAGAGTACATAGTTTCACTTTCACTTTCTAAAGGCTTTCTAAAGGGTTTGGTAATCTGGAAAATGAGGATCCAGGGGAAAAGCCAGGAAGGGAACTTCATAGCCATTTAAAGTTTTCCATGATTTATCAAGCATAATGTTGCTCAAAATAAATAAATAAATAAAATCAGATAACACTGTTACCTAGTACCATTTTAGATGACCTGTCGTGGTTTAACCCGGCCGGTAGCTAAACACCACACAGCCGTTTGCTCACCCTCCCCCATCCCCCCCCCGGGACTGGGGAGAGAAATGGGAAAGTAAAGCCCGTGAGTTGAGATAAAGACAGTTTAATAAGACAGGAAAATAATAATAATAATAATAATAATAACAAAAATAATAATAATACAATTATAATAATAGTACTACTACTAATAATATGTACAAACAAGTGATGCACAATGCAATTGCTCACCATCCGCTGACCGATGCCCAGCCTAACCCCGAGCAGTCTGGCCCCCCTCCCCCAGCTAGCCACCCCTATATATTGTTTAGCATGACATCAGATGGTATGGAATACCCCTTTGGCTAGTTTGGGTCACCTGTCCTGGGTCTGTCCCCTCCCAGCTCTTACTGCACCCCCAGCCTGCCTGTTGGCAGGACAGAGCAAGAAGCTGAGATGTCCTTGGCTTAGTATAAGCACTGCTCTGCAACAATTAAAACATCGGGGTGTTATCAGCACTCTTCTCATCCTAAGCCAAAACATAGCATTCTACCAGCTACTAGGAAGAAAATAACTCTGTTCTAACTGAAACCAGGACATGACCTAATGTCTACTATTCAACTGATTCTCCCAAAAGGTGCATGGCTGATTTTTGTCATGTGCCATATCTACCCTATCAAATATTACTGAACATATTAGGCCTTCTAAAATGCTACTAGATGCTTACTTTCAGGCACTAAGTAGCTCTGTAGGGACCATATCAGTTCTGCCCTTTTCAAGAAGAAATTTTACCCCATTTCTTTCTTATTCTCTTTTCCTAAAAAGAGGTGTCATTGCTTTACACTTCTTTCAAAGAGTGAGGGAATAACCTTAAAGATATTTAGAAAATGTTTAATATATATATTAAAAATCTCTATTTTCTTTACATTACAAAGAATATTTCTAGAAAAATTTTACTTGCAATTTTTGACTTGACCAAAATCAGGGCAGTCAAGAAATCAAGGGAATTCTCTTCCTGTTACTTCTGAAACCTGGTTTTGCAGCTGAAAAGATTTATTGGAATTTGAACAAGCACAGATATTTCTGTTTCCTTTAATAAATTCCTGATAATTCCTGATGAGTTTCTAGTGTGTTTGCTTGTTTTTTTTTTTTTTTTTGTTTTGTTTTGTTTTGTTTTGTTTTGTTTTGTTTCACCAACTATGATGTCTTTTTTTCATGGTCTCTTTTGATTTCAGTTGCCTTTTCTGCTATACATACAAAAAGGCCAAAAAAAAAGAAAGTAGAAAAAAAAAGTGAAAATCTGACAGACTTTGACATGTGGATAAATGTGTCCGTTAACATGGGCTGATAATCATTCTTTCAAGAGACAAAGGTATGTTGTACCACCTGCATTTCTAGTTCCAGAAAAATGGAATAAGGACTGTGTGCCATATGTTTCCCCGATACAGATCTCAATCTTTTACTTACAGAAAAAGAAAAAAACAACATGTTTTGAGTAGTCACTGAGAATGGTGTATATATTTGTTTACCTTTCAGCTGCCTAAAGGGTATAGGATTACTTCAGTGCAATATTATTACTAATATTGCACTGAATATTATTACTAATATTGCATATTAGTGTGGCCTATAAGACATTCAAATACTTACAGAAATTTCTGTAAAAATATATATTTTTGGTTATTTTCTGAATGCAATTGATAAAATAACCTATTCAGCTTTGAGATAACTTTAATAAAATGCATCCCTTCAGAGCAATATACTTTGCTGGCACAGCTGGATATTTGATAACCCAGTGAGCTGGTTTTATAGCACTACTTCGTAAAAAGTATAATTTAGCATATGGAATTTTGGGGGAAAACATGCATGGTTGCAGTAAAAACAAACAAACAAACAAAAAATCCCATTTTCAGAACAAAATTTTATCTTAGGGGCAAATTTTACTTCTATTACTTTTATTTGCTCTTCCATTCTACAGAAGTAGAAGTCCAAATATACACCTGAGGCACTGGATAAATAAAATAAATAAATAAAAGTAAGAAAGTCTCAATGATTCTTATTTTTTTTTTTCCTGTCTCAGGAGTATGACGAAGTTGTCATTGCTCACTTTAAAAAAAAATAAATAAAAATTGAAGGTCTCAGATGCTAGTGTTGAAGGCTGCTGAATTCTACAGTATTCTGGAACACACAAGGTAATCAAAGCATACCTTAAATGGAATTTAATTCTGTACTGATGCTTCCCTCTCCTCAGTTCATGAACCTATCACCAGAATTATCCAGAAACATTTTTTGAAATTAAATTCATTTTGATAAGCAGTGATGAATCAAAATCATTTCAAGGTACTAATGTGACACTATTAGTGTTGAAGAGCCAAGTTATATGAGAAGATTTGTAAAGTGTTGGACTTAATGAAAACTCTTTTCCTGCACACTTTCTTCTCTCAGATGTTTTGTGTGTCAGTGGAATTCTAAATATCTTTAAAATTCTGCAGCAGCTCCTGATAAGTTAGTACTTTTTTTTTTCCCCCTCTCTGTTCTGTGACCCTCTACATAAGCATAATTGAATTAGTCTACATCAAGCAGCTATCAATAGTAAAAACAATACACTAAAAAAAAATCACCTAAAAATAATGTTTTTCAACCAGCTGTTAAATCAAGTAATGTATTTGTTTTATTGCACATTTGCATAATAGGGCAAACTAGAAACACTCTGTAACAGATGTGCTAGTGGCAGGGAGATTTGATTACTGGCTTCTATTATTAATCACTGCACAAATCTTAAATGATTTGTTTCTACAGTTTGATCAATTTACATCACAGTACTTGCATTTATGCACAAAATGTAGAGATAAAACATCTGTTTGCACCTTTACTAGCAGCACTGATTTTTTTAATAGGGTTGAAGGTTTGTGTTGAGCAAGACACAAGAGACTGACAAGTTTTGAAAAGAAGATTCCAGTGTTTCTAATGAGAATAATTCATACCTGAGAGACAGTCCATGTTGGCAGAAATATATGTACTATGCTTAGTTTGACTGACTTGAAATAATAGGAAAAAAAATCCCTGAATTTTCCAAACTTTATCAAAACTTTGTGGCCAGTTGAAATAGAGACATTTTAATAATGCTTCCTTTTTATACAAGTAATTACTAAGATGGTTTGGGAGATGATAATGAATGTTTTTATCATTAAGGATATAGAATTTTATACTGAGTTTCTTCTAAGAAATTTACTTCCTTTAAATTACTAGATATAGTTTACATCAGTAGTTTATTTGACTGCACACACTTTAAAAGTCATTCCAAAATTATTGTGAGTCATTCCAAAATGATTCTTTTCAGTAATTCTTAATTAAACACGAGACATGACTGTTTCAACTATAAGTTAAAATAACAAATACAGAATTTTATGAAGTAAATTAAGGCTTTAACTCCCAAGGAGGCAAAACGATGTATATGCAGCATAGGCAAAGCACAACCTATGAACTGTAGTATCCGTAATTTTAATACATTTCAGGAAAAGTCTGTAACCATAGAATCATAAAATAGTGTTTCTTTCTAAGTGTTAGATTTTAAAACTATTTGTAATTGTCTTATTCATGCATCTGAATGGATCTATTCAGTATTTTTGTTCTTTTATACATCACATAGGACAACCAGGTTCAATGAGATATAAGAGGGTTAAGGAATGGTATTCTCATTTCAGAATACAGGATTTCAGATATCTCATGGGATTAATACTTTATAGGGTTGCACAAATTTTGTAATATCATGCCTCAAAAAATAAAAAAAATGTGTATTTTCCATTCATTCCCTATTAAATATGACAAATATTTTGGTGTCATAATATTCATGAATGTTTTGTTTGCAAGCTAGAAATACTGTATTGTGCTTCTCTATATACTCTTATCTATATACTCATATACATATTCACCTGTTGAAAAATATTAAAATATTTTTTCTCCATTTTAAATATTTAGTATTGAAATTGTTGCTTTTTACAATGAGTTTGAGGTGTAGCTCTCAATTCTAAGTGTAAGTATTCAGTAAGTGTACATTTTCCTTATAGTGGTTTTTTTAAAATGCATTGTTATCTAAAATTATCTAAAATCTTCAGTTTTATCCAGCATTAAAAATAAACTTCCAATAGGGGAAAAAAAAAAAAAAAAAAAAAAAAAAAAAAAAAAAAAAACCTTCATTTTGAAGTTCCACATTTTGAAGTTCCATGATAGTAGATAGCTTTTTTGCACAGTACATTCACAGCTTTCTGTGGGGAAAAACAAACAAACAAAAAAAAACCCACAACCAAACAAAAATATACAGGAGCAGATGGAAATACAAGAAAAGTCTTATAAGTTAGGGTTATGAGCGGTTCAGTGATTCCAATGTGAGCTAAAGGACAAACAGCAAAAAAATGTCTAAGAGTAAGAGGATAATACAATTCAGACAACAAACTTAACTCTATTACAGATACATAAGCATCTCGAAAGTCATTAACACAGTTGCCTGAGGTATCTGCCAAGGAGCCAGATGTCACTCCTCCATAACTTAGCATCTTAAGATTGTCATTTAATATGAAGGAGAAGGAAGCATTGTGTCTAGATGCAACAAATAGAAAGCATAGCCTCAGCAGGATTTTCAGTTTGTTTTATAAAACCATAAAATGCAGATTTGTAAGGCCACCTTATGCTCTGGGCATATAGTTGCAGTGTATTCAACTACATTATTATTTTTTTTTATTATTATTATTTTTTTGAGAATATTTTGCAGCCATTCAGAAATTTTAAGCTCAGAAAAGATGAGTAGGATCATTTGATTTCATCTGCCATATAGCACAGGCCACAGAATGTCAATGATTAATTCCTTCACTGAAGGGAAGGGTTATTATTAGCTATGCAAAATTTTTCGGCATATGTTCAGGGTAGGCATAAGAATATTTATGCAGTATGATGCACTTAAATGAACAATTGTTGTTTTTAAATAATGGTTCTAAGTGTGCCAGGAAGAAGAAAAAAAATATGATAGGATTTACCATGGAAAATGATTTATTAGGAAAACCCTTAATTTACTATAAAAGAGTAAGAAGAACTTGAATTTTGCAAACATAAATATAGGACTTCATAGAAGATGTTAAGCTAGTATGACCCTAAAATGGAGAAAATGTAAGTGAAGCGGGATCACTTAGGATATAGGATCAGAAAGATCTCATAGACCTGAAAAAAAAAAAAAAAAAAGCAATCTTTTCACTGCCCAAATACAAAACAGCAATAAAAAAAAAAAAAAAAAAAAAAAAACCACACAACCGTCCATCCCTGAATCCTAATATAGCATGTAAGGTATTTTATTTTATTTTCAAGCTTTGTTTTGGAGCAAATCAGTGTTTGTTTGTGTTTTTTTTTGTTTGTTTGTTTGTTTGTTTGTTTTTTCTTGACACAATATAAGGGTGTGATCCTGGGGCTTTATTCTAGGTACTGATCACTTCAGGATATTGTGCAAAATTTACACCAGCTTTGGTTCTCTTGTATCTATGGACTCGTATCTGTAGACACCCCTCATGCTTTCATGTTACGTCACAAATCAAGCAACATGTACTCTCAGATTGTGTTATAACACCACCAAACTGACAAGCTGTGACAAATCCTTCATTATATTCATTCTGTAAGAAAGGACATATGGCATTGTTCTAGGCTATGAGACCTCTTTATAATTGTGCAGTTCTTGGGGACTCTGGAATTAAATAGGGATCTTGATGCTTTAGGTTTCAACCCTAACATAAATCAAATATGGGGAACCAACCCCAATACAAATATATTTACATACATACATACATGTATATATGCTCTACATTGTCACTAACTTCTCAGTTCTTCAGACACTGCAGCATTCAGCAAGAACTTAGGTTTACCACTTTTTAAATTTCGAAAGATAATTTCTCTTTGCCCTAACTTTGAGGGCATACCAGAATAAACTGGTAAATTAGTATTTTGAAGCTCTGGATTCCCTAACTATAACAGTAACACCAAACCTAATCATAACCTAGGATTAGATAAAGAAAACAAACAAACAAAAAACAGCTATACAAAACAAATGACAAAAGATAACAGCTTATATCAGGAAGAAGGCTGTTGTCAGCTGAAGGCAAGGATTAATATTCTCTGTTTTTCTACTGTTGAGTCTTCTAACTATAAAATAAGGTTAGAGTTTGGGATTAGTGTTTATAATTTATACCTATGTGCCTGGTTTATTGCTTGATGCTATATAGCCCCTAAAAGGTTTCAGGTATTGATTGGCACTGAGAAATTCTGTTATTCTTTTTAATGGTGATGTATACCTACCAGTAACATTTAAAGTTAACTCAGGGACAAGCAGGCAAGAAGAGGGTGCATACTGTTTTGTTTAAAGCCAATGACTTCTTTTCTTCCTTCAGTTGGTCTTCTGGGTTCAAGCTGGGGAAAATATAAAGCCTTGAAAATGCAAATTTTTAAAATCCAACTTTTTTATGAATATTTAAAGAATTGGAAAATAGGAAGGAGAGAGGTAGAGGGACTTCTGCCAGGGCCTTAATTATAACATTTAATGCGCATTTTGGGGTATATGTAGATTTATTTATTTTTTAATGTAACAGGATAGAATATGATTTTTTGTTAGTCAGTAGTTATCATGTTGCAGACTTATTGATTCTATGCCATTGTTCAGGCATAAAAGCAGTATAAATTGCAAATACCATGTTCTGATTTGTAATTATTCTTCAACATCATGATACAGATTTTAAAAAAGTTCTCTATTTGCTTGGATTTTGAATTTACCTTCTTTTAGCTCAAATGCAACTAGTCAGATTTCATTTATAGAAAGGAAGGAAATGCCAAAGTTCTACTAATTTATAATGGTTATTGTATTTGTATTGTATTGTATTTGATGCCTTTTAAAATTCCATCGCATATCATAATTATAGAATAACTATATTCTTTTTCCCTTTTTGTATATCTGAAGCTATTTAACCAATATGCTATATTAGATTTGCCTTTATTCCTCCTCTATAAATTAATGAATGATTTGTTTGTATTGTTCAATTAGCTTTGTTCATTTTTTTTTTTTTCCTGAAGCATTATTTCTCAGGCTAAAAGCTTCCATACTTGGTAATGGTGTGGAATAAAATTTTATTTATTTATTTATTTTATTTTTTGTTCTTATGGAATTAAGAGGATTTGGTGAGAATAGAGAGAGGAATAAGGAGAAAGAGATGGGTAGCGGTGGGGACAGGAAGGAATCATTTCCAGTTGACCATTTTAAAATAAGAAATGTGTTGCTGATTTGTAAATAACCACATGTTTAAAGGAATAGTTTTGTCATATAAACATTGTAACTCCACAGCCTGTGGACAGACTGATATATTCTGTGCCATCATTGAGTAAATTTCAGTGTATTCTTCTTGACTCAGCATTTGTGTGTAGTAAAATATATAAAATATTCTTTTTATATGTGGTAGAAGTCTTTTTGACCTTAAAGAAGTCTTTTTGACCTCAGATAAATTTTTCTAGTTGAGGAGATGGCTGTAGCGTTTGTCACATTTAGCTACTATTACTGTTCCTAATTCTTTGAGATGGCATGGAAAAGGTCACCACTCTGTGAGTGGTGATTGTCTAGAGGACAGGCACCACTAGAGGCTTC
This sequence comes from Aythya marila, assembly GCF_965140915.1. NCBI lineage: Eukaryota > Metazoa > Chordata > Aves > Anseriformes > Anatidae > Aythya > Aythya marila. The sequence continues at coordinate 41,817,512 of NC_139046.1, read as the reverse complement.
CTATCGGAACTTGTCTTAGGACAAGCTGGGAAATTAAATCAGGCTAGAATCAGACTTGTAAACCATAACTGGGCTCAGACATGGCCCCGTGATTGCTCTGTAGGCAGATCCAAGCTAACTCTGGGAAGATCGTTATCTAGGTCAGGGAATACAGCATGGCTGGGTCCACAGAGGACAAGGAGGTACCTTCAGCTGCCCTATAACTGAGCTGGTCCCCAGGCAGGGCTGCTAAATCCCAGGAGGGAAGGAGGATGAGCTGCCCTAAGAGAGAAATGGCATCTAATGCAAGAGGAGAATTTGAGTTTCTAATTCAAGTTAATGTACAGCTTGATGGTTAGAAGACTCTGGAGAAGTCAAAGGTTTTAACTGTCAGAGGTCCAGGAATGAAAAATATGAAGTCTGTACTAATTATATAAAGTGTAGAGACATACAAGATTTAAAACATCCATCCTCAGTGTTTCTGTAGAAGCAAGGTTAGGCAGTCCTTTACTTAAAGCACTGTTTGCAGTGACCATCTTTTGTCTAGTTCTCATCTGTTTCTGGACTGTGCCAGAAATAGGACTGTATAAAAGAAAATACATTTTGTGCAATGGATCTGATAAGGTATTTGGCATTTTATATTTCATAGTAAAGAAAAGGCAACTTTTGAAGTTTCAAGAATCCACAGTAATAGTACATACACCCTTCTGGTTAGCAGTGGCATAGGACAATCTAACAGGGTCTTTTATTTGTTACCCTATCACTTCCTGTGGTTTTGTTCTATATATTATACTTGAAAATACTGAAAGTCAAATGTTTGAAGAACACGGAGGTGCAGGTTTTAGGAGAACAAGAACAATGGTACTGAAATAGAGGAGTGAGTAATATGGAATCCACCAAAGCTTGGAGTTTATTGAAGCTGTCTTTCTTAGAGACCAATAAATTATATGATACAGCTACCTTCTGCAAAAGGATCATGAACCTATATTCTGTTCTGAATGAACACAGCAGGGTTTAAATATGCACACAAATCATAATGACTAAATATTAGTGGCTAAACTGTACTTGTGAAGTATATGCACATATGTAAAAAGGTAATTGTGCTGAAGCCATGCATATGCATGAACAAGTGAATAATTGTATATGCAGGCTACTGTCAGTGCGTGAAATTACCTGTTTTGCAAGTGCGAATTAGTGTTTTGCATGCCTATTTACCTGTTTGCTGTTCTTAAATTTTGTGTGTTCAAGTTAGCTGACAGTCTTTGATAATTTGGACTCTTAGAATACAAACAAAAGAAATGGAGAAACAATTTTAATGTTGAGAAGAAATAAAAATTAAAAATGTAGCCCTTCTTATGCTAGAAATATAATGCTTATGTCACTGAATATTTAAAAGACATATTCAGATCATATAGTGGTAGTGTTATCCTCCATATCAGTCAGTGCAACAGAACATACACATGCAGATTGATGCACAGTTAGTTGCCCAAATCAACTAACCAAAAATTACAATAAGAACAGTACTGTTATTTTTAAAGCTACTTATACAATGTACTTAATATAAAATAAAATGAACTCAACTCACTTGCATGAAGATGCTTGAGGTAAAAACATACTCCATGAAAATTGAAAGTGATATAAAGAAAGCAAGATTTTAAACACAGTTGTCTTCACAATGCTGTGCAATTGCAATATATTTTGTAATCCCTATATCTGCTTTGTGTTGACCACACGATTTATCTATGACATGTAAGGCACTAATAGCACTCATGCAGTTAAATTCCATTCTCCACAGCATTATAGGAGCTGGTATTTCCAGAGCAGAACAAAATGCTAATTTCTAGCTTAACTCCTTTGGCCAGATACTAATGCATTAATACTACTACCTGATCTGCAAGTAACTATTCATTATTCTTCCCAGGATCACAGCACTACAATTTCTTTTGGTAGTCCTAGAAGCTGTTACAAACCATGTAACTAATTTTCTGTGTTTGTAATTGTTAGTGTGTTCCACAGAAGACAGTGCAAATTAAAGCAACAGGCTGCAATTCTAAACAATAAGTTGCAAATTAATACTACTACTCACCTCACGTTCTTCTAGAGAAGCAAGTAAGATTGTTCCCTGCAAGCTGTAGTTCTATACTTTTAGAACAATGATAATGAGACAGAATCTCTTGTTTACTTATGATCTCTTAAACTTTTACCTGATTAAAATCATGAAAGACTTATGATAGTGTGTCTTTGATATCCTCTCTAAAGACTCAGCCGCTATATATACGACAAAGCCCTTTTCCCCCAAATATAGATTATATTGCATCATGAGCATGCTCAGTTATCAGGCAATTAAAGGAACTTCTTACATTGTTCGACTTTGTACAGAGAGTTGAACAAAATGTTATGGACCTATCTCATAAAGAAGATAATTCACTGGAAAAAAGTATTCTAAATGTGCCCCACGTTTAACAGACTCTGCATGACTGTTACTTCAAGCACTTCTGGGCTATTCCTGCAGAAGCTGGTTTTGAAGACAGTTTAAGTCCATTTAGCAGAGGCAATGTACGAATATCAGTGCTGAATCCAATCAACCAGCATATTGGAGATATCCTGACACTTTTGCATGCAACTCATTCCCGATAGAAGCACGCAGCCCCTCGATCGTTTGTAGGCCAAGGGCTCATGATTCCCTGTAGACATATGTTTGAAAAGTCCAAGTCAATAAGGAAGATGAATATGAGGAGGATGAGAACAAGTTTCTCTCTATAGTTTATTTTGGATTCCAAAATGATTTTGTCTGACAGGAGGTGAAGTTCATGATAGAAGTCATTACCTCTGGGAGATAGATTTCTTCTAGACAGACTGCTAGGAGAGGGGAGAGAACAGTGTGCAGAGACAGATGTTGGTGTATACAAACTATACTAACTGTATACAAACCTAAAAGTGATGTCTAAAAATCTGTTAGTGGATTGTAAACAGTTGTCTTTGTTCATAGCTTCTTCTGTATCTAAGTGTATATCCAACATGTAATTCTGAGAGGGAGAAAGATGGTCCGAAACCTGGGTAACTATAGCAAAAGCTCCATGGAAGGCATGTTCATTAAAATTCTTCTCACTGAGATGACACTCTTACCTAATCCAGGCACTGAGTTATCCACAGATGTGTTTGCTTCCCAAAAATATCAAGAGTATTTCTCCTTGCTTCCTTATGTCAGAAGCAACTAATCTGGAGTGTTTGTAATAAGACCACTTAAAAAATGACAAACTGTAAAATACAAAGCAGAAGATATCTGCCTTTAAAAACAATAGCAGAATGTTCCAAAGCTCTCACTGAGAAATCCAGGGCACTGGTGGTCCAGCTGGTGCAACTTAGACATGCAGTGATGATATGGAACAGAAGAGGAATCATTCCCATTTGAGATCACTAACAAGTCTGTATCTTCCCTCCCCTTCATCTGAAAATTGTCAGTTTATAGTTCTTTGGACCACAAAGTAGCCTGTTAAATCTTCTTTACTTTCCTGTTTGCTTAACTACAAAGTAGAGTTGACTATAGTCAAGCTGTAAAATCAAAAATGCAGTAAATTTGTGCTTGAATGGAGAGACATTGATTTGTTTTAGTGGTATATTTTAACATGCTTTTTATTTTTTTGACCTATAACATAATTAATTGAAAGTAGTATCTTGTTTACTGTAAAGTGTAGAATAGACACATAAATGGTGGTAGCCACTTATTACCATTCTATTTATTTTAATGAAAAAGGCCTGCATCAAAGGATCTAACCCCAGAGGGTTTTCTAAAGTACGATTTATGCCTTCCTACTTGAAGTCTCCTTTCCCCTATTCTTACCCCCTTTTTTTTTTTTTTCTTTTTTTTTTTTCTTTTTTTTTTTTCTCTCCCTGAAGCACTGCTGAAGAGGTTTTGAATGCTTTGGGCTATACTGTTGTTTCACTTCTATAAAATATACCTTTGAATGACCTCAGTATTGTCAAGGTTTCACAAATCTTGATTTGAGCTACCTCAGCCACAAAAGTATCTGAAACAATAAGTTTTTTAGGTTGTAACAAACATTACATTTAATGAGTACAGTGCACATGTAATGATACACTGAATCAGTATGAAGCCTCAAATAATGATTTCTGTTGGCACTATAAAAGGAATGTAATTTTTCTTGTTGAAATACCATTTTTCAGTTACTGCATGACTGATGTGGTAATTATCCCCTACACCTGGGATTTAAATCCAATCCTACAAGCCCATTTTCTGTTTGCAAGCTGTCAGACTGATGCATAGGCTTTGTTCTTATCTGGCAGTAGGCAAGGAATCAGTAATTCAGAAACAACAAAGCCACTGATGGGTCATCATGTAATCTGCACTGAAAATTTCAATCTGTAATGAAATTGGAAACACAGATGAGGATACTAAAATTGATTACCTACCGTATCTAAAATTTTCAATTTTATTGCACAAATATGATCAAACCAGCTTATAAATTTGGGGATTAGTAGGAAAAGAAAAAAAATTACTTTTAAATTAAGTGAAAAGCAGATAAGTTATTGAAATGTAAATTATATGTTTTACAGCAATATGATTCATCTCCAAGGTGATTCACATGTTCATATTATTTTATTTTCCATTTCAGAATATCATATATCTTGTTGCTTAGTTGGGAAGTTGGGACTGGCCAAAGATACTTCATTGCCTTCAAATAAAAATAAGTACAGCAATGAGAAGTAGAGAAATAGTGAATTAGTTAGATTTTTTATTATAGAAAGTTATAATGTGTTAGAAAGGCATGAGCTTCTTCTCAGCAAAGGAATGAAAAATAAACTTCAACTGCATTGAAAGTATAACTGTTATTGATTGTCCTGGCTGCTTTATCTTCTTGACAGCAGCTCACAGGTAGGTGTCAAACTCTTGTTCTCAGCTCACCACCATAAATCTCCCTTTTCTGCACTGATGAGATTATGAAATAATCAGCTGGGATAAGGTTAATTTTCTCCATAGGGGTTAGTATATGCCATGTTTTGGATTTAATGCTGATAACACAGTGATGGTTTACTTGTTGTAAGGCAGTGCTCACACAGAGACAAGGATGTTCCATCTTCTCCTTACTGCCCTTTCAGTGAGGAGACTTGGGGTGCACCAAGAGCTGGGAGGAGACAGAGCCAGGACAGCTGGCCCAGAGTGGCCACAGGGATATTTCATACTCTGTGGCTTCATGTGAGATAGTAAAAACTGGGGGAGTTGGTCGGGGGCAGGGGGTGATGACTGCTTCTTGAGGACTGGCTGAGCATTGGTCAGTGTGCAGTGAACAATTGCATTGTGCATCATTTGTTGTGTGTGTGTGTATATATATATAATTATTATCAACATTATTATTATTTTCCCTTCCATTTCTATCCTACTAAACTCTCTTTATCTCAACCCATGACTTTTTACTTTTTTTCCTTCCAGTTCTCTCTCCTATTGCACTCATGGTGGAAAGAGGGAGCAAATGCTGTGCGGTGGCTTGCTGCCTGCCAGGTTAAACCCCAACAGGGTTCTGATCAAACACTGTCCTGAAAAAGGAAATAAATCCCTGATATCTCCAAGTCTGTAGGCCATTAACTGAGTCATACTTTCATCCATTCTTTGATAAGAAAATGTACTCTTTCTCTAATCTTCAGTTATAGAAGATACTGTAAGTTCTCCACTAGTGTTCATATAATAATATACACAATACCATCTGATCTAGAAAAGACAGATCTGCCAAAGGAAAGAGAAACCAAAAAATATTTTTGTAACAGAATTAGATAATCAATCCAGAAACAGGTTTTGAGAAACAAGAGCTATTCACAATTCATATTTATCATACATGTATGTGGCTATCATATATTCACACTGTTTAATTTACCTTATACATGTAGACATATTCAGTCATGATCTGAAACTAATTTCAGTTTTATTTCATTACTTTTTAACATTATTAACTTGTGTCTTTCTTTCAAGTTTGTAGTCAGCAGCTGCTTTTCGAACATTTTTCCTACCAGTATTCTTTCTCTAATGGAGGTCTGCTATGTCTTTGAATGAAAGTAGTTGTGAATATTCTGTTCCTTACCCATACTAACATTTTCAAAATACATCTTGTAATATAACTGCTCAAAGGGTTTAGGTACAAAGATGCTTAGTTCATAATTCTCTAACTTGGTTGGGAAAATGGCAAGATGAACAGTTCAGCTGTGGATGCCATATATTCTAGAGGGTGTTAAGGAGTCTGTGGATCGGATTACAGATTACATTCTGCCATTTTCCTCTCTTGAGCTTTTGACCTTCCAGTGTTCTCCAGCTGTTTAAAAAAAAAAAAAAAAAAAAAAAAAAAGAAAGAAAGAAAAAAATATAACAGTAGTTTCTACACCAAGGTGGTACAGTATGAGAAATTTATCAGGTGAGGCAATGAATTATTATAATAAACAGCCATCAATTACCAATCTCTTGGAAAAATATTTCCAGAATATTTACTCAGATGGTTCTGGCCAAGCAGGACCCTTTGGAGACAATTATGTTTTCCTGCCCTTTATGTCACAGACGAAAAAGACATGCTGTCCAAATTTATTACAGTTCTTTGCATTCATCCAGAAATTCTTACTGTAATAGGAAATATGATACCAGGTTGTAGGTCCAAATGTTATCAACAGTAGCTGTATTTTCTCTTTTAAAAACTTCACATCTGATCCTCACTGATGGAAAATACATAACAGTGACCACTCTTGAAGTGCAGAATAACTAAACTTTACCTGTAAAGTCATTAGTCCTATAATCTCCGTTCAATCCAAAGGCTGAATTAGGGGTATAGCATTTGGTTGGTATGTGTGTGGTGCTCTCAGTAATATGCTTACAGATATATTCCTACAATTGCCAAGGCATACAAAAGGTAATACAATAAATGTAAGTAATCTGAATAACTACTGTGTATGTGTTAGATAACGGTTAAGAATAACCTGTCAGTTTTTGCACTGAGATATATTGACCTTATACTAATACATACAAAACTTCAGAGAGGGCAGGCAGAGATTGGAATATATTCCACAGATCCTTATTGTTAGACTACTGAAGTATCCATTAGGCAGAACTGCCATAATTCCAAAATATCTCCAATAACTTAGGTTTTATTTACAAATGGAATCAATCTAACAAATCAAAGAGCTATAGACAACACAGAATCAAAAAAAAAAAAAAAAAAAAAAAAGAAAAGCCCAATTCATGCATCTAAAACAAAGAATTAACAAAGAATTGAAGAATTCCAACATATCAGCTGCCAAGATATTTTAGAATTTTAACGTTTGTGATTAATTCATTACTATTCATGCTAAAAGAGTGATAAAAGTGTCATCTAAATGACTGTGTCCTCATTAAATTTTATTTAACGCTGTTACAGTACTGCATATTAGGAACCTGGGGGACAAAGCAGTCATTGGTCCCAACCAGCATGGGTTTGTGAAGGGTAGGTCCTGCCTAACTAACCTGATTTCCTTTTATGATAAGATCACCCGTATGGTGGACCAAGGGAAACCAGCTGATGTGATTTTTTTGGACTTCAGCAAGGCTTTTGACACGGTTTCCCATAGGATCCTACTGGACAAAATGTCCACCATACAGCTAAATAAAAACATCATACGATGGGTGAGCAATTGGCTAATGGGCAGGGCCCAAAGGGTTATGGTAAATGGGGCTGCGTCAGGCTGGCGGGCGGTCACCAGTGGGGTCCCTCAAGGCTCCATTTTAGGGCCGGTACTTTTCAATATTTTTATAAACGATCTGGATGTAGGAATAGAGGGTATTTTGAGTAAGTTTGCTGATGACACCAAACTTGGAGGAGTTGTGGACTCAAATGAGGGCGTAAAGGCCTTACAGAGGGATCTGGACAGGTTGGAGAGCTGGGCGATCACCAACCGCATGAAGTTCAATAAGAGCAAGTGCCGGGTCCTGCACCTGGGACGGGGAAACCCTGGCTGCATGTACAGACTGGGCGATGAGACGCTGGAGAGCAGCCTAGAAGAGAGGGATCTGGGGGTCGTGGTAGACAGCAAGTTGAATATGAGCCAGCAATGTGCCCTGGCAGCCAGGAGGGCCAATCGTGTCCTGGGGTGCATCAAGCACGGCATCGCTAGTAGGTCAAGGGAGGTGATTGTCCCGCTCTACTCTGCGCTGGTGCGGCCTCACCTCGAGTACTGTGTGCAGTTCTGGGCACCACAGTATAAAAAGGACATGAAACTGTTGGAGAGTGTCCAGAGGAGGGCTACGAAGATGGTGAAAGGCCTGGAGGGGAAGATGTACGAGGAACGGCTGAGGTCACTGGGCCTGTTCAGCCTGGAGAAGAGGAGGCTGAGGGGAGACCTCATCACAGTCTACAACTTCCTCGTAAGGGGGTGTCGAGAGGCAGGAGACCTTTTCTCCATTAACACTAGTGACAGAACCCGTGGGAACGGGGTTAAGCTGAGGCAGGGGAAATTTAGGCTGGACGTCAGGAGGGGGTTCTTCACAGAGAGGGTGGTTGCACACTGGAACAGGCTCCCCAGGGAAGTGGTCACTGCACCGAGCCTGTCTGAATTTAAGAAGAGATTGGACTGTGAACTAAGGCACATGGTCTGAACTTTTGGGTAGACCTGTGCGGTGTCAAGAGTTGGACTTGATGATCCTTAAGGGTCCCTTCCAACTCAGGATATTCTATGATTCTATGATTCTATGAATCGTTCTTTGCAGCAAGCATATTTATTTTTAGCTGAAATGTGTAGAAATAAAGAAGATTTTATGTAAAAAGAAGGGAAAATGATGGGAAAAACTAATACTGATCTAACAAATTAAATCGTTGTTATGTAAAGGCAAAACATTTTATACACACCGGAGATCAACCGACTACATGATGAAAAATCAGTGTTAGGAAAAAGGAATAAAATATGCAAAACTAACAATATTTGTTTCTTCTAAATGCTGCAAATGGATAAATAAAATATATAAATGAATACAGCCATAACCTATACATTCTTGGCTATTTCAGAGAACCTAGGTGATTTCATATTGCATCATTACATATTACACAGAGACACACTAATTTTCTTTCAAAGGTGGTTGCTGATTTGGGGCTATCAGGTTTTGAGACTGATTTTTTTTTTTTCCTCACAACTCCAGAAGATTTCCATTACATGCTTTTGAGTACCATTATATATTAACAATTAAACTCCCTTAAGTCCATCAGTTTCTATCAAGTTATTAGTAAGTTTTACACTCTCTTGACTTTGTGTCTGAAAATTTGATCTACAAACAATGTCCTTAAGTGTTAAGCCAGGGGAGTTTTAGGTTAGATGTTAGGAAGAACTTCTTTACTGAAAGGGTTGTGAGGCATTGGAACAGGCTGCCCAGGGAAGTGGTGGAGTCACCATCCCTGGAAGTCTTCAAAAGACGTTTAGATGTAGAGCTTAGGGATATGGTTTAGTGGGGACTGTTAGCGTTAGGTCAGAGGTTGGACTCGATGATCTTGAGGTCTCTTCCAACCTAGAAATTCTGTGATTCTGTGATTCTGTGGTTAACCACATTTAGAATATATTCTATATTCTGTGCAATTATTATCTAGGGCACATATATACTGTAGGCCATGTATTGTATGACCTAAACTCTATGCAATTACACTCAGTACTGTGTTTTTTTTGTTGTTGTTGTCTCCTTCACTCTGGAAATACATAGAGCTGATTAGGCTGTTTTATCTCACAGCATTTTGCTTCATTTGTCCCATGCCCAGTGTTTTCATCACCCATTCAGAAATTCCATGTGCTTGCCAAAATTCTCAGCACATCTCTAGTATGGTAAAACAATTCAAATTCTTTTACCCATCTGTTGTTTGTAGATCTTATAATTGCCACTTAATCCTAAAGACCAACTATAGTCAGTCTGCAATCAGATTTGAATGCATTGATTAAGAAAGTAACTCTACATTGCAATAAGAACATTCTGGCATGAAACAAGCAATATACTTGCCTTTTCTGCACAGTGAAGTCAAAGTACTTGTATAAATCATATCAATTATTAGTCAGTGACTATTTCATGATGCTTATCTGCAAGTAATGTAAAGAATGCAAAATTGTAAACATAACAAATTAAAAATAGGAAGTTGTACTTGGAAACTGCTTCTCTTTTCCACCAAAGAAATATTGGCGAGTAATTTTTCATTTATTTTAAAAATTAACTTATTTAATTTGGATACTATATAATATAAAAATGAAATATAATATCAAATGGATTCTAATATATATGTTGTACATAACATATAATTTACTATTATTAATATTGCTTTTTTTCCTGAGTGGCCAGTGTGGATGACTATGACATATGTGTTATCTCAGCAAGCTGACATGTTCCTCTTCTCTTTTGAGCCCTTTTTGCTTTTTTTTTTTTTTTTTTCTTTTTCCTCTAATTCCCCGTTTCTAAATCACTTAACAGAAAGAGAGAGGAAAAAAAGGAGTGATTAGATCAAATATTTATTTAGAGTTATAGTTCTCCAAAGCTTTAATAAATGTTACATTATTTATCATTAAATAAATTATTACCTAAGTTTTTTTTTTTTTTTTTTTTTCTAAGTTCTTGCTGTATGACATTGAAAGAATTGTTGTACTTTTGTCATTGTAGAAGTTTTAAATTTAATATTTGGCTTTGTTTTCAGACAGGAAAAAAAAATAATCTATTAAGTACTTTATATTCTAATATTCCAAAATACTCTTGCCATGCAATGAAGTACTCTGAAAGCAAGAGTTACCGCTATTCTTGTTCACAGCAGAGGTACCATTCTGAGGTCCTTGTGTAACATGAGGCATATTTATGAAGGTTCTGTTACACATGGAACAGGATAGCAGAACGGAGACTGGAACGGGAACAGGCACATAGAATGCCTCATGAAGATAGGTTCGGCCAAACTCGGCAAACTGCTCAGAGAAGCTCGTACAGAAAGTCACTGGAAACAGGCATGCCGGAGCTGGGAAGAAGCTCAAGCTGAGAGAAGCGGACCCATGCACACAACTGCCCCTCGCTGGTAAGCAGTTGTGCATTATGGGGAATCATATGTCCTTACAAACAAAGACTGTCCTGGTAATGTTACAGCTTATTCTCCTTATTAACAATCAGACAGTTTATGATCCTGAAACGTGGGACCAAATTGAGGTCAGGGTGTGGGACTCTGCAACTAAAAACGACAAGGTTGCAGTGGAATTGCTCAGCACCTGTCGAGCAATCTGTGAGGCCTTAAAGAGCCATGTGGGGCCACAATCACAAACGTGTGATTTACCAGACAGTGAGGGAGCTGCAGGCTCCTTCACTGATCCGACTGTTACACCATCAGCCCTTCTGTGGCTACTGCCATCGAAGGCTTTTGCTGTTACGCCCCCTAGTGACCTGGACGTGCCTTTTGACCCAGGCCCTATTGGCCTTGAAAAGGAGATGGATATGCTTTTCTTCGATTCAGGGAGAACGGGATACATAAGGCTCAAAGACTGAGTTGCTTGACAACTTAAAGCAAGACATATTGTTCAAAAGGAATGGAAAATGGAGACTTGATTGTAATTAAGAAAAGGAATGGAAAATGGAGACTGTTAAGTCATGGAATTTAAAGGATTGTTTGTTACCTTTTCTGATTGTATAGGCATACTCGGGTTTAGTATATAAAAACAATGTTCTATATATTTAGAATGTTTGATGTTCGAGTGTGCGTGTTGGTGGAGCGTAGACTCCCCGCACACCCAGCACTGTTTACTTGCTTTTTATACCTTTTATAAATATTCCTTTTATAAATATGACTAAATTCAGATTCAGTTGAGACTTCATTTATAACAGTTCTCTTCATCACAGTGCTGGTATTGAATGTTAAAGAAGAAATCAGATGAAATGGAAAGTAAAACTTCATCAGAGAATGACTGTAACTTGAAGGATAGGAGACAGCATATTGCCAGTATTGCATATTGAAACATTGCAGAGGAAGAGGAGAAATAAGAGTTAAGAAAGTGCCTTTTAGTTATTTGGTTTACGTAAAGCAGCTTTTTGCAACTCAGAAACATGCTATAGAAATAGGCAAGGGAGTTGATTATTTTGTCACTTAATAATATCATGGTATAATTTTATCTTTCATTATTACAACAGAAAGTCATGTTTTTGGATTTCGATAGATAATCTAGCCCTTCATTTTACAGTAAAAAAAAAAAAAAAAAAAAAAAGGTTTGGGTGCATAACAAAAGAGAACAGCTTGGCAGTTTCCATACGCTGACAATACTTTTAAAAAACTTGTTGTGTTTTTTTTTAAAAATACATAGTTCTTGCAATTTGTCACAGAAGTACTACCTGCAATGACAACAAGACATACCCAGCTCCCCAGCAAGCTTCATTTTGCTATCAAAGAATAACAATGCCTGCAAGGTATGAACAGAACGTTCTTACCATTTTTCAACTCTGTCACACTCTTTTATGTTTTGTTCATAATAGCAACTGTCTTGCTTGATGTATTGTACTGATGTTCTCACCTGCTTGTTGTCATTCAGGTGCTAAATGAAGAGAATTAATATGTATAATTCTTTCAAAAGTACATTATAATGACTGTCTGGCATATTTTATTATACATCCCACAAGACCTTGATTATTTTGTGAAGTTGGCATTACAGTACTTGGCTTTTGATAGTTCTTGCCAACTTCCTCAATGCAAGTAGTTAACAGTGATACTAATGATGAAATTTTCTAAGTATAGACTTGAGGGGTAGAGAATTTAGACTTGAGGGGTAGAGAATTTACCCCTATAGAGGGGTAAAGAATGGTCACATTTCATTCCTTTATCAGTCATTAAAAGACAATGTCATTAGTTTGCTTTACCATACAAAGGTTTTTCTAAACCTAATACCTAATTAAATGACAAAATTATTGTGTCTTGTATATTTGGGAAACCAAACATTTCAGCCTTTATTTCTTCACAGGGATTGAGGGGTGGAGTACTTCCTGAGGTGTTTAGAGCAGCAATTCAAATACAAAACTTGTGAAAACCAATCATTAGTTTGTTGTTGTTGTTGTTGTTACTAGCAGTAATAATAGCTGCTTGAATATATATATATATATATATATATATATATATATTTCTAATCTTATAAAGATTCTCAAAATGTTAACCTAAGCATCCAAATACCAGACACCATTCTTCATGATAGATGTACTGGTGCAGGATTTTGGCTTGAACCTGTCTAATCACAAAGAGATTTCCTTAAATACCAGCTAATCGCTATATATAGAGTTTAATGAACTTCAGATGGTCACTAAACAGGAAAAAGTTTAGTCTGAAAAAAAAAGTAGCTAGCATATGACAGTTTATTATGATATATATGCAAACACTGAGACAGGCTACTTCAGGGGCAAATGGAGTTTTGCATAGTGTATATATTTAGCCTATGTCTTATCCTATGTATCTCACTCTCACATGATTATTAAACAGGATACGCATTCAGATACTTGGAGTGCATATTCTATATTTATCAGTGACTGGTGGTTGGCTTCTGGTTGAGAGTTGCATCTTCTGTGCCTTAAGTGCTGGCTAACATATTTTTAACACAGAGCTTTAAAGGTTTGACACTGCATTACACCTAAAGCGAGGAAAATGCATTGAACTGTAAACGTGGTCTAAACCACGAACAGCTCAATATACTACTAAGGCACAATCCCCTGGCTTCTGGAAGTAGCTTTTGAAATCTATGATTCAGAATCAGAATATTCCACATTATAGTAGAAGAAGGCTAAGAGAATCATTCATTTGCTAGTTTTGTTTTGCAAAGTACAAGCAAAGTACTTATATATATATATACTTTTTACAAGTATACATGCATACAGATTAAGATGTAAAGAAAACCAACTTTACTCCATTATTTGTATATCTTAACACCTCCTATCCAAGTCAAAAATGCATATTTATTATAAACATTGCTTTGTGTGCCTTATTTTCCACCAATGAAGTCAGGAGGACTAAAAGTCACTGATTTCTGTGGAACAGAGTTAGATCCCGAATAAATCTCAGTTGAATTATACTAATCTCCTGTCTGTTGAACACATACGGCTGAATAAAAAATCTGCTTCTTTTTGTAGTTTTATTACAAATTCCTACTCTTGTAAATTTTCAGCTTTGTTTTCTCAGTTCCTCTTAGTGAACATGCATATTTTCTCCACACTAACCATTTGGAATTTTCTAAAATTGTCTGAGTCTTATTTTGCTATTCATTCTCTATCCTTAATTTATCATCAATTTATAATGTAATTAGTTCGTGCATTTCCTCTTCCACATCATGGATGTATTAAAGAATGGCCAACTATAACTATCTGCTGAATCACAATAAATACCTCCTTTCAATATAAGACTGCTGTCTTTTCTACCATCTTCACTTTTTAGTCCTAACATTCTCTCTGATATTTCAAATTAGAAAAACAGAGAAAATAGGTATCTGAGATCAAAGTGGGTCTCTAGATGTTCACTTAACTATCGGGAACTGCTTCGTTTCACTTAATTACTGGAACTGCTTTTGTTCGTATACTAGGTCTTTTATTCAATTAAAAGTGCTGAGTGACTGATGAGATGTTTTCATAAGGCTATTTTACTTATTTTTGTCTGCTTCTGCTTTCCAGTAGATGTACTAGTATTGACAGGCTACATATAAACTCAATAAAAATCTGTGAAAAAATTATACAGTTCATGGATTAGGTCTTATTAGTTTATATTTTTTTCCATTATTTAGTAGTGAAAGAATGGCATACTAAAAAGACCATCATGCAATCTTTCTTGTTAAAATTAGTGGAGTTTTTGATTATTTTCTTCACACTCTTTTAATAGCTTCTCAGTAGTCCTAAATTTTTCAAGAATAAATATCAGGGATATAGATTTGGCTCATTCATTAGCTAATACTTGTAATTCTTTGAAACATGCCATGCTGAATGACTGATCTCATGCTTAAACAGAAATTGTCAGATGGAAATCGAATTAAACTCCGTTAGTAAAGAAAACATTGCAGAAAAGAGCTTACATTTTAAACCTGGGAGAGCAGCTTAGAGAATACTGAAATAGTATGCAATAAAACAAATTCAAGCAGGTTGTTAATCATGTGTGAAAAAATGAAAAAGATAAAAACACGTTAAAGCTTGATTGTAAAATCTTAAGGGGGATAAAAAACTTACTTACAAATGACTATTTTATGAAGACTGAAAAATATGATTACTCCCCCAACATCCCCTAGAAAAAGTAAACCATGGGTGGTTTGTTGGTGTTCAAGGTATAATGAAAATGTAAAACTTATTTATTTATTTATTTATTCATCAAGTTTATATGTATCAGAAAAAAATAAATACTAATTTCATCCTCATCCTTCCTTGTGCCTTGTTGACATAATCACCTACAAATGCAAACATGCCTGCTCTTTTCCAATCTATTGTCAAATCAGCAGTTTTTGTGACATCCAGAAGTATCACAGGAATGCCTAGACTTAGTCTTTGCCTCCCCAGGCAATTTCCCTCCTTTATTCTAAGGCATGCCAACTTCAGCTCCATCACATCATAGCCTAATGCCATCCACTCTCTGATAAGACTACCTTTTAGCTGACCTGCTGATAAACAAATTCATATTTAAAATATAAGCATGGATGGAGAATGGAGCAATGCCCTAGCAAAGTCTGTTAGTTAAAACCATGTAAGTATAACTATTTTATCAAAGAATTGTTCAGCAGTTCCATTTATTTCTTTTTCAAACATGAACCATAAACAAGATTTGCAGATCTAGAAAGAAAATATACTGATAACAAGTTAGGTAAGTCTGGCAAGATTTGGAGTTTGGAATCTAATGCAAATGTTTATATGTAGCTTCTGCTTCTTTCTTTATCTATCTGTGAAAGATTTGTGGTGTTATTAGCTGCCTGCCAAAAGTATTTGTGAAGCAAGCCAGGCATCATAGCTTTACTTTCTGGAGTGCCAGAAAGTACGTGATCCAACTGGGTATACATGTTGCCAATGCTTTTGATCCCTACAGAACAATAAACAAGCTTCCTCTGTCCATGAAAAAGGACTGGACAGTAGCCCTGTTCATCACAGAATGTAAGAAAGGGCCCTTTAGTGACCCAATCTCAGAGATTTAAACAAGAAGATGTAGATCTTCCCATGGTGGACAAATGTAGTTCAAGTGATTATTGTATAAATGCACAAGCCTTCTTTTTTTGTGTGTCCATATATAAAAGCTTCTTGCAAATCAACATTTATTATTTTTAAAAGTATTTGTGACTTTGTGACTTACAGTTCACTAAATTCATGTAATATCTCTTATACAAGTTTATTAAAATGCTTTTTTTTTTTTTTTTTTTTTTTTTTTACACTTCCAGAGTATCACAGAGATTTTGGCAAATAAAAGTCCAGCCCCCATTCCTTACCTGATATTTAACTGCTCAAAGTATGCTACAAAAATACATCTCTTCCAAGTGGCACAGTATAAATGTACATATTGTATATCATTTCTCTCTAAAATATATGTTGTTTCTAACAGGCAGAAATAGCATCATTTTTTTCCAATCTTGTAACTATCTGCAAGATTTTAGTGACATAATCATAGTATGTTGATATTTTCTGAACTTTATTCCTATCAATCCTGTCAAACTAGTATCAATTCAAAGCACATGTTATAATACTGTTGAGTTTCACAAGACTGAACACATTTCAGTTTCTTTCTTATCCAGAAGAGGCCATTGGTTCACCAATAATTGAAATACCAGGGTTTTCATCTGTTTGCCAATCTGCAAACTAAACAGAAGCTTAACCTCTTTGCTGTTACACCAGTCTGTTGACATTTTTGCAGTAATGTAAACCATGATGTCAACTGGCCAGGACTCACTCACTGGAAAGAGGTTGAGCCTAATGCTATTTTCTGCTTCTGGCAGCAAAGCAGGCTTTTAGTATGGTTAGTTTGGGAATAACTCAGTTAAAGAAAAAAAAATGTTTGCTCAGTTGTGTGTGGGGGGAATTCTTAGCTCCCAGAAGCATGTTACCAAAATCAAGTTTACATATAATATATGCATAAAATTAAATGTATTTGGCAGTCAACACACATGGCTCAGCGTGCTCCTCCCCCAAGTTGCATGTCCCTCCAACATCCTGAGATTTCTGGATGCATATGTGCATTCTGTTGTCCCTCCTGGACGCATCATCACCCCCCTAAAGGGAACAATTTTCTCTCCTAATGGTGCCAACAAAACAAGAGAATTCCTTAGGCAACAATTCTGGAAACAGTCTTCCATCACTGAAGGAAAAGAGTTGTTTTGAAAGCTGATGGCATGTAAAAGTTACTTATTCCTACTTCTGAATGACCAGTGTTTCTGAATGCAGCTTTTCACCCAAGCAAGTTCAGCTATCTTACACAGACAATTATGTTCTGTCTGTGATCCTGCTGCCAATATGTATGTTGCACACACTGTGAATATCCAAACATATTTGTTTAGTTTCTTTTATCTGCACTTGTGACCAACCTGCTTATTTTTTAGGGACTAGTTTCTTGAAATGTATCTATTATCTATATCGAGTGACATGCCTCTATTATTGTATATTTATCAAAGTACCCTCATCCTACTTTCTATTTAGAAAACAAAACAAAAAACAGTGGATATAGTCAAGAATCTAATCTTTACCTCAAATCTACCATTTTATCTCCAAAATGTTTACTAGTACCTCAACTGGACATGAAAAAACATGAAAAACCAAGAGAAACATAAAATATCCTCCAGACTGTTACAGTTAGCCAATTCTTCTAACACACTCTGAAACACAATGATGACACATTTCAAGTTTTTGAATACATCCAAGTCTTCTGTATCCACACATTCAATCTTGCCATAAAGCAGCAGGTGTTATCAGTATCTTATATTTTCATAATTATAATAATAAACACTACTGAATTTTATAGTTAATAAATAGTGTAGTCTATAGTTTATAAATTGTGTATTTATATTTTATTATTACCCAGAGTGAAATTAATGCATGTTACAAAATATTTCGAGATATGTAGGGGACTTGGATTTACTGCTTATCAAAATTAGATATTTAAATCTTCCCAAAATAGCTTAAACTTTCTAGAAGCTCAAATCACTTCTGAAGCATATCAACTTTCATTATTTTGCAATTGCTAAAACATAAATAAAGAAAACATTAAAAATTATGTTCTCAATTGAAATCAATGACATAAAAATTATATTTAGTAGGACAAAAGATAGAAGTCGAGCCCTTTTAGCAAAATGTAGTATTTATGATTCTTTTAAACAGAATAAATTAATTTTTATTAATTTTATATAAATATTATTCAAACTGGAATGAAATGTTATGAGCTATGCCTGTACTAGCATAAACTACATTTTCAAATAGACCTAGTCAAGTTTTTTTTTGCAGGGAAGCAAATTAGACAGGTACACCACACCAAATGAGCTGAACTTTGTCCTCAAATAAAATTGGTTTTTCCTTTTCAATTTCATTTCAAAGAGGTCTGACAACTGTCGCTTTGAACAAACTTTGAACAGCACAATATCCTTTGTGCAAGTTTCCCCCTGTCAGCTTTTCCATTCCAGCAGGAACTTAGAACAAAGTGTATGCTGCCCTTTGAGCTGAGAACTTCATCAGTTGAATGAACACTGGTATAGTGCAGTGAAATTGAGGGCATAGTCTCTCTGTGAGTCTGAACAGTGCACTCTCTAAACAAATACAACTTATCTATTTTTTACAAAGATAAACTAGCTATACATCCTTCCTCACTTTTTTCCAGTTCTCTTGTACTTACTGAAAATGAAAATCCATTTGTAAATCCACCTGTTCAAACCTAGGCAGGGTAGCAAAAAATTTCATTTCAATTTTCGCATGTAGGAATAAATCTGCAGTTATGCATTCTCAGCATTTCTAAAATATACTGCCTACAAAGTTCTTCTTTTTTATTTCTCTTCTTACAGAAGTGCTTAAATTTAAACCCCCAAAATTAAACAAGATTGTAGAAAAATTAGAAAATTTCTTAGGCGTGACTCAAATAATTCAAAAGATTAATCACGTTCACATTGCTCTGGTTTAAATCTGGCAGTCAGCTAAGTACCACACAGCCGCTTATTCTCCCCAGGTAGGAAGGGGAAGAGAATCAGAAATGTAAAAATGCAAGAACTCATGGATTCAGATAAAGACAATTTGCTAAGTAAAGCAAAATCCATGTGCATAAGCAAAGTGAAACAAGGAATTCATTCTCTACTTCCTTTTGGAAACAACTGTTCAGGTTCTCCCAGGAAAGCAGAACTCATCACACATAACTATTTCTTGGGAAGCCAAACACCATCACTCCAAATGTTTCCCCCTTCCTCCTTCTTACCCTAGCTTTTATTGCTGAGCATGATGCCACATGGTAGGAAATATCTCTTTGATCAGCCTGGGTCAGCTGTCCTGACTGTGTCTCCTCCCAGCTTCTTGTGTACCACTAGCCTTCTTGCTGGCAGGGCATCATGAGGAGCAGAAAAGTCCTTGGCTCCATGCAAACACTGATCTGCATCAACTAAAAGCACTTGTGTGTTATCACCACTATTGTCATCAAATATCCAAAACACAGCATCACATAAGCCTCTCAAGAAAAAAAAAAAAAAAAAAAAAAAAAAAAAAAAGCTAGCCAAAATCAGGACACACATAGTGAAATTATATCATTCATATCAGACTAAGACCACTTATTCATATTCCTGAAGAGCAGCACTCCCTTTTTTTCAGGAATGTTTATTTACAGTCATCTTAGAGACTGCTGTGTATAAGCATTCATGCATAGTTGACTCAGTGATCTCTACAAGTGAAACCTGGGAAGCAATTTTACAATAAACTCCTCTGGCTCTCTTTCAATATACTAATCTAATATAATAGGGGCAGAACGTTGGTTGAAAATCTTCATTAGAGGAAAGGAAGCACACAGAAAAACATTGTTTATGTGACCCCCTACTGAGTGGATCTATATTCATGAGAGCTATCTAAACAAACAAACAAACAGAAACACAGAAACAAACAAACAAACAAACAAACAAAAAAAAAACACAAATAAATAGGAGATAGTTGTAGTGGGTTTACGTGGCAAGGTTTTGGTAGCAGGGGGCTATAGGGGTGGTTTCTGTGAGAAAGATCTAGAAGCTGCCCCATGTTTGGGAAGGGCCCCATTGTTTTCCAGATCCGAGCCAATAAGCGATGTTGTTTGCGCCTCCGTGAGAGCATATTTAAGACAGGGAAAAAACGCTGCGCCACACAGCAGCCGGGAGAGTCAAGGGAGTGGGAGAACAGCCTTGCACCAAGGTCAGTGTAGAAGGAGGGGGAGAGGTGCTCCAGGCGCCGGAGCAGAAGTCCCCTGCGGCCTGTGGTGAGGACCATGGTGAAGCAGGATGTCCCCCTGCAGCCCATGGAGTACCACGGTGGAGCAGGGTTCCACGCTGCAGCCCGTGGAGGAGACCACGGTGGAGCAGGTGGCCCTGCACCGACGGAGGCTGCCGCCTGTGGAAGGCCCCTGCCGGAGCAGATTCCGGGCCGGACCTGTAGCCCGTGGAGAGGAGACCACGCAGGAGCAGGTGATCTGGCAGGAGCTGCTGCCTGTAGGGGAGCCAGGTTGGAGCAGTTTTCTCCTGAGGGATGGACCCCGTGGTACGGACCCATATCTGGAGCAGTTCTGGAAGAGCTGCTGCCTGTGGGAAGCCCACGCCGGATCAGTTCATCAAGGACTGCATCCCGTGGGTGGGACCCCACAGCACAGGGGACGAGAGTGACCGAGAAGGAGCGGCAGAGAAGAAGTGCTGTAGACTGACCATAACCCCCATTCCCCGTTCCCCTGCGCCGCTCGGGGGGAGGAGGTGGAAAAGGGTGGATGGGGGGGGAAGGTGCTTTTGGTTTTTTTTTCCTTTGTTTTCTCACTTCTCTCGCTTCTTAGTTGTAGGCAATAAATCTTACTATCTCCTTATGCCGAGTCTGTTTTGCCCGTTACAATAATTATTGCGTGATTTTCTCGTCCTTATCTCAATCCTTGAGCCCTTTTCACATATTTTCTCCCCATTCCTCTTTGAGGAGGGGGAGTGAGAGAGCGGCTGTGGTGGAGCTCGGTTGCCCACTCGAGCGGAACCACGACAGTCTTTTTTGGCGCCCAACGTGGGGCTCAAGGAATTTGAGATAAGATGATAGTTAGTAGAAGTAACGGGCAAAAATATGTGCAGGATGATTGTTAGGAATGTACAAGTTGTGAAGAATTAAGAAAGCAGTAACTGTGATATGTTAGTGTGGTGAAGGGACGAGGGGTGGTGTGTGTGTAAAATGTCCACCTTGTCGGTGCTGTGATGATGTTATGTTTATTTTGGTGTGGTGAATTCTTTTTCGTTTTGATTTAAGTGAATTTTGTGAAGGTTGTTGTGATAATTGTAAAGTAAGAGTATGTTGTGAGTAGTCTTAAATATGCTATTAACAGAGGCGAGGGGTGGAATGTAGTGGGTTTACGTGGCAAGGTTTTGGTAGCAGGGGGCTATAGGGGTGGTTTCTGTGTGAAAGATCTAGAAGCTGCCCCATGTTTGGGAAGGGCCCCATTGTTTTCCAGATCCGAGCCAATAAGCGATGTTGTTTGCGCCTCCGTGAGAGCATATTTAAGACAGGGAAAAAACGCTGCGCCACACAGCAGCCGGGAGAGTCAAGGGAGTGGGAGAACAGCCTTGCACCAAGGTCAGTGTAGAAGGAGGGGGAGAGGTGCTCCAGGCGCCGGAGCAGAAGTCCCCTGCGGCCTGTGGTGAGGACCATGGTGAAGCAGGATGTCCCCCTGCAGCCCATGGAGTACCACGGTGGAGCAGGGTTCCACGCTGCAGCCCGTGGAGGAGACCACGGTGGAGCAGGTGGCCCTGCACCGACGGAGGCTGCCGCCTGTGGAAGGCCCCTGCCGGAGCAGATTCCGGGCCGGACCTGTAGCCCGTGGAGAGGAGACCACGCAGGAGCAGGTGATCTGGCAGGAGCTGCTGCCTGTAGGGGAGCCAGGTTGGAGCAGTTTTCTCCTGAGGGATGGACCCCGTGGTACGGACCCATATCTGGAGCAGTTCTGGAAGAGCTGCTGCCTGTGGGAAGCCCACGCCGGATCAGTTCATCAAGGACTGCATCCCGTGGGTGGGACCCCACAGCACAGGGGACGAGAGTGACCGAGAAGGAGCGGCAGAGAAGAAGTGCTGTAGACTGACCATAACCCCCATTCCCCGTTCCCCTGCGCCGCTCGGGGGGAGGAGGTGGAAAAGGGTGGATGGGGGGGAAGGTGCTTTTGGTTTTTTTTTCCTTTGTTTTCTCACTTCTCTCGCTTGTTAGTTGTAGGCAATAAATCTTACTATCTCCTTATGCCGAGTCTGTTTTGCCCGTTACAATAATTATTGCGTGATTTTCTCGTCCTTATCTTAATCCTTGAGCCCTTTTCACATATTTTCTCCCCATTCCTCTTTGAGGAGGGGGAGTGAGAGAGCGGCTGTGGTGGAGCTCGGTTGCCCACTCGAGCGGAACCACGACAAATTAATACAGGTGACTTTTCTGTTTAGGCCCTTGAATGCATCCAGCACTGTCTTTCAATCACAATTTAAAAGGCTTATTGGTTCACTAATTTTGATCACTGGGAAAGGCTGCCAAGACAGGTTATGGAATTTCTGTTTCTGGATATACTAGAAAAGTCACAGTCCAGACATGGTCCAGGACATGGCTGGGCAACATGCTCTAGGTGACCCTGTTTTAGCTGAGGAGTTAGACTAGACAACCTCCAGAGATCCCTACAATCTCAGTCATGCTATGTTTCTTGGGAAAAAGACAAATTTTAGTCTGTTTTCCTTTGTGCCATTTGCTGTAGAAATCTAAAACTGTGAAATATTCTATTGCTTTACTTTTATTGCCAGCCTATTTTTATTTTTATTTTTTCCTATTAGTACTTAACTGTTAGTGTCAAACATGCATGTAGAGAAAACTTGAGTGCAGACTGGGTAAGGTTACCGGAGAAATCCATGCTTAACTTAATTACAGCCTTTTTATTATCATGTACGTTAAGCAGTCAAGAAATTAGCTCAAGTATGGAACAAGCCAACCAGGACATAGAATACAATTTTTGTTTGAAAGTTCTAAGAAGTCTGATTAACCAATAACTGTACAATATAACTGTACAATAGCTGTGTATGCATGTTTTTATTTAATGAAATTATGTCTTTTGTAGATACCACTGGGAAGAAAGTGTATCTCAAAATCTACATTTTCAATTTTTACTCAGAGTTGTTTCAAATACTATTTTAGAAGAAGTGAACAACGGTCTTTTCTGTGTTGTTCAATTTACCCCATAAAGGTTTAGTGGCATTTAGCTTTGGAATTTTATTCTTTGGTTTACACTACTGTGAACCAGAGCTCCTGGTAGTCTTGTTTACCCTAAATCACACCGTTGCATTCTGGCAGAAATTTTTGTGAGTGGCAATTAAGTGTGCTTGTTATGCAGTATGCTTGATCTCAAGGATTCCAGTACTATAAGTGAAATCTTGAATCCTAGCATTTGAAATAGCACCATCATTCTATTCTATTTCATGGTCATTTCATATCATTATTTTTTTATTTGCATTTATAGATATATATTTGCATATTTCAGAATGAACTTCAAAACAGATGCATGAGTATGAATACAGAAAAATGTAAATTTGCCTACATATTTCCTCTGATTTGGAGATCCCTTAGCCTTGGTAGCGCATACATCTTTATTATCATTATCATTATCATTACCATTGCCATTAACATTATCATTATTATTGATTGTTATTATCAATATTATTTTTTGTTGTTGTTGTTATTATTAGTTACATAGAGTGTAATTTTTATATTATATACACACCTGCTTCCTCCATTTCCTCGTACCCTCAGTTCTGTCACCTAATTCACACTTTTTGTCTCAAACAGTGAGAAGACATTGCATTGTCCCTAAGACTAAGAATGAAAATCCACCCTCCAGTTGTTCCTTCACTTCTTGATGCTGCCTTATGACTTTTTTATTCTATTCTGTGGTTGCAGAGGTCCCATGGTCAGCAAGAACTTAAAAATGATGATGCTGTACACACAGAAATTTGTCCAGTCTTAAGTAGTGTATCAACAAGAAATTTTTGTATTCTTAAGCTTCTTATGTGCATAGAGAGCCTTAAAAATATCCCAATACAATACAACCATGAGAACATAGACATGCTGTTATGCCCATACTGGTTTAAATTCCAGACCTAAGAACAGCTAATAAAGACTGCAGAGCAGCTACTGGAAATCTGAGAAATGACATTGGGAAAAGGTCATAGAAATAACGAAAAAAAGAGAGGAAAAGAGTATAGGGCTATTTCAAGCTGGTATAGAAAGCTAAAAATTGGTTCTATGTTTTTGTTTTTGTTTGTTTGTGTTTGTGTGTGTGTGATTTAGGTTCTACATAGAAAAGAATATTGTGTCAGGAGGGGGATTGGGGAGGGATTAAGCTAGTTTCCTTATTTTTGTTCATGTCTATGTTTCATTTTTGTACTACATTTCTGCAGTGGTCATTTATTAGCATTTATATGGCTAGCTGTTTCAAGACATCTTTTGCGGTCAGAGTCATTGGATTTAACAAGAGCAGGACAATTTTGTGCTTTGAATTCTTCCATTAAATAAACATAGAGTTTTGTTTGAAATGTGAAACAAGTGGAAAATAGTCTGAAATGCAAACTGAAATTAAAAGAAGCATTTCCTTTATGTCTGCAGTGTGGTTAAAAATGCATTAAATAGTAGTAAGAAAAGAGAAATAACTGAGATGTTTCCCTGAAATCGTGCCAATAATAAAATCCTAAAAAATGCCATATGATTTTAAATGGCATAAAACTGTACAGCATATTCAAATTCTTTCCTAGCTTTAAATTAATAACAGGCTTCAGTAAGAGACAGGCAATAATAGTAAAGATTCAGAGTGATTTACCTGTTTCGCAACCAAAGTAAAAATGTTTATTGATAGTATAGACAAATCATAAAATAATGATTCTTGTGGCAAAAGTAAACTCCTGCTAAGTATGACCAGCTTCCTATTGTGACATATCTTCCAGTGCAGTTTGTACAACAAGACTGAAAGATTTGTCTCTTTAAGAAGGATTATATTATTGATGGTAAACCAGTTATGTTTCAGTTTAGATTGTTTATATATTGAATGTATATTCATTCTCTTTTTTAATTTGATACTGCAATACAAAACTAATTGTATTATGGTCAAAGGTGCTTTATTTCTCCTTCAAAGTACATTATAATTTCCATAATAGCTTCAGAAAAGAAGTGCTATCATAAAGAATATGGACAGGAAATAATTATTTAATTGGGACGTATCTTTTTGTCCCTGTCCCTTTGTTTGTTATTATTTGTATTATATGAACATATCAAAAATGTTTTGTAGAGGCAAAAATTTATTCTGTTAAAAAAGCACTCAGTTCTGACACTGAGCCATGTTCATGTATCATTATGTTCAATGGCAATGTACACAGAATCACAGAATCATTAAGGTTGCAAAAAGACCTCCAAGATCATCTGGTAGAGAGCAATAACGTCTCCCCCGAGCCTCCTCCAGGCTAAACAACCCCAGTTCCCTCAGCCACTCCTCATAGGACTTGTGTTTCAGACCTTCCTTCATAGCCCTTCTCTGGACACTCTCTAGGGCCTCAATGTCTTTCCTGTAGTGAGGGCATGCAGAGCAGCAAGACTGTTAAGTGTGGTTTGATCGGTTTTCTTCTTCAAAACTAAGCTACCTCAATGTTTTCCATGTTGTTCTTAAAGTACTTCAGCTGTGGGGTTAATCCTACACTAGAAAACGTGTGGAAGAATCTCTGTCTTGAACTCCTCCCAAACCCTTCCACTTATGTATCATTGTGAAGTTCTGGAAGAATTTGTGGATCCAAAAAAGAATAAAGTTGATCTAACTATCTTCTCCAACTGGAAAAGAATAAGAACATAATTCCATTTTGCCAGTGATTCAAACAAACAGCAGCAACAAACAAACAAACAAACAAACAAAACACGCAGATATACATACTGAACATGACCTGGCCTTGTGCCCAGCTGACCCAAGTAGACCAATGTCATCCTGGCTTGTATCAGGAATGGTGTAGCCAGCAGGACCAGGGAGGTGATCGTCCCTCTGTACTTGGCTCTGGTAAGGCTACACCTCAAGTACTGTGTTCAGTTTGGGGTCCCTCACTGCAAGAAAGGCATCAAGGCCCTTGAGCCTGTACAAAGAAGGTCTAGGAAGCTGGTGAAGGACGTGGAACAGAAGTCCTATGAGGAGATAAAAATAAGACTTATAATGCATGTGGTTGCACCTTACATGAGGAGCTAAACCAGATATTGCATACACTGATAATAACACTATAATAAATTGGACTGAAGAATTAAATTTATCACTAAGGCATATCTATAAATGGTTACTATATATATATATATAATGGTTACTCATACTCAAAAGCATGAGTGGTTCATTCAAAGACAGAGCAGCGGGAACTTCAGCAAGCTCTCTGTCCTTTAATAGCACATATTATGTATCCTACAGGAATTCTTCATTGTCTACCAAAATGGTATATATTTCAGCTATTAAATAAATAAATATATAAATGTTTTATGTATTTATCCACTAAAGCAAAACAGACATGAAGAAGCCATTCCAGGCTGTATTCATTCATACACTGTTTTATATGGTTTATTATTTAATTAGTAGACTGGAATGGATCTTTAGAAGCTAATTTGGTTAATCAGGTCATTGTGCATTAAAGATGCAACACCTTCTTGATAAAACTGTGTTAAAATTTGGAGGAGAACTTACTCTAACTATAGCTTATTTTAATTTACTTTTTATATATTAATACCACATGCAATGTTATATGCACCCATTTCAAATTTACTTGTTGATCTTGAGACTATGTTTTGGACAAGTAAAACCTTTGGAACGCTTTTTACTTGTCTTTAAGGACTTTCATTTTGTCTAATGGAAATCTAGAACAGCTCAGTTGGAATTAAGTATAATGTCATTTCACAATGAACTATAAACCATTGCCCTTGTAAGAGATGAGAGAAAGATTATTACATACAAGTTCATTTTGTAATAGAAATGATACAGAATAGCATGCCCAAACTAGTCCTATTCTGCACTTACTATGTCTTACATTTGTTTTACATTTTACATAAAAAAAAACCAACAACATTTACTATGTTTTATATAGCAGTAGTATCAGCATGTATAACTATGACTAAATCTGCTTATTTTCAAACCAGGAAAACATGAAGTTTATTTCCCTTGATATCTGAAAGCAACAAAGTCTTTCCATTTGTTGAATGTGCATTGATTGTTTTGTTTGTTGGGGATGAATTGACCAGGCTTATTCTCTTATCTTTATCTTTCATTTTTCCATGGAAAAAAAAAAAAATGGCAAAAATAAATATGTTTGGAAACCCTAGTCCTCTTCTAAACAACAGCATATTTCTACTCTTATGTAGCCAGGTGGTACCTTCTGTAACTCTCGGTGCATTCTTGTTTCTGTTTTAATTTTGTTTCCACTGAATGTTTTGCAACTTAAATAAATACACTTCCACATATGCATGAATACCTCTTTCAGTTTGGTAAAATATTCTCCCTTGTGGCAAATCTTACCAAAATATTTTGAAACAAACAGCATTCCTCCTTAAACCAGGTTTTTCAGCAAAACAAAGCAAACCTAGAAACAGTGACAGGCTCTTAATAATATACTCACGAATAGCAATATGCTGTAATGCAAGAAGAAATAGAGTATCTAATATGATTGTGTTTGTAATGAAATGCCATTTCAAGGTGAACAGAGTGATCATCTAAATAAATGTCACTGTGACGGGTTTACTTTCTTAAAGCACTGAACAAGGAAAGAGTCTAGCCTTTGATTACGTAAATGTCCAAGGCAATGCACACACCAACACAAGGAAAAAAAATCTATAAAATCAAAAGAAAGAAATAAAAGCTTTGTGCTAGGTTTCATATTACAGTTGCTTCATTTTCCATCCCCCCCATTCCATTCCTCTTTGTTCCAGACAATTCCAGATCCTGCTCTGAGAGGGTGTTTTTTTCTGTTTTTTTTTTTTTTTTTTTTTTTTTCTTCCTCGTGCAAAACTAAAGCTTTGAGCTCTCAGTTGCTATGGAAACAAAAAGGACAGAAACAGTTTATGTATTTCAAAAGCTGTCAGCCTATATGCTGTGGATTTTGATAACTAAACCTAAACACAAGCAACCCTTTTTTAAAACCATTGTGACATTTATTGCTGTGCATGACTGTTGCTAGGGAAAAGAAGGCACCTATTTGTTTAGCCTATTTCCCACCAGTCTTATAAATAGTTGGTATTTCAGAGATAATTTTTTGTTCTTAATCAGTGTTTATCAAACCAGAATGGAAATGAACATAAAGAGAGCTTGCAAACACTGCTGCTTTTTCCATGGTTAAAATAAAGGAAATTGCAGCACAGCCATTCAAAGACAGAAACACTGATGAAAGAATCTTTTATATATTACATTTGATACTTACTAATGTGTTCTCAGCCACTCAAGAATGTTATATGAAGAATGAAAAACAAAACAAAACAAAACAAAACAAAACAAAACAAAACTGTCTTTTCTGCAAAATACAATAACAAAATCTTTTTATTTATTTATTTATTTTAAAGCCTTAAACAAAAGGGTGGAGCTGCTGCCACACAAAGTCTGGATATTTTCTGAACAAGAAACTTATTTGAATGATCAGTTTTTATAGATGCTAATAGTGTCCATTCTACATCAGGGCATGCTGATATTCCCCAGAGTAAGGACTCCAGAAAGACGTCTTTTTATCAGATTTTAATGATCTAGCTAAATGAACCAAGAAAGTTACACAAGAATACCAACTTCCTGTCTTACAGCAGAGCATGATGAATGATTATAACTAGTTTAAAACTCATCTTCTCAGAATGTATCACAGCTCAGCTCAGTTTGGAAAACAGAAAAATGAGTGTCACACAAAAAGGACTTTTTTGTGGGTGGGAGAGGAGAGGCTAATGAAATTGTGTCAGATTTTTAAATTTTTTTAACTTTACATGTTTTGGCACATAACCTTTCTTTCTCTCTTCCAGCCACACTTCCAATATCACAAACAAGACTGTGATTTTAAAGATAATAATTTAAGTTATTTAATATTGATGGCTGTGCTTCTACAGGACATAATTTAATAGATTCAAGACCAAATGGTATAGACCCACTACTGATAGGCTCCCTGAGCTGCATCAAAATGACATGAAAATAAATGTCTTACGTTATAAGCAGAGATGTCAGAATTGCTAATAACACAATTTTGTCTGCTTTGGCCATTTAAAAGGAAGACTGAGTTATAGAAAATGAGAACATTTTGAACAATTTTTACTTTTTGGTTTTGCTAGTAGTGATATATCTAGTATTTGCTTTTGCAGTTAACTGATTACTCATGTTTGCATCTTTGCAGACCTGGAAGCTTGTACAAATAAAAATGCTTACCATGAACCATGCAGCATTTTAATTTCTGTGTTACTGTAGTAGGACAGTCTAAGTATTTGATAGTCTAAATCATCTAGGCATCACTGATATATGGAATCATTTTTGAAGAAAGTTCATTTTGAGTTGAACTGGTACAGATTTCAGAAAAAAACTCAGTGCTTGTAGGAACCTCATCCTGAGTATCTTGTTTGTGCAGGTGGTAGAACACTAACCTGGCAATCTGGTTTGTTATAATAAGCATCAGGGGGGTTGCTGTGTTGTTGGGTTGTAGTTTTTTTTTGTTTGGTTGGTGTTTTTTTAATGTTATTAGCACATGATAGGGAATTCTTCTAATTTAGGAAAAATATTGGCACCTCATCACAGAGTAGTTCATTGAGTTGCTTTGTAATTAAGCCATGATACCAGCAGTCAGGAGACTTGGGCTGAAGTCCTATTGCAGTAAATTTAATTAATTAAAATTAGATGACTTAGATGGGATGAGAATTGTATCCACAAGCTCAGCCATTGGCTCTGTCACATATTTTCTGTATAATCTTAGGAAAATTAAAATCACTATCGTTAAATTGGAAAAATAATTTCTCTCTCCCACCCCTCTCCACCTTTCTGCCCACTGTCAAAAGGACATTTTCAAGGTCATATTTCTTAATGTCTTTTAAACTATTATGCATTTGTATATAATCACAAATAGACTATGAAGAATTATGATGGCCTCAGAGGAAAGTGGTATACAGTATATTCTTATTGAAAATATGACACAGGCTTCAGTAGAAACATGACACCAAACAAGCAAGCAAACAAACAAACAAAAAACATAATAACAACAACAAAAAACATACAAAACAAACAAAACCAAACAACAACAAATCTTTGTCATTCTCATTAAAAAGGGAAAAAAAAAATCCTTAGAAAATATCCCATACTCAAAAGAGATTATACAAGGTGAACAGAAAGGGAAGTGATATACATATTAATAGCTCCTTCAGTAACCCTAAATTTGTCCCATGTATTTCAGACCTCAGTCAAGACAGTGTTACAGCAGATCTGTAAGAAATATGCTATCCTGAAGAATACAAGGGGAGAGACAGTTGAGTTCTTTAATTATTTTTAAAGAACTGATAGAGATAATAGCTAGATTAATTTAACAAAACCAAGTGAACAAAGAAATTGAAAGAGAGCTGTCTCTCAAAATCAGATTTATCAGGAAGAATATCCTTATCATTCTGTTCCAGTCCTACCAATAATCAGGAGGGAGTGAAAACAAAAACTAATCAGGTCACTGTGGTGCTTGTGGTGCTCACAAGCTCATACTGGCAGTAAAATAGAGACTGTGTCTGCCATGGTGAATAATTTCTACACTGAGGCCCAGAACAGACAAGTCCCGTCATTTGTAACATCTGTCTCAGAAAAACTGTGCCAAAATGAGCTAGTTAGAAAGTTACATGTCTTCCTCTTATTCCGAGGAACTTGGCTTAATAAAAAGCCCTCAGGGATTCTATATTTGGGATATTTTACTAAACAGATAAAACATATGAACTAGGCCACAGAATGACATTTCTCCATTTTTACTTATTTTAGAAAAATCTAATCACGAGTTATTATGGAATGATTCATATAGGTGAAAACATACCTATATACATATACATGTATACACTTTAATGTACTTAGTGGCAACTATGATTTTACATTAATGGTAAGTGATTACTTTTATCAAATGTTATCCATAGCATGTAGAAATATATACAAATTAAAAAAAATATTATTCAACTGTAGATTAATGAAAAAGGCTCAGGTAGAATCAAAATTGGAATTATAAGATATAGAGTTTATCAGATAAGATTATTACTTCTCTCTTTAAATGCTGTTTTTTTATGCTCGCTCCTTCCTTCCTTCCTTCCTTCCTTCCTTCCTTCCTTCCTTCCTTCCTTCCTTCCTTCCTTCCTTCCATCCCCTTCTTCCCTCCCTCTTGTTGGGTGTCTCTGGAAAGCATACAGTAAACTCCCAGAAATGTTTGGCTCGTCACACAAACTCTTTTGTTATTACAGACCAGGAAGGAAGAAGTGATGAGCCATAATGAGCCACCCTCTTTGGCTGAGATTTTCAATCCAGAGAGATGTATCATCTGGCTTCTTTATGGTGATGAATAGGGAACTGCTTATAGGTAGGGAGAACTTGTTCTCTATTGTGATCACATTATGAGAATTGTCAGAGGTCATTGTTGCAGACATAATACAGGGGTGATGTGACCCTTGGTCTACATTATTTCTACCATTTTTTCATTTTATGTAATGTAATTCACTTAACTACTTCAATTCTAAGCAAAGTTATAACATTTCCATAGAGGTTCAATTCTAGGCTTCATCTACCTTGTTTACGAAAACATACCACCACTGGTTGCTGATTCATGCAACTGTGCCATGTAACAGCTGAACAATGTTCTGCAGGCAAATATATCATTAGATTGTGAATGGCTGGCAAATCTAGCTGATGCAAGAGCAGTGAGCTACAGGCTGACCACCTGACCTGTATGAGATGTCAAAAGATACAGATATTGTAAACAGGTCTTTGTCTTACATATGGCAATTGGAGGCTTTGTGTAATAGCAAATGTTGCAGAGCCCCTCTGTTGTTCACCCCCAACAAAGTACAAGCTACTTGCTAACTTAAATTGTCACTTCTTATCTGACTGAACAATGTACTCTTATATATTGAGGTATATAAATAGCAAATAATAATATGATGAAGTATAAAGTATTTTGTCAATATCTTTAACAATTCTGAGATTCCACTGTCTGCCATACATACCTGTCCTGGTTTGGGCTGGGATAGATTTAATTTGCCTCCTAGTAGCTGCATTTTGGGTTTAGGAGTAATGCTGACAACACACTTTTGCTTTAGTTGTTGCAGAGCAGTGCTTACAAAAAGTCAAAGACTTTTCAGCTTCTCACACCACCCTGACAGTGAGTAGGCGGAGGGTGCACAAAGAGCTGGGAGGGGCAGCACCAGGACAGCTGACCCAGACTAGCCAGAGGGATTTCCCATACCGTAGGGCATCATGCTGAACAATTAATATGGGGTGGCTGGCTGGGGGTGAGAGGGGTGGTGGGAGCACTGCTCGGGGACTGGCTGGGCATCGGTCAGTGAGTAGTGAGCATTTGCGTTGCGCGTCACTTGTTTTGTACATATTATTATTACTCTTATCATTATTATTATTTCTCTTCCTTTTCTGTCTTTAAACTCTTTAAACTGTCTTTATCTCAATCCACAAGCTTTTACTTTTTTTTTCTTTTTTTTTTTTTCCTGCTCAATTCTCTCCCTCATCCCACTGGAAAGGGGTGCCTCGGGGAGGATGAGCGAACAGCTGCATCGTGCTTGGCTGCCTGCTAGGTTAACCACAACAATAGCACTGCAGGATCAGGTGATTTGTTATATTGAAAGTATTGCATATAAAAGAAACTTGTGTTGTATTTCAGGAGGAAGGCTCATTGATCTGTTACTCTTTGTCAACAATACAGCAAAGTACTAAGCCTTCAAGTGCCTTCCTTGTAAAGCTGTATGTTCCTCTGGGGATGGAAATGTGGTGAGCTCCTGGGCTCATATCTTCCATCATAATGTTTATTTACAAAAGTGGTGACTGTTATGAGCACCAGGGAATACTAAAAGGAGAGATCCCAAGCATGTACCTACATTCCCCATGATGAGATTTATATAAACTGAACATAGAAAGAGTTTAGATCAGTACAAGATATCAGAGTTCAGCTGTACTGTCAAGCTTAAAACATATAATATGGAGGGCAAATATATGGAAGTCAAAGGAATTAGTGAACTTAAATCCCAGTTTACAGTAAGCGTAAGACACATTGCACAGGTATGCATCAATACCATTTTTTTCTTCTTTTTAAGTAATTTATATGCATTTATTTTGTCACTGCTTTGTCACTTTGCTTATGTATTTCTTATCCCTCCATGGTGACTACACAACCAGCATGTTTATTGAAAGCAGCCATAGCTCCTACAGGGCAAAGATATTTAAACATGAAGGACCACATTTCTACATGACATTCCAGGTGATGTTTCACTACATTAAATATGACCTTAAATACCTTTCTGGGATATTAATAGCTAACAAATAAGTTGTATGTCATTCAAAAGTTTACTTTTCCTGTATTCACAATAAATCAATTTGAATTTGCCCTACCCCCTCAAAGTCATAATTTATTAATTTTCTCAAAATAGGTAATTTTAGACACAAATAAGTACGCAGTTTGGGTGCAGATTTGCTTGAAGTTCATTAACTTACAAGAATAATCATAATTACTTTAGTAATTAATTTCTGAAATTTAACCTATTTGTCCTGAATATATCCATTGCTTGGATGAGTAAGTACACTAGCACTTTAATAAATGTAAATGAAGTATGAACAAATGTTTTCCTTTTAATCATCTAGCTGCATGAAGGAATTTGCAAATACCATGACTACATTGTAAGTGTTTGGCAAAGTTATTGTTTTACAAATCTGTAATGCTTTTAGGCTGATTTGATTTCTACTGTTATTTCAAGTCAGTAAGTTCTCAGCTAGAGCCAGCGTCTTGTCAGGGTGATGATGGAAACCAAACTCAAGGATTCTGTACTGCATGGCCAGCTACGCTGAAAAGACTTCTCAAAGAATTCCTAAGGGAGTTCTCAGGGAAAGAAAAACATATTTTGCATTTATTTTGCATTATTTCTCTCTTTCTATTGACCTGATAGTTACAGCATTTTAAATAATCCTGATAATCCTGGCTTTTTTGTTTGTTTGTTTGTTGTTTTTGTTTGTTTGGTTTTTGGTTTGATTTGGTTTGATTTGGTTTTCTGCACAGCCTACATGGCAATTAAAAACAAACACTGCAGAGGTAGTTCTCAGACCAGAGCATGAAAACTTTTATCTCATTGTTATAAAAAATATTTATATCATCCCAATGACTTTACTTAAGCCCAATCATCATCTCTAGCTGTAGTGCCTTCATGTATAATTTCTGCCCTACCGGCAGTCATTGTGTTTGCTCTACCTAGCAAACATTCAACAAAATAAGGTTTTTAAAGTTATGCCAGTTATGACAAGGGTCAAGGCAAAGGGAAACTTTCCTGAATTTTACCTCGCAGCATGTATGTCTAAACTGTCATAAAGACTAATCTTGTTCAGGATCAACTTTACTTCCATCTACCAACAGTAGGTATTTCCTATTTAATCTGGAAAGGTTTTCCATAAACATGAAATTATCTAGGTCTGAGCAATGATACATCTCCAAAAGAATGGTAAAGATTGTTCAAAATTGAGTCCAACATCAATATCAGCAGTCAGATTGCTTAAGAGAGAATGTAGTTTTGCATGTTTAGGAAAAAAAAATTAAAAAAAAAAAAAAATCCCAGTGTGCAGAGAACCATTAAGATGCCCAGCACTCCTGATGGGCTCAGGCCTTGGGTATCATGCAGCAACCTCAAAACCCATGACTTGTTTTTTTTTTTTTCACTTTGCTTCTAAATTCTTTTTTACTATTGTTGTTGTTGTTTGTTTGTTTTCATCATATCAAGACTTTTAAGTGTTTCTTCTCTTGGACTTTCTAGGCCTTTTTTCCAAAGTTTCTCACTGGAGTGAGGATATTCACTTACTTTAGAATCCAACTACTATAAGAACAGCATAAAAAGATTCTAACACACCAGTTATTTCTACAAATCACATTACATTGTACACATTATTGCAATGTGGATGAGAGGACAGAGTCTTACACAGGATGTGGTTAAAAAGTTTTGGGCAAAAGAAGTATTTTTCACATTTTTAGCAACATTGTTTTACACTCTTCTAAAAAAAAAAATAAATCATAAACCTACTGTGAAGTTAGAAAATGACAGAAATACATTAAAACCAGTAAGATTTAATCTTATTAGCTCAAACCTCTGAAGGCATATGGAATCTGTTTTTAACATGTCAAAATGTGGGTTGACCACTATTTTTTCTGCAAATGCCTACACAGCTGAGTACTCTCTTGGAATTAATGGGATTCTAATGCAACTAAACGGGATTAGAGGAGAACATCTGAGAGAAAAAAAAAAATATCTTATGTTAATGATTTTTTTCTTGTTTTTAGTTCCAGGCAAAAGGAGGATTGTAGATATCCACAAAATTAATTCTCTTTATATTAGGTTTTAATTAATCCAGAATGACAGTTGAGTCCGCTTTCTTAATGTTCCATTGTAAATCATCTGCAAAGCTTCAGTTAACTTGAATTCAGAGGCATTTATGCACTGCAAAAATGAAAACATTAATCCAGAATTATCACTACGAAGTAAATGTAATTCCATTACATTTCATGTCAAAAACCTCTATCTGCAAGCCTTTAGAAATTGAAGGGTAATTTTTAAATCAATCCTTCTAAGTGTGAAATAATGCCATATTTTACCTTCAGAGAAAAAAAGAAAAAAAGAAAAAAAGAAAAAAAACACAAAAAACACTATAAATGATGTAGAATTGTATTATTGATTAATAATTAATATCCTGATTTTGGTTATTTTTGATGTATTAAGAATTATGTTTCTCTTGTCAACTCTGTCCATTTTCAGTGTGCCAAAAGAACAATAATAATTATAAACAGAGCTGTGCTTTTAGTCAGACAATGATCAACTTAGTCAAGTCAAATTCTCCTTTATTTAAGAATGAATTCTATTATTTATGGAGCAGTGCTGTCCAGTAATAAAAGCCTGTCACTTTAAGCACTCCCTGCCAATCTTGAATATTTCTGCTGTTGCTTGTACTTTAGCAGAAGAGGTTGCGCTGTGTTATTTTCCTTTTTAAAAAAATATTATATGCTTCTAGCTCAAAACCATCCAAAACATGATATCAGCTACAGTTTTCACATCTTTGTTCTATATCTTGCTCCAGAAACATTTCTTCCGATAAACAGTCCTTTCAAGGCCAGCTCCTTACAAAACAGTGACTCCTTAAACATTTGTTATACAGTAATTATTATACATTGTTATACACTTTGTATACATTAATAAACATTGTATTTGGCAGAAAGTTTTTGCAAAGTTCTGGTTTGTAATGGCCTAAAGGCAATCTTTGTGGGGTCCATAACCAGGAACAAAGAAATATTTAGATACACATATTGAGCCGTGGCCTGCTGGAGCTGGTGCAAAGGCAGTAATTCTGTCTTCCTGTACAAAAGTCTTCTGCAGGTAACTGGTTCCCAGTGAGAGATCACAAATTAATGAACTAAATGGGATTTTCTTTGCATCAAAGTATCTGGAACCCAAACTGAACAACATATATAATTCATGCCACTACTTTAATTATTAAACAAATATACCTGCTTAACCATCATCCAAGGTAACAGTGACATGACTCAGATTAATATGTAGGTAAAGGAAAAGACCACTGCACTGGCCCTAGAGTATGCACAAAATACTCCTATCTAAGCACTGAAAATCAAAGCAGATCCATAATTATGAATATTACTGTTTTTGAGGACCAGGCTTTTCAATCAATAATGTTACTGTGGTAGGAAAGAATGAAAAGCAATGCAGAATAGTACTCTTAGGCTATTCTGTCTCTTTTGATTTGAATAAGGAACAGGGTGAATAATGAACCAAACGGTTTCATGCATATTCTGCATGAATATTTTTTTTGTCCTATAACGATCAAGACAAATACAGAAAAAATCACGAACAGAGAATGAAGTGCCAAGTACATACTTAAAGCAGACTGTTTCTTTCTTGAGTATTTTTCTGCAGGAAAAGTATTTCACGGTTGTGTTTGTGTGTGGAATGCATGACCTGCAGAGAGTGAAAGGGCAATTTTCTATCAAAGATCTCTTCTGTTGAACCTAAAAAGTAATAGGAAACAGGCACCAGTTTGTACTAGGAGGAGAGAACAAAATTTCATTACAAAACAAACCACTTCAGTTGCTGGCGAGATTAATAGGGTGCTTTTCCCCTAGCTTGCTGTGTCTTGTACAATATATAACTCTGCATGCTTATTAAGGAGGGATAAGGGACTACATGCACACAGAGAGTGCATTGCACTGCTTAAACTGGCTCATCACTGCCTTGTTGAACAGAGTTATGACATTATGGTATGTCAGTAGGAAAGCTTAAATCCATGGTCATTTAAGTCACTGTCAGGTTTTTAAAATGTGATTCAGCAAAAGCAGTTAAACAACTTGCCAAAAACATAAGCTAGAACATCCTGTACCATTTCTTCACATGCTTGGGAGACTCCTGGAAAAGGAAGCTGCTTTCCATCACGAAGCATGAAATAGACACCTTTAAGTGAGTGAAAAATAAGTCATTTTCAATATAATGTGCTGTCGTGGTTTAACCCGACCGGCAGCTAAACACCACGCAGCCGTTCGCTCACCCTCCCCCCTCCCTCTCTGGGACGGGGGAGAGAAATGGAAAGTGAAGCCCGTGAGTTGAGATAAAGACAGTTTAATAAGACAGGAAAAAAAAATAACAAAAATAATAATAACAATAATAATAATGATGATACAATGGTGATAATACGAAAGTAATAATAGTATGTACAAACAAGTGATGCACAATGCAATTGCTCACCACCCGCTGACCGATGCCCAGCCTAACCCCGAGCAGTCCGGCCCCCTCCCCCCGGCTAGCCACCCCTATATATTGTTTAGCATGACGTCAGATGGTATGGAATACCCCTTTGGCTAGTTTGGGTCACCTGTCCTGGGTCTGTCCCCTCCCAGCTCTTACTGCACCCCCCAGCCTGCCCGTTGGCAGGACAGAGCAAAGGCTGAGATGTCCTTGGCTTAGTATAAGCACTGCTCTGCAACAATTAAAGCATCGGGGTGTTATCAGCACTCTTCTCATTCTAAGCCAAAACACAGCATTCCACCAGCTACTAGGAAGAAAATTAATTCTGTGCTAACTGAAACCAGGACATCTATCCACCCCTTATTCCATACCATTTATGTCATGCTCAGGTTACACTCTTTTCCATACATTCTAATTAGTCACCTATAGTAATCATGGTAGTGATAACATACAGTATAATATACTATTTAACATGGTGCAATTCAGTTCATGGGCTATTCTCACCCAGTATTAAATCTCCTTGAGGTACACACCGGACCTCTCCGTTCTTTTGCATCACCCACCAAGTATATCCAGGTCCCTGAGCGAAAACAATTCCACGAATAGGTTTGCCTTTTCCTGAGGCAGGAGTAGCCCAGACTGTTTTACCCAGCATATTTCTTACATGCACTACAGGAACTTTATCCCCATCTACAGTACGTAACAGGTTTGATTGGGCAGGTCCAGCTCGGTTGGTAGATCCCCTAGTATTGACTAACCAGGTGGCCTTTGCCAAATGCGTATCCCAGTTTTTGAACGTCCCAGCGCCCATTGCTTTCAAGGTAGTCTTTAACAGGCCATTGTATCGTTCAACTTTCCCGGAGGCTGGTGCATGATAGGGGATGTGATACACCCATTCAATACCATGTTCTTTGGCCCAAGTGTCTATAAGGTTGTTTCGGAAGTGAGTCCCATTGTCTGATTCTATTCTTTCTGGGGTGCCATGTCGCCATAGGACTTGCTTTTCAAGGCCCAGGATGGTGTTCCGGGCGGTAGCATGAGGCACAGGATATGTTTCCAGCCATCCGGTGGTTGCTTCCACCATTGTAAGTACGTGGCGCTTGCCATTGCGAGTTTGAGGGAGTGTGATGTAATCAATCTGCCAGGCCTCTCCATATTTATATTTCAGCCATCGTCCTCCATACCAAAGAGGCTTTGACCGTTTGGCTTGCTTGATTGCAGCACATGTTTCACAGTCATGAATAACCTGTGCTATAGCGTCCATGGTCAAGTCCACCCCTCGATCACGAGCCCATCTGTATGTTGCATCTCTACCTTGATGGCCTGAGGTGTCATGGGCCCATCGGGCTATAAATAATTCACCTTTATGCTGCCAATCCAGGTCCACCTGAGCTACTTCAATCTTAGCAGCCTGATCCACCTGCTGGTTGTTTTGATGTTCTTCAGTAGCCCGATTCTTGGGCACATGAGCATCTACGTGGCGTACTTTCACAGCCAGGTTCTCTACCCGAGCAGCAATATCTTGCCACAATGCAGCAGCCCAGATAGGTTTGCCCCTACGCTGCCAGTTGTTTTGCTTCCATTGCTGTAACCATCCCCACAGGGCATTTGCTACCATCCATGAATCGGTGTAGAGATAGAGAACTGGCCATTTTCCTCGTTCAGCAATGTCTAAAGCCAGCTGAATGGCTTTCACTTCTGCAAACTGACTCGATTCACCTTCTCCCTCAGCAGCTTCTGCAACTCGTCGCGTAGGACTCCATACAGCAGCCTTCCATCTCCGATGCTTCCCCACAATACGACAGGACCCATCAGTGAACAGGGCATATTTCTTTTCATTCTCTGGCAACTGGTTGTACAGTGGGGCTTCTTCAGCACGACCCACCTCCTCCTCTGATGATATCCCAAAGTATTTGCCTTCTGGCCAGTCCATGATCACTTCCAATATTCCTGGGCGACTGGGGTTTCCTATTCGAGCCCGCTGAGTAATCAGTGCAACCCACTTGCTCCATGTAGCATCAGTTGCATGATGCGTAGAGGGGACCCTTCCCTTGAACATCCAGCCTAGTACCGGTAATCGGGGTGCTAGGAGGAGCTGCGCTTCAGTACCGACCACCTCCGAAGCAGATCGAACTCCTTCATATGCTGCCAATATCTCCTTTTCAGTTGGAGTATAGCGGGCCTCAGATCCTCTGTATCCCCGACTCCAAAACCCCAGAGGCCGACCTCGAGTTTCCCCAGGTTCTTTCTGCCAGAGGCTCCAGGTGGG
Source organism: Aythya marila (assembly GCF_965140915.1). NCBI lineage: Eukaryota > Metazoa > Chordata > Aves > Anseriformes > Anatidae > Aythya > Aythya marila. The sequence continues at coordinate 41,777,085 of NC_139046.1, read as the reverse complement.
GCCGTTCTCCCCGGCTGCAGTGTAGAGCACATTCTTTACATCTGGTCCTGTTCGAACTGGCCCAAGGGCTACTGCATGGACTATTTCCTGCTTGATTTGTTCAAAGGCTTGTCGTTGTTCAGGGCCCCATTCAAACTCATTCTTCTTACGAGTTACTTGGTAGAGTGGGTTTACAATCAGACTGTAATTTGGGATGTGCATTCTCCAAAACCCCACAACACCTAGGAAAGTCTGTGTTTCTTTTTTGTTAGTTGGTGGAGACATAGCTGTTATTTTGTTGATCACATCCATTGGGATTTGACGACGTCCATCTTGCCATTTTATTCCTAAAAACTGGATCTCCCGTGCAGGTCCTTTGACTTTATTTTGTTTTATGGCAAAACCGGCTTTCAGAAGGATTTGGACTATTTTCTTCCCTTTCTCGAAAACTTCCTCTGCTGTGTCACCCCACACAATAATGTCATCGATGTACTGCAGGTGTTCGGGAGCTTCCCCCTGCTCTAGTGCAGACTGGATCAGCCCATGGCAAATGGTAGGGCTGTGTTTCCACCCCTGGGGCAGCCGATTCCAAGTATATTGGACTCCCCTCCAAGTGAAGGCAAATTGTGGCCTGCACTCTGCTGCTAGAGGGATGGAGAAAAATGCATTAGCGATATCAATTGTGGCGTACCACTTGGCTGCCTTCGATTCAAGTTCATACTGAAGTTCCAGCATGTCTGGCACTGCAGCACTCAGTGGTGGCGTGACTTCGTTCAGGCCGCGATAGTCCACTGTTAGTCTCCACTCGCCATTAGACTTTCGCACTGGCCATATGGGACTATTGAAAGGTGAATGAGTCTTGCTGATCACTCCTTGGCTCTCCAATTGACGAATTAGCTTATGGATGGGAATCAGGGAGTCTCGGTTGGTGCGATATTGCCGCCGGTGCACAGTTGTGGTAGCAATTGGCACTTGCTGTTCTTCGACCCTCAGCAACCCCACAACAGAGGGGTCCTCTGAGAGACCAGGCAAGGTAGATAATTGTTTAATGCCCTCTGTCTCTAAGGCAGCAATACCAAAAGCCCACCGGAACCCTTTTGGGTCCTTGCAGTATCCTCTTCTAAGATAGTCTATGCCAAGGATACATGGAGCATCCGGACCAGTCACAATGCGGTGCTTTTCCCACTCATTCCCAGTCAGACTCACTTCAGCCTCCAATACAGTCAACTGCTGAGATCCCCCTGTCACTCCACAAATATAGATGGGCTCTGGTCCTTTATAGCTCGATGGCATTATAGTACATTGTGCACCGGTGTCTACTAAAGCCTTATACTTCTGTGCGCGTGATGTGCCAGGCCATCGAATCCACACAGTCCAATAAACTCGATTGTCCCTTTCCTCCCCCTGGCTGGAGGCAGGGCCCCCCTAATCCTGGTCAGAATCTTCCTCGTTTCTGTGTTTGAAGGACTGTCTGCTGGAAGTTGGAGCAGCAAACTTTTCGGAGAATCCCTTTTTCCTGATTGTTTTCTTTTGCAACTCACGTACCCGTGCCTCTAGGGTCGCGGTAGATTTTCCATCCCACTTTCTCATGTCCTCTCCATGGTCTCGTAAGTAAAACCACAGGGTGGCACGGGGTGAGTACCCACCATATCGTCTTCCTTGTGTGGGTGAACGCCTACCCCTGACAGCTGAGACACTGCTTTGTACAGGTGCGAAGGAGAATAATCTCTCTTCAAGTTGGTGAACCTTTTCAGAAAGTTTCTCCCAAGTGTTCTCCTTTGGTCGGTGGGCACTGGTTGGTTCAGGTGGGGAGGACAATAGATTCTCTTCAAGTTGGTGAACCTTTTCAGAAAGTTTCTCCACAGCTGAGACGCAGGCCTGTAAGGAAGAGGAGAGACTTTCTTCGTACTGCCGGAGTTGTTTAGCCGCTTCACCCACTGTGGGTTCCTCATCCTCTTTCCAGGCCATTATTGCCAATGAGCTGGCATATGATGATGGTGCACTCCGTACAAACTTCCGCCACATGGGTCGTGTACACTTGACTTCATCTGGATCTGTGGATGTTTGTTTGAGGTCTGGATCCTCATAAATCACTTCCCGTACGGCTAATTCCCTCAGGTACTGGATTCCCTTCTCCATAGTGGTCCACTTGCCTGGTAGACATAAAATATCTTCCTTGAAGGGATACCTTTCCCTCACAGCTGAGAGGAGACGCCTCCAGAGGCTGGTGGGTCGTGCTCCATCTGCAATTGCTTTGTCAATGCCGGCGTCTCGAGCAAGGGATCCCAGTCGCTTGGCTTCCCTGCCGTCTAATTCCACACAATTGGCTCCAGAGTCCCAGCACCGGAGCAGCCAGGTGACAAGCTGCTCACCTATACAGCGACCAAAATCTTTTCGCACATCTCGTAGCTCGCGCTCGTTTAGGCTTCGGGTAGTTACTGTTGCTCTTTCGGCATCCTCATCTTCCTCCTCCTGAATCCTTGACGGCCCAGCGTCGTCATCATCTTCGTCATCTCTATACTTAGTTTTGGCAGAAGCCTTACCTGGATTGGCAGAAGACTCTCTGCGTTCTAAACGACTTGAATTTCTATACCATATTTTCACCTTCTCTACAGGGGCAGCTTGCACTGCTACTGCTCGTTTCTCTGACTTTGTTACAGGGTCTGCCACAGGGGTTGGAATGCCCTCTGCAGGGTCAACTTGCACTGCTACAGCTCGTTTCTCTGACACGGCCACAGGAGCTGGAGCGGCTACAGGAGCTGGAGCTGGAGCTGGAGCAGTTGCAGGAGCTGGGACTGGAGCAGCAGTAGGAGCTGGAGCTGGAGCGGCTTCAGGAGCTGGAGCTGGAGCGGCTTCAGGAGCTGGGACTGGAGCAGTTGCAGGAACTGGGACTGGAGTAGCGGCCGGAGCTGGAACTGGAGCGACTGCAGGAACTGGGACTGGAGCAGCTGCAGGAGCTGGAGCTGGAGCGGCTTCAGGAGCTGGAGCTGGAGCAGCTGCAGGAGCTGGAGCTGGAGCGGCTGCAGGAGCTGGAGCTGGAGCGGCTGCAGAATCCACCGTAGGGGTCACAGTGGCCGTTGGATCTGTCACAGGGTTTGGAGTGGCCGCAGGGTCTGTCACTAAGTTGACAGCAGTATCAATGGCAGCTCGATAGGCATGAGCCAGGCCCCAGCACGTTACAATGATTTGTGTTACTTTGGAACTGCCAGAATCATTACACCTTTTTTTCAAGCATTCTGCCAGTTTTTGAGGATTTTGCCATTGTTCAGGGGTGAATTTCCAACACACTGGGGGTGCCAACTGCTCTAGATGCCTGCCCATATCCACCCATACTCCCTGCCACCCACAACTATACTGCCTCCGGGCAGATCTCCGGATGAGCTTCATAAGTAGTTGTTTAACTTTAAGCAGAATCTGAAGTGCATTCATGAGGCAGAACAACAAGACTATGGTATTCTGAGTATTCCAGAAATATTCAATATCTTGGAGAGCTATTGTGACAAGCTCAGGGGATAAGAGGGTGGTGAAGGAGGAAGGCAGAGTGACCCAGGAGGATACAGGGGTGGTGAAGGAGAAAGGGAGAGTAAGCAAGTAAGGAAAAATATCCTCCCCTTTCCCCTCCACAGATTGACTCTCTAATGGAGAAAAACAATAGGTATAATTGCTAATAGTTCCCAAGATGCTGTTTCCAAAGTACAGAGTCCACGATGTTACTGAGTATAAATACCAAGTTAGAGTCATGACCAGATATCTTATCGTCTCATAAGCCATTGCTATAACACTTAGTACCATAATGGTCTGAAACCAGGGCCCGGAGAGGAGAAACAACACTACAGAGAGCAAATACGGAAAATAATGTACTATAATACTCAATTTGGAAAACAGGCGCAGCAGAGTTGTGATTAAAGCAATCAGCATCATGACAAGTGACTATTAAGCAGGTCTAATCCTTCCACCAATTTTAGTTTAACACACTCTGATCAGATCTGCCGTTATCTCAACCTTTCGGGCCCCACGTTGGGCGCCAAAAAGACTGTCGTGGTTTAACCCGACCGGCAGCTAAACACCACGCAGCCGTTCGCTCACCCTCCCCCCTCCCTCTCTGGGACGGGGGAGAGAAATGGAAAGTGAAGCCCGTGAGTTGAGATAAAGACAGTTTAATAAGACAGGAAAAAAAAATAACAAAAATAATAATAACAATAATAATAATGATGATACAATGGTGATAATACGAAAGTAATAATAGTATGTACAAACAAGTGATGCACAATGCAATTGCTCACCACCCGCTGACCGATGCCCAGCCTAACCCCGAGCAGTCCGGCCCCCTCCCCCCGGCTAGCCACCCCTATATATTGTTTAGCATGACGTCAGATGGTATGGAATACCCCTTTGGCTAGTTTGGGTCACCTGTCCTGGGTCTGTCCCCTCCCAGCTCTTACTGCACCCCCCAGCCTGCCCGTTGGCAGGACAGAGCAAAGGCTGAGATGTCCTTGGCTTAGTATAAGCACTGCTCTGCAACAATTAAAGCATCGGGGTGTTATCAGCACTCTTCTCATTCTAAGCCAAAACACAGCATTCCACCAGCTACTAGGAAGAAAATTAATTCTGTGCTAACTGAAACCAGGACATGTGCTCAAAATGATCCCAAGTGAGACAAGGTATTATTTATCCTAATGAGACTTTTAGAGATATAATATTTCTCTTTAAAAACTGTGTTAAGATAGTCTTTATTACCTGCATTCTTCATTTACTAGTTCTGCTACCCATATTTTTATCAGACACTATTTTCTATAGATAGGAGGAATTAAGGCTATTTCCTTCTTATTAAAATTTCTCAGTGAAGCTTGTGTACAAGGTCAGATTTCAAGGTCAGATTCTCATTTCTCTTTCTTCCCCCCTTCCTACCTCCCACCCCCTTCACTCCCATCCCCCACCCCCACATTTTCTGCAATGTAGATCCAAACAACAGAGATAAGAGCAAGCTGATGAGTGGGCTTATGCTGGCCAGGTCCCATGATCTGCTTTTTTCCAAGCATACTGTTGTCTAATAGCCAAGCAATAGATCAAGCTCAAAACATTCACAGTCAATTTAGGAATAGCAGACCCAAGCTGGGATCACACAGCAGAGCAGCATGCAGAGCAGCATGCAGAGTATGCTGGTAGACTAGTGAGTTCTAGAGAATCAGAGAGACTGATTTTCAGCGGTCCCTGTCTCCTATTTGTCCAGACCATATGAAAGTAAGTTTGGATATGTGTAAAGGTCTGAAAAATACTAAGGCTCTCATGTAGGTCTTATTATAGAATCACATAACCATTTAGGTTTGAAAAGACTTCTAAGATCATCCTTTAACCTAGAAAATATAATATAGAATCAGTTAAATCCTGCGGCTGACTGTATTTGCAGGTGGCCATTGTGTATTAAACACATATAAAGATGCCACCAATAAAATAAAAAAAAATAGTGGTTTAATTTTTGTCTCAAATAACTTGGTTACATTCATCTGTATCACAAGCAGAAACCTGACATTTCAGACAAGATACTCAAATACTTTTAAAGTAATATAAAAAGTCATTTATAGAAGAATACTCACTCAGAACTATGAATAAATAATAACATATATATGTAGTATTAAAAATGTGTATTTTCAGATTTTCAAAGCTTCTTAAATTTTCATTAATATACTTCATGTTGAAAGCTTAGTATCACTAATCAATATTTAATTCTGCTGTATTCCATTACTGATGGTGGCCCACATTTACTTCTGTGTTGCCTTGTGGATAAAAAATATTTGTTGATATACATTCAATAAAAGCAGAAATTTCAATTTAAAGTTACTTAACTTTTTACACCAGTCAAGTAGCATTTTACTGATAGAATCTCAAAGCATTTATAAATATCAGTTAATTATTAAAATCTCCATTAAATGGCCAACAATATTTATTGCAATATTTTGTAAGTTGCTGTATCAGAGTAAAGAAAGGATAGGTGCATTAGACAGTGTTACAAAGTACTAGAAGCAAGGACATGATTATGATTTGGGACACAAAAGCCACAATATTCTCTGTCCAAGTGATTTTATTCCTTTCCATAGAGATAGTGTGCTGCTCTGAAATGTGCAAGCGTTTTCTACAGCTTCCAAAAATGCTTAGCATTCTGATTACAATCAAAAGATTTTCTGGTTAGCATCCCTGTTGACAGTATTCCCTAGAAATAGAATGCCACAGATCAACTATTTATCACAGATGTTTAAAGATAACACAAAACTCCTGCTCTTTTTGACAAAAAAAAACAATCAGACCCAGTATGTGATCCTTTGACTCCAAAGACAAAACGATCTGGGAGTAGTAACTGGACTTACTGTCTTCAAAGAAATGTCTTCAAGAAATCTGAAGTAATTAGTTCATTTTGCCTGGTTTTACCCTGCCTGAATGGGATGGTTCAAAAGCGTTCCATTGACATCCTCAGCAGACATGGATTTAAACTGTCTTAGTTTGCAGCATGAATACAACTATTCATGGTGAAATGACACCATTCTACTTGGTCTGGTTTCCCAACCTGTCCCATCAGCTTCAGCTTTCAACTGTGTTTTGTAAGCGATATTGCTTCTTTTCACAGTGGCAAACAGGACACAGTACTCAAAGACTCATTTTATGTACTTTTCCTTGTTGTAGCTCACATACACCGAGGAATATAAACCCAAACTAAAAGCTTCCTTCACATAGCTTGGAAGTTTGTTTGTTTGTTTGTTTTTCCCATGGAAATATCTCAAAGCTGAATTAGTAGTGCTGTATTGTTTTAAACATAGAGTTGTAGCTTTAGGACTGATGGCTGCTTGGAAATTCATGTCTGAAAATCCTGTCATAAGCAAACGCCCTAAATGTACATAGAGTACTGGCTTTTGGCTACTTATACTTCTGTCCATCTGTTAAGTTCACACTGTGCCAAGTCATAAGTGAAGATGTCTCCCTTGTGCGTAGGAATTAGGCTGTGATTGGGTTAGAGAAGCAATAAATATAGCACTGAAAATGTCATTTCTTTTGAAAGACTTTCCTTTGTATACATACTTTTATTAAATTGATTATGTAATGATTATACCATACCTATTGAAAAAATGCTAGATCAATAAGGACTGGTCTGTTTAATTTTAAGAACATATATTTTTGCAGTTAAAACATTGGGCTTGTGTTACTAAGAGTCCTCCTATATGCAAGAATTCAGACAACAGCTGGGTACGTAAGAAACTTTCTTATTAAAAATTAAAAATCATAGTTTAAGCATATGGTATTGTTCATACAGATTTTTTTGTATTAGTATGTCTCCTGACATTCTGTTTGCATTATATATGGTAGGTGTTTACATCATCCTAAAAATAATCAGAATAAATATCACACATTTTAAACCCCTAACTAAACATTTTAAACATTAAACACTTCATTTTAAAGGAGAAAACTGAATAAAATTATTCTTTTAACATTTTAATCAAAATCGTTTGGTAAATAATTGCAAGTACAGAATGTGGCTAACATAAAAATGTGTTGAAGCTTGTGGCAAATTCTTTAACCAGGAAAAGACAATAAATTTTCAAAAAATGGTCTCCATGTCAGATAGTGCTGGATACATGAATGTAGTAAGCATCTCTGTTGTATGAACAGAGTTTGTTTTATAAAACATGACAATCTGACCTGAAAAGAACTCGTGAGTGGTGCCAAGATTTCTTACTGGCATGCCATAATTGTTTGCAAAAGTGTAATCAATAAATACATAATTATGGAGGAAACAGCTTCAAACAGGAAATGTAGAGGATAATATGACTGGCAAAAAAAGTAATGTCTTTAAACAAGGAGCTGAAATTCCTAAAGTTGTCTTTAACTTAAATACTATATACATAAGAGACACAGAATAATCAGGATTGACTTCATAAGGATTATTTTAGAGTTATGCAAATAAGCTTTAAGGGGCTATCTTTTGTTTCAGTAGCACACCTGATCACACAGAAGCTTCTAAACTGTTCATACTATCCTCATTGCATTTCAGCTCAACAGTCCCATTCAGTGTTTGCAGCTCCCTATATTTCATCATATTTTTGTTTGTTTTCTAGGTTATTGCACTGAGGGATAAGTAAACAATTTAAGACAGTCTTCATTCATATTTTAAGTCACATACTTTAGTGTGATTAAACTAAACCCACATTCTTATGGAGCACCACCTTCTCACAAATTTCAATTTTTCTGCCTGTTGAAATGCAGTGTCTCTCAGAAACAGCAAAATAGTTGAGAAGATATTAATTTATACTCCTTACCTGAAATGGAGAGGATGTACAATAGCTAAAGAACCATCATTTTGGCTAACCAAAAAAATTGATTATCTCATTGTATATCAAGCAGTGATATACACTGCTTTTAATTTAATGACAATCTGAATAATTCTGAAGAGCACTTAAATATTTTCCTTTGAAAAAATGTCTGACAGATTTTATTTATTTATTTATTTATTTATTTATTTATTTATTTATTTATTTATTCTTCTGGGACCTAGAGAGGACTGTGCCAAACTATTGCAGATTGTGACTGAAAGATTGCAGGTGTAGGGCCAAACTTGAAAAAGCCTTTTGTGCAAGGACATAGCAGACAATCAAGAGATATTTGCAAATGTTTCTATTTCTAGTTTGCTGTATGCCAAATTTGCTATGTTATATAGCATTTGATTTTACTGTTTGTTTTCCAGCGAAATCAAGCTCCATATATAAGGTTCTTTTGGGGTTATTGTTTGTTGATAGGTCCATCTCAGGACTTCTCCCACCCCCAAAAACCTAATTCCGATTTGTTCAGTGCATTAATATTTCCCAAAATCTTTTGCAGGATGATGTGTTTCAACTAGCTTTAACCTTCTAAGAAGTAGCTCCCTAGTCCAAGTTTAACAAAACTTTCACTCTTTGTGACCAGTTGCAAGAAATGAGAATCTGTATGGGGTGATTCATCCAAACATTAAAAGAGCGACAAAGCCTTTAATCTGAAGCTTACTTATCTCACTTGACAGTAAAAGACATGAAGACCTTTTGTACTCTGTGCATCTAAGTTTCAGGTGCATGAATTCAGGGAAATGAATTCTGTTGTAAGTCAGTTGGGTGCTTAGTTTTCCCTGAAAGCTAGTGGAATATCAGTGCAAAAGTTACCCAGGAGACTGATTTTTTTTCTCTTCATGGTTGAACTCCAATTATTGTTGGTGACAATACAATATGTGTCTAAAAACACCCCTACCACTATTCTTTCAAATGTTTGCATAGTTTTATATGAAAAAAAAAAGAAAGATATTCAATAACGCTCTCTAGATGAGACCTTTCCCCTTGCCTTTCCTGCTAATACAGCCTGGTGTTCAGATTTATCATTCATAATATTGATTGATGAAAGCATTCATCATGTTAAGAAAAAAAAAAGAATAATAAAATTACATTTATCTTCTGAATGCTACTGCATACATCAGAATGGACCCTTTTCTTTCTGCTCTGGTTTAAGTTTCAGTTTCTTGCCAGCTCTGTGACATTGCTTGTTCTTTTTTTCTCTTTTTCTGTAGTTACATTTCCATTTTGCACATGGACACATTTATTTTGCAATGCAGAGCAAGCATCATGATTTAAGGAAAAAAATAATAAAAATAAAAATCAGTGACTTTCAGGGCCTTTTTGCTCAGTTCTCAGCCCTGGTGATGTCTTACAACTTTAATTTGAGTAAAATACTTTATTTTTCTTATTAGGATACCTGTTACACTGGGAACTTTGAATGTAATTCCTGCTTGTATTTACTGAAATTTTGTTAACAACTGAAATTTATGCTGTGATCATTACCACTTGTTTGTAAAAAAAAAAAAAAAGTCAAAGTTGCCTCAGATTCTCTGCTCATAATCTAAAGTTTCATTTGAGTGCTCCCATCCTCAAGGACTGACTACTGCTTCATGTAAGATTTCTGATGTGAAATGAACTGAAAGCAAAATCACCAGACCTGACATAACAACATAAATGGACCTGGAACCTTTTACAACTTTTGCCGATTTGTTTTTATTATTTTTGAGAAGGGTTGCAATTGAAGCATGCTGGAAAGAAGAAAAGGTCATTGACCAGCTTGGTGAATTACAGTACCTTATCACCAGAGATTCTCTTTCCAGAATAATAAAATGAAAACAAAGCTAAATTCAGCTGCTCATCTATGAATACATATATGATTCAGATATCAGTATATTCACATTCTTAGTCTTTCTTCAGATCCTTAGATCGGCTATTGATTAGGTGCATTTATTAACATATCATCAATGCTTTAACATGCAGAGAGAAATAGAAAAAAGTTCCATTGTTCTCAAATCCTGAAAAGAAATGCCACCTATAAAATCTTTCCAACTTGCTTTTAATTATATTCTTAAAAGTAACTAAATCTATCATAAATTAAAATAAATAAATAAATAAATAAATAAAAAGAAATATCTCAAGTGAATGATACATTAGAAAAGGACAAGAAAAAAAAAAAAGTCAAGAAAAAAGCATGGGAGTCCACTTTACACAAAATGGACCACACAGTAGTATTATTTAGATATCCATAAAATATGCATGACGAAAAGAGTACAAATGAGATTACTGAAAGGAAAAGATTGTCAACAGAGAAGAATTGTTGACTATAATATTGGATTCTTTTAAGGAACTAAAATGTGAAGCATTATCCATAAAATTCTGATTCACACAGTGATTCATTTGTAGCAGATATCCTACCAGTATGATCAACAGTCTGGGCAGAGTTAACAAGGTGTTTCATACAGAAGGACAGACAATATTGTCCAATAAGCAATAAAGTTAACCCCCTGCAAAATATGCATAGAGAAAATTGTAACAGATTAGTCAAAACAGATGTTTCTACAACTGCTTGAGAAGTTGCATTCACTTGCATGTTTTGTGTTTAAAACAGGCTCTAAGAAGATCTGAAATAGAATCAACATAACAAAATAAGAAATTATTGCATATAAATAGTCTTTTCCTCTGTCATCTTTACCTTTCCTCTGTCATTCTCAGAAGCAAATGCATGAGCACTTCATAGCTCATTTGTAGTTGTCATAAATTGGGACAGGTCTAGTGTAACACACTACACTAGACCTGTAGTGAAATGGTAGTGGAATTTCAGCCATTTATAAAAGCAGATAATTTGTTAATTTACAAGAGTGTTGGATTAATGACTATGTCCCATGCCAATGTCCTACAGCCTTTTTAAAAACTCTCACTTCTACTGGATTTGTGTGTGTTCATCTTACGTTTTGGGTACTTGTTTTATTTGCTTCATTATAGGAAAACTTCATTCAATTCAACAAAGTTTTGCTTGTTTATTCCAGCAGAATATTTATCTGCCAACCTTTCCTCATAACTAGTCTAGCCAGTGGTAGAATTAAGAATAGACAAGAGGACAGAAAGTAATTATTCTATGCTTCAAACTGATGATCTGATGGTCATCAAAGTTCATCAATCTGATGAACTATGGAGGCAAATTATCTTTCTATTTCTATAAATATCTATATATATCTATATCTGTAAATATCTATAAATATCTTTCTATTTCTATAAATTAGCTTACTATTTCTGTATTAAAGTTCACTACTACTAATTAGCACTTCGACAAAGATCAGAATATTCTTTAATAAATAAATAAATAAATAATAAGCTCAATAGAAAAAATTATTAAACTGATGAATTCCTGATCCTAGAGTAAATAGTTCATATGTACTTAGAGACAAAATATTTGAAGAAATTTCTTTCTTTTCCTCTTCTATTTCTTCTTTGTCTTAACAAATGAACATTTCAAGTTCAATGAGAAAGAATTCTAGATAGCTATTCGGGTGTCCACTGTAAAAAAAATAATTTTAATGAATCCACTTCTTGGTAAGGAGATTAAAACATATTCTTCCACAGGAATTGCTTGCAATTTAAAAATAATTAATGTCAGTTGCTGTTTCTAATAAATTAAAATGTGTCTGCCTTGCACTTCCTTTTTTAATATTTTTGTAAAACAGAACATAAGAAGTTTTTCATTTTAATCTTGTCAGTTCTAGTGAAATGCCCCTGATAACACCCTGCTTAGCATTTCAAATACTATGTGCTCATTAAAATGCAAATCAAGGGTCCAATCAGAACATGATGGCAATCAAATTGCAATATTCAATGAAGAGGTTTCCAGGCTGACTTCATTAGTAAACATCATGAATTTCAGGTTCTTACTGGTCTTCTATTTGTTTGTACAACTATAAAGGCTCAATTATGAAGCCTTAAGATAGCCTAAAAATAACATAAGACTAATTAAAAGTCTCAATTAGATTTGTATAAGCTGCTTTTTATTTATTTATTTATTTTAATCTTGCTTTCCTGTTTAACTGTTACAAATGAGCTCTTGGAAGGAAGGCTATAAAATGGTAAGTATGATGTTATACTTCATATTATGAACATAGCAAAAAAGTATATTCTAAATGTTTCCATAGACTTTTAGTCCTTTTAAACTTTAGGCTCTTTCCCATAGACTTTTATTGTGGCTGTAAAAGGGACAATTCTTATGTATTTGTTATTCTGTATTATCTTTTATGCCTTCACTCAGTTAAGTTATATAGTTTATCACCTGTGAATTTTTGGTCTAACAAAATTTATACTACCAAATATGTTTCTAGTCCAAAGCAGAGAGAGAGAGAGAGAAAAAAAAAAAAAAAAAAAAAAAAAAGTAAAGATAGTGAAGATTTATATATTAAAAATATATATTTATAATAAATATATATGCTCTAAATTCATTACATTTCTTAAACTAACCTTTACCAGATGTTTTTTTTTTTGTTGTTTGACAGTCAGCATTCTCTGATAAAACAAACAAACAAACATAGTTAGCAGAAAGTGTATATATTTATTTTTTAAAAATGACCATGACAAAAAATCTTTTTATTAGACCTATTTAGGCTTGTTACACACACACACACAGAAACTCTTTTTCAAAACCATGTATTTGTGATTCAGTTGCCTAACATGAGCTTTTAACACACAATAGTATCATTACTGTACTACATATCTGTATTCATCAAATAGTTTATTCTTTATTTTTTATTTTTTTTTCAGAATAAGACAAACTCAGAACAATCCACAAGAAATAAAAGATAATAACAAAATATAAGAAAAAAGTCAAAGAAAATTTCGGTAAAATTGATCTTATTAAAATAAATAAATAAAAGTTATTATACCCAAAGCACCCTAAAAAACAAAAATAATGAAAAAATAGAAGAAAAATTTGTACAATTACGGTAGCAAAATTACATTTTCAATTCTCTACTACCTGAAAAGCTGATCTCTCATCAAAACTCACAAAACACTTATGACTTAATTAAGCAAGTACTTAATATCTTTGATCTTCAAACCCAGGCATTTTTGTTTGACATAGAATAACAGTTATAGGCCAAGAAATTTGACTACTTGCAAATCTGTGCTCAACAGTGGAAACAAAGAATGCAGAAGTCAAGAGACAACTCAAAAATCAGCTGAGGAAGAACACTGTCAAAAGTCAGACAGCATAGGACCCAGGAAAACTAAATCTGTGATACAAGGCCAGGATGTCATCCTCATAATTATCCGTCTGCAGCACGTTATCAGCAGTTATCACCTTATCATCATAAGCCAAGCATATCAGCATAAACCAAGTAGGAAAACAGGCCTTCTGATTGACTTTCACCTCACTATGTCATCATTATCTATCAAAATGTCACTGGCCCAACATGAAAATAAAGAGAGTTTGAAACAAACATTGATTATCTATACAACTGTGAGCTCCTTTCACAGAATCACAGAATTGTCTAGGTTGGAAGAGACCTCAAGATCATCGAGTCCAACCTCTGACCTAACACTAACAAGTCCTCCACTAAACCATATCACTACGTTCAACATCTAAATGTCTTTTAAAGATCTCCAGGGATGGTGACTCCACCACTTGCCTGGGCAGCCCATTCCAATGCCTCACAACCCTCTCAGTAAAGTTCTTCCTAATATCCAACCTAAAACACCCCTGGTGCAATTTTAGCCCATTCCCCCTTGTTCTGTTCAAGGAAGACAAAGCCAAAATGCTTGTTGAGTGTTTTACTTTACTGAAATTAGAGCTTGATAAAGCTTGTCATATTGGACTTTTTGAGAGTGCAGATGAGTCTGTTGCAGGTTTCAATTGTCTGAGATTTTGAGACAGTTTTACAACATTAACAAATACACAGACATGCAAGACTACATTTCTTCTAGAACCTGTTTTGGTGACAATATAACATACTAGTGCAGAGAAGCAACATGTCCTGGAGTTGTATTGGAGAAGCTAGGTATGTCAGCATCCCACAGTAACCTTGGAAACATAATTATAAATGCAAGGCACCTGGTTATTTAAAGCCAGGCAAAATATAAAATATTTCTAAGAGGATCTGATCCATGTCACATCCATTTACTTTTCTGTGGTGCTTTTCAAAGGAGATTGTGAGTCTCTAGCAGGTGTAACAACAGATCAGCATAAGCACAGGTTCTCTCTCTACACTATTTCCCTTTCAAGCAGGAAGCAAAATTTTGGAAGAGGGCTGAAGAACAAAGAGTACTGTCATAATTCAAAATATGTTTGCCTTACTAGCGCTTTTGAAAAATGAAGCACCTCTTGAAGAAGCCTAGCCCTCCTCATACAGAAGGTAAAGTAATCTGGAACAGAGTGTCTCAGAAAAAGTGAATATATTTAATATTTGTACTTCTGTTTCCAAACAGTAGTTCACTTGAAAGATGTACTGTACAAAGGAAGAAGCTATTGTTGGAAGTCCTGAAAGGAACATTAAATCTAGAAATAAAAAAAAAAAAAAGGCACTAGTGAGTAAGTAAAAAAATAAATAAATAAATTAGACAAAGAGCTGGCAGTACCACCTGACTCAGATAGCTAGTCAAGGTCAAATATCAAACACTGATTGCCTAAAATTAATTGAAGACATTTTTAACCATTAGTCAGGCCAGAGTCCATTTAAACAATACTACTTAATGATCAGAAAGCATATGCAGTTCCAAGTGATTTGTATTTAATTTCTAACTAGAAATAAATTATAAGCACACTTAAAATAACATACATCAAAGCATGCTAACATGCTAAAATAGGCTGACCAGCTTCTCTTTCTGCTTTTCATGAGGGACAAAAACATTAATTAAAGAGAAAGAGAGGGGGATTGTTGTTAAAAAACAGAGCTGTCAAAAGAGGCTGCAATGTCTGACTTCATATCTGATTTTACACCCATCCCCCCAAAAAAAAAAAATTTAAAAAAATAATCTCTGTGTTTCCAATAGAATTCTTATTTTAAAATTTTTACCTTCTGCTGCTCAGGATGCTTATAGTTTTGTCCTTGCTTATGAAGAAAACAAGTCTGTTTGTCCAATATAGGAAAGGATTTTTTTTATTATTATTATTTTTTTATGGGCAGATACAAAAAATATTAACAACCCTACACACTTTCACATGCCTAGGTATAAAATTATGCAGGTGAGAGGTTATAATTAAAATTTCACAAATTACATGTATCATCAGAAATATTACAGAAGTTGAAAGCAATAAACACCATAATATTTTTTGAAAAAGGGGGGTGGGGGGGAGAAAGAGACAGATGACATCCCTTATAACTACTTGCATTATCACTGCTTGCATTATCACCTCCATGGTGATAAGACAATAAGGCTAGAAGGAACAATAAGGCTAGAAGGAACTTCGCAAATTTATCTAGGGCAATTTCTCCCCCCAAGAGCTTTATCAAAATTATTCCCCAAATGCATACGTCAAATCTTTTGTAAAAGCATTCAGATAGAAATCATTTGAATAGAGGTTTCAGAACTTCTCTATAAAAAGTTTTCCAAAGTTTGACTTTGGTTATTTGATTCTTTAGTCTTTACTCATCTTCTCAGCAAAACCTTACAAGTATCAGTTTGGCAGATTTCTGACTCATTTACTAGCTGAGATACACCCTCTCCAAGCAAAGTTCAAGCAATCTGTGAATTCACTCCACTGTCATCAAAGACTCATAGTCAATAGCTCCTCAAGAAGCAGGTCACCACAGAGAATGTAAAACTGGGCCTGAGAAGGCAACGGAAACACTTGAGAAACTCCTAGACCTACAATCCAGGGTTAACATTACAAGCATTTGAGCACTGTTGTCCCATGTATTGTGTGTCCCCCCTAGCTCCCCAACTACTTACCAGACCCTCTTCAGAACTTCAAAATTGGCTGCAATTTTATAAGTATGTGCTTTGGAGCTTAGCTATTACAATGGAATTCATCCTTGGGGTTAAGGAATGTAATACATGTAAGATGTGGTTGTCCAGAAGCCACACAAACCTGTGATACCATCTTCAAGTAACTGAGAGACAAAAATGGTATTTGCATCTCCAGAAACAGGCATCCTTCTGGACACCTTCACAGACAACTCATTGTCAAATCAACTTCTCAGATTTACTTCTAGGAATTTCTGTACTGGCAGTCCCAGAATAATTTGTCCTTGGGAGTATCTTGCACTTTGCCTAGTAGTAAATAAATGTATGGGGAAAATAATAATAATAATAATTCTTTAGGCAAAATGTATTGAATGAAGGAAAAAAAAACACACAGTATACTAACTCACTAATATTACACTTGTCATCTATAAGTAATAATCAAAAATAGCCTAAACTTTTAAAGTAAGACTAAGGCAATTTCCCAGAGATCTGCAACTTATATGCGCCAGTCTTAGGTTTATTTTTTGTTTGTTTGTTTTGTCAAAACAAGTGGATTATTTTCATGTAACAATACAATATTGTTATCTACATAATATTTCATTGAAAACTCTTGATTCTTCCATGTGAAGCAGCTAATTTGGATGCGGCAGAAATTTTAATCATTGTTGCCTGTGGTACAACCAGCATACTACAACAGATATGGCGTGTCTGGGGAGAAATAAGCATTTCAAGGTGAAGAGAACTATCCTTATTTCTCTGCCTTGAATATTGAGTGATTACGGGGTGGCTAGCTTAGACTTAGACAGCAGATGTACAAGTACATAGGTCTGAACTAGTGAACATCATATTTGTTGTTCATAACTTGTTCACCTTCTGCAGTTTCTTAAAAGGATAATGGCTGAAGTGTAGGGTAGTGAAAGGACAAAAGGTAATGGCTTAAAACTAAAAGAGGGTTGATTTAGATTAGATATTCAGAAGAAATTATTTACCATAGTAAATAGGTGAGGGTAGGGTGAGGCACTGGCACAGGTTGCCCAGTGAAATTGTGGATGCCCCATGCCTGGAGGTGACCTAGGCCATGTTGGATGGAGCTTTGAGCAACCTGGTCTATTGGGAGGTCACCCTGCCCATGGTAGAAGGGCTGGATGATCTAGATGGTCTTTATAGTCTCTTCCAGCCCAAACCATCCTAAAATCACATAAATTCAGACATGTTTTCTATCAGAATAAAATAATCCAACATTTTACCCCTTTGCAGTTGGAAAAGGACTAGTTACCTTGTGAAGTAAATAGTGCAACAATACTGTGCTGAAAACTGTCAGGTCAGGAAGAGTCACTTTTTTTCAGAATTTTGGTCTGTTGTGGAAGTAAGGAAAAAATGACCCTATGGCAGGAGCAGACTAAAAGGGTGACTGCAGAATCCACGTCACCCTCACTTGTTCCCAGTAGCTTAAACTGATACTGAAAATTAGATATATGGTTATCATCACTATTAATTTTGCATTATCCCTTGTTATTCTGTCTTCTACAGATTAGGAACCAAATTCAATATTGTCTCTTTAGAGGATCCTCCTATATTTCCTTCCAAGAAACTAATGGGAAACTGTAACTGTTTGCCCTTTTGTGGGTCCCTCAAATGCAATACAAACTGTTCACAGTATTGTTTGTTCCTTGTAAATCAACTTTCATACCAATACCTGATTCAGAGAAAAAACTTATTGTAGAAAGAGACCTTTTACCAAATATAAAGCTGCTGTTTTATAGTTGCTCCTAATAGTTCTTTATGTCTGTTGAAATGTATACTGGGGCAGGAAATGTTGGAGGAATCTTGTCTTGTGTTAATATGTAATAGGAAGATATACTATGTATACTATTTGTATATGATGCCATTCACTGCAATAATCATACATAATTCATAAAGTGTCGATAAGTGCACTCTAAAATAAATTAATGTTGAATTACTTTTCACTCTGATTTGTTTTAATTAAGCCTGTAATCTACATGTTTCTTAGTTTTAAGTAGTTTCATTCTTTCATTTAAAAATTATTATAGTGAGCCACTAAATTTTAATCATACAAAAGCTTCCCTTGTTGTATTTAAAAATCAAAATCTTTGTCTTTAATTCTGCTTATTTGATGAAGCATGAAGATGATTGCATAATAGATTTATCAAAGCTGTCATTATTCTTCACATTGAGATTTGTTTGTTGTTTGTTTGTTTGTTTGTTTTTGTCCATCATTCATTAATGATACAAACAGGCTTCTCTTTTGACTGTAGAATTCCTATCTCATAGCTTATAATTTATGATGAACATGGCCTTGTGTGATAAAGCCCCATCAAAGTCATCATTATTCTACATTTATCAACACTGAACTCTTTCATCTGTTAAAATATTTAAATTCTTTTCCTGTGTATAGACTTATTATACATATCTCTTCTTTTCTGGTAGGCTTAATCTCTACCTTAATGTTTTTGGACCCTCCCAACTGGAAGAAAAAACATCTGTTCAAATACTTTTAGAAGTTTTAAATCAAATGTCTTATTATCTGTTCTTTCTCTTTTCAAGAGGTTTTAAATTAATGGTATTTAGCACATAATGCATTAGTTGTCAAACTTTGTCATTTTTTCACATTACTAACATAGGCCAGCCCTCTTTCCAGTGGCTGGTATTACTACCTTATCATAACGAATGCTCTGAAAGAAAGCACTGTGTCCTTACCTTTATTTCTGCATTCATCATCCATAACGTAATGTTCCATACACTTAACTTTTGACTCTCTTTAACTTACTGTGTTGAAAGATATACAATTAACTTTCTAAAGACTGATTTTCAAGGGGGAATGTACCAGGGGAGTTTTAGGTTGGATGTTAGGAAGAACTTCTTTACCGAAAGGGTTGTTAGGCATTGGAACAGGCTGCCCAGGGAAGTGGTTGAGTCACCATCCCTGGAGGTCTTTAAAAGATGTTTAGATGTAGAGCTTAGTGATATGGTTTAGTGGAGGACTTGTTAGTGATCACAGAAGATCATCGAGTCCAACCTCTGGCCTAAATCTGATCTTGAGGTCTCTTTCAACCTAGACAATTCTGTGATTCTGTGATTTAACTTTCTAGCCTACTTATTATGTGGAGATGAGACTACAGTCACTTAGGAAAAGAAGAAAAAGAATAAACAAACTGAAAAACAGGTATAAACATCTAATTAGGTTTGCGAAGATCAAGGTAAAAAGTTTCCTCTTTATACAAATCATTCCATACAGACAAATTTCCTGGGATTCCCTAATGTTGAGGTTTCAACACCAATCATGACATATCTTACACTTCTGGTAAAACATGAAATTCACATGAAATATGGGACATCCTAAAAAAAAAGTAAGGATTTTAGATATTGGATCACTGTTATGTACCAAACTCCCACAATGTAGGAGACTTTAAATAGACTAGTTGTTTCTGAAAAAGAAAGTTAATTAATGAAATAACATGTCTTATTTCCATTCCAAATAATCTGACTTTAAAGAGAAGGTTGCCCTTCAAAAAGCGGAGTGGTGGGTTGACCCTGGCTGACAGCCAAACACTGACCCAATCACTTGTCATTCCCTTTTCCTATGGCTGGGGAGGAAACAGAAGGCAAGGAGACTTTTGGGAAAGCATGATGGCTTAACAGGCAAATCAAAAGCTGTACCTGTCAAGTGGTAGGTGCAATTCAGTTTTGCTAGTAGAAAAGGAAATTAAAACTGGAGAGAAAAATACATTATATGTATTGCTTGTTCTAGAACTACATGCACTGCTGAAATTCCTATTCTTTATTATAGCTGTTTCTGTGAAGGTATCTGCTTGTCATACTGCAACAACATTGCAAGTTATAGATGTATATATATTTTTACAGATATATGTCTTTGGATGCCAACATGTCTTCAATGGGTAGGTTCATACTTATATGATCATGAATGCTCTGTTCTAATGCTCTTTCTGTTTTACAAAACTTTAAGGTGCAGTCCTGACACTGAATATTATACACAATTTTTCTTTGTGCTCCCATCTAAATAGGTTTCATGTTGCACATAGTGATAGCCAGTTAGACTGGCAGCAAAGCACCTGGCTTAAGTACTGCAGGAGAAGCCCAAAAAGAAGCATGTGGAAGCTCTTCAACAAGCAGCATACACAGACTGGAAGTTACACAGTTTTTTCAACCTAATGTCAAAGCAAGCAACATTTCGCCTTTTATTAAAAAAAAAAAAAAAAAAAAAAAAAAAAAAAAAGGTGGATGAAGTGGAAGCAGAGGTCAGTTATGAGTCAGCTGGCATCAAGATCTATTCGTGGATTTTCCAGCAGATGTCCCCGGTGAGCAATTTCTCTTAATTAAATGTAATTTGGGGATTACCAGAAATACTTTCCTTTAAGAGATGAGATCAAAATTTCAAAGTTTATTATTGACTTTTGCCCTAATTCCTCCATACTCCAATTTATGAACTTGGTGTGTATTTTTGGTTGTTTGTTTGCTTTGCTAAATCACCACAGTAACTCTCCTAAATTATTTGCTAGGATACAATTGCTTGTATATCCTAAGTGTCCAACTTCAGTTTTCATTGACTGTAATTCAGATTCAAATTTATATTTCCTATGTTCAAAAAGATATGAGAGTGGTGATATTTTAATGTAATTTTAAGCTCTAACAAGCATTTAAATTTTCAATTTCAGGATATAAAATGTCTTTTTTCTATTCCTTTTGGTACCTAGGATTAATACTGAGAATACAAAACTCATCTCAATCTTTAGGTCACAACAAGTTTGATAGTTGTAAGAAACTGCAGCCTTAGTAGCTTCACTTATTTTCCTTTAAAATTTGGAATGAATAGGGGCAAGTATAATTTTTACACCTAAAGGTAATTTATATTTTCACTGTTAAACAAATTCAAAGATTACATAATATAGCAATAATGGTTTATGGAGACACATTTCCTTGTTTGTCCTCTATAACTGTACAGAGATAACAAAACTCTGTTTTGGACTCTCAGCTAGCATACTAGCCATACTATCACAGACAAAACTGATCCACATTTTCAGATGGTGCAACAAATAATGTAATCTGAGCATTTGGGCTATTGTTTTTGTTTTTATGTAGAGGTAATTTATAGATACATAGGAAATACAGATCCCCTAATATCTATGGCCAAATAGTGGTAATGAAATTTTACTATTCAGTTAATAAAGCATGGCCCACTCCTGGCAAGCTACCTGCTGACTACCTGCTGATTGATTAATAAAAATCCTGTTTGATTTTAGGTAACAGAAGCGTTGATAGAATAGGCTATTTTTGATGGAGATGGCAGGGTAATAAAAAAATTTTAAATTTCACTCAGGAGTCAAATTTTGTTTAATTTGTTGATGCTGAAGATACCACAACCCTGAAGATTAAATTAAGACATCTTGCTGAACAAAACTGATTTTTTTTTTAATGGAAAATTAATGGAAAAAAAAATCAGAAGACAGTTTTGACAAAGTTTTAAAACACAGGTCAGGAAACTCAGGTTAAGTAGAAATTTGGCTCCAAAAATTGCAGTCAAAAAGTAAGAAAATATATAATAGTATGAGAATTTGAAATGGATAGTATGTTACAGAATTTGAGTAGGAAAGACAAATCACTATGATGGTTTGTGCCATGAATTTGTAAAGACTTTCATGTTAACTTCATTATTGAGAAAGTATAAGATATTGTAATAACTAGTTCAAACATTTGTGGGTGTGTCTCTTCACTGTTTTTGTTGCCCACTACTGAAGAAGTCCTTAATAAAATGCAATTTTGTGAAAGTATAAAGGAAATTTTGTGAAAGTTGATCTAAAAAATTATCTTGGCAACATTTCTTTAGGCAGTGGATGTGGGCAGAAATACTGTCTGGTCTTTGTAATTAATTTAAATCTCCCAGTGCTGTTTCAATTTTATACTCTGTATGGATGGATTGGAGTGGGTTCCTGATACCCCAGACTCTGTGCTGAAGTGTTCTTATAGCTGATCTTTATCAGAGCTGAGAGAAAAACAGTTCATGAAAATCACCCTATGATCTTTCTTTTTTGTAAATCAGTTTCAATAGCTATGCAAATTAGTGGGGTTTTGTTTGTTTGCTTGTTTGTTTTTCTTTTTTGATGTTGTGGTTTAACCCAGCTGACATCTAAGCACCACACAGACATTTGCTCACTGCTCTCCCCCAGCCTCCCATGGGATGGGGGAGAGAATTGAAAAAAGCGAAAGCTTGGAGGTTGAGATAAAGACAGTTTATTAGGACAGAAAAGAAAGGAAAATAGTAATAATAGTGATAATAGTACTACTACTAATAATGTGTACAAAACAAATGATGCACATTGCAATTGCTCACCACCCACTGACCGATGCCCAGCATATCCCTGAGCAGCTGGTCCCCCCACTCTGGCCAACACCCCCCCTCTCCTCCCCATATTAACTGTTCAGCATGATGTCAGATGGTATGGAATATCGCTCTGGCCAGATTGGGTCAGCTGTCTGGGTTCTATTCCTTCCCAGCTCCTGATGCAACTCCAGCCTGCTCGCTGGCAGGCTGGCAGTGAGAAGCTGAAAAGTCCTTGGCTTAGCATAAGCACTGCTCTGCAACAATTAAAACATCGATGTCGTATCCTAAATCCCAAACACAGCACCCTACCATCTACTAGGAGGAAAATTAACTCTATCCTAGCCAAAACCAAGACATTTGGTAATTTGCATAGCTACATGCCTAGGCATCTTGGGACCTTGATCAATTAGGAGTTTGAAGTTCATCAGTTACTAATTCTTCAATGAAAGGGGAGAAGATGAGTTAAATATTGCAGGTTTTTTTTGTTTGTTTGTTTGTTTTTCTTTACCTACAAAAAGTACAAGACACTGGTTGGAAGAACCATATTCAAATAAGAACTCATTCAAACAAGAACTCATAAGAACATCCCCAAGTAATAAATTATAGCAGCTATAAATTGCTAAATTACGAATACACATTTACATTTTCTATTAAGACACATTTCATCTGATATTGCTAAAATATAACGACTGTTTTGGCTGATGTTCAAATCACTGATTATAATCTAGTTAGAAGAGATTTAGAGGGGTGTCCTGGTTTCAGTTAGCACAGAATTAATTTTCTTCCTAGTAGCTGGTGGAATGCTGTGTTTTGGCTTAGAATGAGAAGAGTGCTGATAACACCCCGATGCTTTAATTGTTGCAGAGCAGTGCTTATACTAAGCCAAGGACATCTCAGCCTTTGCTCTGTCCTGCCAACGGGCAGGCTGGGGGGTGCAGTAAGAGCTGGGAGGGGACAGACCCAGGACAGGTGACCCAAACTACCCAAAGGGGTATTCCATACCATCTGACGTCATGCTAAACAATATATAGGGGTGGCTAGCCGGGGGGAGGGGGCCGGACTGCTCGGGGTTAGGCTGGGCATCGGTCAGCGGGTGGTGAGCAATTGCATTGTGCATCACTTGTTTGTACATACTATTATTACTTTCGTATTATCACCATTGTATCATCATTATTATTATTGTTATTATTATTTTTGTTATTTTTTTTCCTGTCTTATTAAACTGTCTTTATCTCAACTCACGGGCTTCACTTTCCATTTCTCTCCCCCGTCCCAGAGAGGGAGGGGGGAGGGTGAGCGAACGGCTGCGTGGTGTTTAGCTGCCGGTCGGGTTAAACCACGACAGTCTTTTTGGCGCCCAACGTGGGGCCCGAAAGGTTGAGATAACGGCAGATCCGATCAGAGTGTGTTAAACTAAAATTGGTGTAAGGATTAGACCTGCTTAATAGTCACTTGTCATGATGCTGATTGCTTTAATCACAACTCTGCTGCGCCTGTTTTCCAAATTGAGTATTATAGTACATTATTTTCCGTATTTGCTCTCTGTA
Source organism: Aythya marila (assembly GCF_965140915.1). Taxonomy (NCBI): domain Eukaryota; kingdom Metazoa; phylum Chordata; class Aves; order Anseriformes; family Anatidae; genus Aythya; species Aythya marila. The sequence goes on along the minus strand of NC_139046.1, from coordinate 41,752,936 downwards.
GTGTTGTTTCTCCTCTCCGGGCCCTGGTTTCAGACCATTATGGTACTAAGTGTTATAGCAATGGCTTATGAGACGATAAAATATCTGGTCATGACTCTAACTTGGTATTTATACTCAGTAACATCGTGGACTCTGTACTTTGGAAACAGCATCTTGGGAACTATTAGCAATTATACCTATTGTTTTTCTCCATTAGAGAGTCAATCTGTGGAGGGGAAAGGGGAGGATATTTTTCCTTACTTGCTTACTCTCCCTTTCTCCTTCACCACCCCTGTATCCTCCTGGGTCACTCTGCCTTCCTCCTTCACCACCCTCTTATCCCCTGAGCTTGTCACAATAGCTCTCCAAGATATTGAATATTTCTGGAATACTCAGAATACCATAGTCTTGTTGTTCTGCCTCATGAATGCACTTCAGATTCTGCTTAAAGTTAAACAACTACTTATGAAGCTCATCCGGAGATCTGCCCGGAGGCAGTATAGTTGTGGGTGGCAGGGAGTATGGGTGGATATGGGCAGGCATCTAGAGCAGTTGGCACCCCCAGTGTGTTGGAAATTCACCCCTGAACAATGGCAAAATCCTCAAAAACTGGCAGAATGCTTGAAAAAAAGGTGTAATGATTCTGGCAGTTCCAAAGTAACACAAATCATTGTAACGTGCTGGGGCCTGGCTCATGCCTATCGAGCTGCCATTGATACTGCTGTCAACTTAGTGACAGACCCTGCGGCCACTCCAAACCCTGTGACAGATCCAACGGCCACTGTGACCCCTACGGTGGATTCTGCAGCCGCTCCAGTCCCAGCTCCTGCAGCCGCTCCAGTCCCAGCTCCTGCAGCCGCTCCAGTCCCAGCTCCTGCAGCCGCTCCAGTCCCAGCTCCTGCAGCCGCTCCAGTCCCAGCTCCTGAAGCTGCTCCAGCTCCAGCTCCTGAAGCCGCTCCAGCTCCAGCTCCTGCAGCTGCTCCAGTCCCAGTTCCTGCAGTCGCTCCAGTTCCAGCTCCGGCCGCTACTCCAGTCCCAGTTCCTGCAACTGCTCCAGTCCCAGCTCCTGAAGCCGCTCCAGCTCCAGCTCCTGAAGCCGCTCCAGCTCCAGCTCCTACTGCTGCTCCAGTCCCAGCTCCTGCAACTGCTCCAGCTCCAGCTCCTGTAGCCGCTACAGCTCCGGTTCCTGCAACTGCTCCAGCTCCTGTAGCCGCTCCAGCTCCTGTGGCCGTGTCAGAGAAACGAGCTGTAGCAGTGCAAGTTGACCCTGCAGAGGGCATTCCAACCCCTGTGGCAGACCCTGTAACAAAGTCAGAGAAACGAGCAGTAGCAGTGCAAGCTGCCCCTGTAGAGAAGGTGAAAATATGGTATAGAAATTCAAGTCGTTTAGAACGCAGAGAGTCTTCTGCCAATCCAGGTAAGGCTTCTGCCAAAACTAAGTATAGAGATGACGAAGATGATGACGACGCTGGGCCGTCAAGGATTCAGGAGGAGGAAGATGAGGATGCCGAAAGAGCAACAGTAACTACCCGAAGCCTAAACGAGCGCGAGCTACGAGATGTGCGAAAAGATTTTGGTCGCTGTATAGGTGAGCAGCTTGTCACCTGGCTGCTCCGGTGCTGGGACTCTGGAGCCAATTGTGTGGAATTAGACGGCAGGGAAGCCAAGCGGCTGGGATCCCTTGCTCGAGACGCCGGCATTGACAAAGCAATTGCAGATGGAGCACGACCCACCAGCCTCTGGAGGCGTCTCCTCTCAGCTGTGAGGGAAAGGTATCCCTTCAAGGAAGATATTTTATGTCTACCAGGCAAGTGGACCACTATGGAGAAGGGAATCCAGTACCTGAGGGAATTAGCCGTACGGGAAGTGATTTATGAGGATCCAGACCTCAAACAAACATCCACAGATCCAGATGAAGTCAAGTGTACACGACCCATGTGGCGGAAGTTTGTACGGAGTGCACCATCATCATATGCCAGCTCATTGGCAATAATGGCCTGGAAAGAGGATGAGGAACCCACAGTGGGTGAAGCGGCTAAACAACTCCGGCAGTACGAAGAAAGTCTCTCCTCTTCCTTACAGGCCTGCGTCTCAGCTGTGGAGAAACTTTCTGAAAAGGTTCACCAACTTGAAGAGAATCTATTGTCCTCCCCACCTGAACCAACCAGTGCCCACCGACCAAAGGAGAACACTTGGGAGAAACTTTCTGAAAAGGTTCACCAACTTGAAGAGAGATTATTCTCCTTCGCACCTGTACAAAGCAGTGTCTCAGCTGTCAGGGGTAGGCGTTCACCCACACAAGGAAGACGATATGGTGGGTACTCACCCCGTGCCACCCTGTGGTTTTACTTACGAGACCATGGAGAGGACATGAGAAAGTGGGATGGAAAATCTACCGCGACCCTAGAGGCACGGGTACGTGAGTTGCAAAAGAAAACAATCAGGAAAAAGGGATTCTCCGAAAAGTTTGCTGCTCCAACTTCCAGCAGACAGTCCTTCAAACACAGAAACGAGGAAGATTCTGACCAGGATTAGGGGGGCCCTGCCTCCAGCCAGGGGGAGGAAAGGGACAATCGAGTTTATTGGACTGTGTGGATTCGATGGCCTGGCACATCACGCGCACAGAAGTATAAGGCTTTAGTAGACACCGGTGCACAATGTACTATAATGCCATCGAGCTATAAAGGACCAGAGCCCATCTATATTTGTGGAGTGACAGGGGGATCTCAGCAGTTGACTGTATTGGAGGCTGAAGTGAGTCTGACTGGGAATGAGTGGGAAAAGCACCGCATTGTGACTGGTCCGGATGCTCCATGTATCCTTGGCATAGACTATCTTAGAAGAGGATACTGCAAGGACCCAAAAGGGTTCCGGTGGGCTTTTGGTATTGCTGCCTTAGAGACAGAGGGCATTAAACAATTATCTACCTTGCCTGGTCTCTCAGAGGACCCCTCTGTTGTGGGGTTGCTGAGGGTCGAAGAACAGCAAGTGCCAATTGCTACCACAACTGTGCACCGGCGGCAATATCGCACCAACCGAGACTCCCTGATTCCCATCCATAAGCTAATTCGTCAATTGGAGAGCCAAGGAGTGATCAGCAAGACTCATTCACCTTTCAATAGTCCCATATGGCCAGTGCGAAAGTCTAATGGCGAGTGGAGACTAACAGTGGACTATCGCGGCCTGAACGAAGTCACGCCACCACTGAGTGCTGCAGTGCCGGACATGCTGGAACTTCAGTATGAACTTGAATCGAAGGCAGCCAAGTGGTACGCCACAATTGATATCGCTAATGCATTTTTCTCCATCCCTCTAGCAGCAGAGTGCAGGCCACAATTTGCCTTCACTTGGAGGGGAGTCCAATATACTTGGAATAGGCTGCCCCAGGGGTGGAAACACAGCCCTACCATTTGCCATGGGCTGATCCAGTCTGCACTAGAGCAGGGGGAAGCTCCCGAACACCTGCAGTACATCGATGACATTATTGTGTGGGGTGACACAGCAGAGGAAGTTTTCGAGAAAGGGAAGAAAATAGTCCAAATCCTTCTGAAAGCCGGTTTTGCCATAAAACAAAATAAAGTCAAAGGACCTGCACGGGAGATCCAGTTTTTAGGAATAAAATGGCAAGATGGACGTCGTCAAATCCCAATGGATGTGATCAACAAAATAACAGCTATGTCTCTACCAACTAACAAAAAAGAAACACAGACTTTCCTAGGTGTTGTGGGGTTTTGGAGAATGCACATCCCAAATTACAGTCTGATTGTAAACCCACTCTACCAAGTAACTCGTAAGAAGAATGAGTTTGAATGGGGCCCTGAACAACGACAAGCCTTTGAACAAATCAAGCAGGAAATAGTCCATGCAGTAGCCCTTGGGCCAGTTCGAACAGGACCAGATGTAAAGAATGTGCTCTACACTGCAGCCGGGGAGAACGGCCCCACCTGGAGCCTCTGGCAGAAAGAACCTGGGGAAACTCGAGGTCGGCCTCTGGGGTTTTGGAGTCGGGGATACAGAGGATCTGAGGCCCGCTATACTCCAACTGAAAAGGAGATATTGGCAGCATATGAAGGAGTTCGATCTGCTTCGGAGGTGGTCGGTACTGAAGCGCAGCTCCTCCTAGCACCCCGATTACCGGTACTAGGCTGGATGTTCAAGGGAAGGGTCCCCTCTACGCATCATGCAACTGATGCTACATGGAGCAAGTGGGTTGCACTGATTACTCAGCGGGCTCGAATAGGAAACCCCAGTCGCCCAGGAATATTGGAAGTGATCATGGACTGGCCAGAAGGCAAATACTTTGGGATATCATCAGAGGAGGAGGTGGGTCGTGCTGAAGAAGCCCCACTGTACAACCAGTTGCCAGAGAATGAAAAGAAATATGCCCTGTTCACTGATGGGTCCTGTCGTATTGTGGGGAAGCATCGGAGATGGAAGGCTGCTGTATGGAGTCCTACGCGACGAGTTGCAGAAGCTGCTGAGGGAGAAGGTGAATCGAGTCAGTTTGCAGAAGTGAAAGCCATTCAGCTGGCTTTAGACATTGCTGAACGAGAAAAATGGCCAGTTCTCTATCTCTACACCGATTCATGGATGGTAGCAAATGCCCTGTGGGGATGGTTACAGCAATGGAAGCAAAACAACTGGCAGCGTAGGGGCAAACCTATCTGGGCTGCTGCATTGTGGCAAGATATTGCTGCTCGGGTAGAGAACCTGGCTGTGAAAGTACGCCACGTAGATGCTCATGTGCCCAAGAATCGGGCTACTGAAGAACATCAAAACAACCAGCAGGTGGATCAGGCTGCTAAGATTGAAGTAGCTCAGGTGGACCTGGATTGGCAGCATAAAGGTGAATTATTTATAGCCCGATGGGCCCATGACACCTCAGGCCATCAAGGTAGAGATGCAACATACAGATGGGCTCGTGATCGAGGGGTGGACTTGACCATGGACGCTATAGCACAGGTTATTCATGACTGTGAAACATGTGCTGCAATCAAGCAAGCCAAACGGTCAAAGCCTCTTTGGTATGGAGGACGATGGCTGAAATATAAATATGGAGAGGCCTGGCAGATTGATTACATCACACTCCCTCAAACTCGCAATGGCAAGCGCCACGTACTTACAATGGTGGAAGCAACCACCGGATGGCTGGAAACATATCCTGTGCCTCATGCTACCGCCCGGAACACCATCCTGGGCCTTGAAAAGCAAGTCCTATGGCGACATGGCACCCCAGAAAGAATAGAATCAGACAATGGGACTCACTTCCGAAACAACCTTATAGACACTTGGGCCAAAGAACATGGTATTGAATGGGTGTATCACATCCCCTATCATGCACCAGCCTCCGGGAAAGTTGAACGATACAATGGCCTGTTAAAGACTACCTTGAAAGCAATGGGCGCTGGGACGTTCAAAAACTGGGATACGCATTTGGCAAAGGCCACCTGGTTAGTCAATACTAGGGGATCTACCAACCGAGCTGGACCTGCCCAATCAAACCTGTTACGTACTGTAGATGGGGATAAAGTTCCTGTAGTGCATGTAAGAAATATGCTGGGTAAAACAGTCTGGGCTACTCCTGCCTCAGGAAAAGGCAAACCTATTCGTGGAATTGTTTTCGCTCAGGGACCTGGATATACTTGGTGGGTGATGCAAAAGAACGGAGAGGTCCGGTGTGTACCTCAAGGAGATTTAATACTGGGTGAGAATAGCCCATGAACTGAATTGCACCATGTTAAATAGTATATTATACTGTATGTTATCACTACCATGATTACTATAGGTGACTAATTAGAATGTATGGAAAAGAGTGTAACCTGAGCATGACATAAATGGTATGGAATAAGGGGTGGATAGATGTCCTGGTTTCAGTTAGCACAGAATTAATTTTCTTCCTAGTAGCTGGTGGAATGCTGTGTTTTGGCTTAGAATGAGAAGAGTGCTGATAACACCCCGATGCTTTAATTGTTGCAGAGCAGTGCTTATACTAAGCCAAGGACATCTCAGCCTTTGCTCTGTCCTGCCAACGGGCAGGCTGGGGGGTGCAGTAAGAGCTGGGAGGGGACAGACCCAGGACAGGTGACCCAAACTAGCCAAAGGGGTATTCCATACCATCTGACGTCATGCTAAACAATATATAGGGGTGGCTAGCCGGGGGGAGGGGGCCGGACTGCTCGGGGTTAGGCTGGGCATCGGTCAGCGGGTGGTGAGCAATTGCATTGTGCATCACTTGTTTGTACATACTATTATTACTTTCGTATTATCACCATTGTATCATCATTATTATTATTGTTATTATTATTTTTGTTATTTTTTTTTTCCTGTCTTATTAAACTGTCTTTATCTCAACTCACGGGCTTCACTTTCCATTTCTCTCCCCCGTCCCAGAGAGGGAGGGGGGAGGGTGAGCGAACGGCTGCGTGGTGTTTAGCTGCCGGTCGGGTTAAACCACGACAAGGGGGAAGGAGATAATGTGCAGAGAGAAAGCTCCACAGTCCAAAGGTGTTTCTACAGCCAGTCAGCCTAAGAGATACACTGACTAATTAAGTATTTCCCCAGCTATCTGTATCAGACAACCTTAATTATTTCTTTCTAATTCACTGACATCAAGTGTCTCTGGCATCAGATTCCAGAGAATCAAAAGGCTGCAGTGGAATCAAGTATAAAATGAAGTATGGACTTCTGTCAGTTATATTACACTAGAAGATCTAGTCATTTCAAGACAGGTTTTAAAAGTAAAAGATGATTATGGGTAAGATCAGCTGGAATTAAATATGAATGACAAGTAGTAGTTTTTTACTATTGCATACCAAAAACATTATATACTCAGTAAAATAAAATAAAATAATAATAATTTAAAAAGCTGAATTAGAGAGTTAAAGTACAGCTACCCAATTCTTGGATTATCACATATACACCCTTATATACACCTACAGGCAACCCCCATTAACTCATACATTTAACAAGTTCTGTCATGGAATGAGTAGGACCATTTTTTGGGGATTTTGAGGCCATTTGGGAACCTCACCTCTCGAAAAAAAAATACTAATAAAAGAAATGAAGGGAAGGGAAGGGAAGGGAAGGGAAGGGAAGGGAAGGGAAGGGAAGGGAAGGGAAGGGAAGGGAAGGGAAGGGAAGGGAAGGGAAGGGAAGGGAAGGGAAGGGAAGGGAAGGGAAGGGAAGGGAAGGGAAGGGAAGGGAAGGGAAGGGAAGGGAAGGGAAGGGAAGGGAAGGGAAGGGAAGGGAAGGGAAGGGAAGGGAAGGAAAGGGAAGGGAAGGGAAGGGAAGGGAAGGGAAGGGAAGGGAAAAGGTTCCTGAAAGAGGGGAGAAAGCTTCTGGTTTTGAATCTATAGTCATGGCCTATCATTCTTTCATCAGGATCTTCAGTTAACTTCAGTAAATTTGACCCTGTTAGGGACCTTTTATATTTATAGAGAAAGTAAGAATAACAATTAAATAACCCTGTAACAAGGGTAGAAGTTTATACTACTAAACATGCAGTTAGGATAGAGTCAAATCTGTATATTTCTGTCTAAACAGCTTTGAATAGGACAATAGAAATTGAGTGCTCACTAAAAGTATCAACTACAGTAACTGATTAGCCAAGAACTGTGTAAAATCTGGTTTTATAACTTGTGAACTTCATTAGTTATTTATGTGAGTCAATCAGTGAAGAAAAGCAAGATCCTTGTAACTAATGGATTCAGATATTTTCCATTTATAGTGTACTTGCAAGATATGAATAATTCATCAAAGCAACATAAGAATAATTCTATATATTAAATAAGTTCAAACAATATGTAATCTGGATAATTAACTTTTTGAAAAGTGAATGGGGAAAAATGTATTGAACTATTACTATTATTCATTAAAATTATGTAGCCAGCTTTAATTAGCAAAACAAAGTGCTTCCAAGCTTTCTCTGCTTTATGTACTTTATGTTGTATTGGAATTTTTCTTTTTAATTTTCATAAGCAATCACGGGGGAAAAAGATTTTATGACTGTACCTAATTTTACCTCAGAAAAAATTACAGAAATATTTTAAAAATATTTTTAAATTTCTTATCTGGAAAACTCAGAAATCAGCAAGATGAGTATATCTGGAAAAACAAACAAACAAACAAACAAACAAACAAACAAAAAACAGTATTCACGCTGATATATTAACTTTCTATACTTCAAGTCCTTTCTTAATAAAACTTTAAAAAGTGAGCAAAATTAAGATAGAGGCCAAAAAAAAAAAAAAAAAGTACAACCAGAAATTCAAAGATAGCAGTAAAGTTCAAAAAAGTAGCAGCAAAAACTAATTTAGTGTTTGCTGCCTGGTGTTGATTATCAAACACAAGAAATTTCATTACACAGACATGGGCATTTTAAAACTTTTTTTTTGGTGAAGCTATGTATAATAATGACAATTGTATCAATGAAGATATCTTTTATTTGTTAATTAACATTTACCTGAGAAAAGTATAGTATTCTGAACTCAAATCCTTGCAGGTCATATGCATTTTGATTTTTTTTTTTATATGAAAGTATCCTGCATATGTGTCAAAAATCATTTTCATGTGTTTGTACTCTTACATAATGTACATGTAGCTTCAGAATTCTACTGCCACATGCCCAAATTATTTAGGAACACATTACCTACCATAATAGGCAGAGTAGATCAGTGCTGAAATTGCATGAAGTAATTTCATGAATTGTATTACCCTTTCACAAAAGAGAAACAGCACTAAAATCTGGAAGAAAAAAAAAAAAAGGAATAAAGTACAATATAGTAGTTTCTCCTGTAAAATTATTTAGGCGGTTCAGTGACTAGTTTCTGATGTCTGACCTAAGGTATTTCCCTAGAAATATAGCTTTCTGGATTAATTTTGCTATTTATCTGGTTGGTTAAGACCCTTTATTGTGAGTTATGCAAATGTAAATTGCAATACATTAGACATCTGCTGTTCAGAAATATTTTGTCATTTGGCCCTATTATATCAGTATATAGGATCAAATTTCTTTCTGCAGTGATGTAATGAGTTCCTTGGTCTCAGTCAAATAGTGTGTGTTTGTTTGTTTGTTTGTTTGTTTTGGTCCATTTATTAAATAAACTTCATCCTAACATGATTCCTGCTGGATCATGAACAGTTCATACCTAAATCCTGGTTTTTACACCATGGAGGGTTTCTCATAGATGTAAGTGAATCTAAACAGGGATTATAATCAATCATGGATACATGAAGCACTTTGCAAATTTAAAAGGATTGTATGGGTTGTAAATTGAATCTTTATTAGCAGTGCTGGCTGCCAAGATTCTGTATAATTTACTTATATACATGAATTGTGTTTTTACAAACTGGCTGCATTAACTGTCAAGGACTTTCTTAATAATTCAAGGTTGTATGAACTAACTTACAGAATAAGTACTTTCACTGACTTGAAAATAGACACTAACAGACCAAAAACGACAGTTTGATTCAGAGGCAAATGCAAGTCTATCTTGGATATTTGGCTTCCTCTGGGCTTTTTCTGAGATGAGATAGCTGTCCTTAAAAAGCTTCAGTGGTGAACATGCTGTCAGTTTAAAAGGTCAGACATCGCAAGGTATCAGCAAAAATGCCATACACACCACTCAAAGCAAGTTGAATGATTTTATTAACTTCACTCATCTGTTAAGTATTTACTCTGCTATCCATCCTCAGCAATTAGGAAGTCTGTGGAAAGGATTTGCTGAATGAGTGAACATATTTCAGGTATGATGTACGGCATTAGGTATGAAGATGGAGAAGTGTAGAAAAGCTTGGAGGGCACATAATTGTCAATGATGTCACCTTAAAAACATTATTAGCTTTAACAAACAATATATATATTAGGTCTAATATTATATTTATGCCACAACGTATGTTACATGTTAATTTTAAATTACAGTGGCAATGTAGTTCCATTAAAACCCTTTTTATATTTCTGAAAAATATATGTAAAAGCACACTGCATTCACACAGAAACGATATCACTGAAGGATTGCCTATCTAGCCATTAGTGCAAAAAAATTCCTGGTTAATACTGGCTATTGTCTATGAATTATTTTTACTTTTACATATGTGGTGGGTTGGCCCTGGTTAGCAGTCAAATATCCCTGCAGCTGCTCACTGACTCCCTGCTCAGCAGGATGGGGAGGAAAATCAGGAGTGAGAAAACTTGTGGGTAGAAATAAAGTTGGGGAAATCACTCACTAAATATGGTTGCACTCTGATGTCTTTCTACAGAAGCCATCCCTGCAGTCCTCCCACTACCAAAAGCTTGTCATTTACACCAAATGCAATGTATTATATCAACAATAGACAGATTAAATGTTTCCATGTTAAAAGCACAGTCCACTTCTATGCACAATGGTTACATTAATTCTTATTAAAAACATACACCTGCATGTTTACTGACTACAAAAAAAATAAAATAAAATAAAATAAAATAAAATAAAATAAAATAAAATAAAATAAAATAAAATAAAATAAATAAATAAATATTCACCACAAAATGTTTATGGAGCATTAAAGAAAAATAATTCATTTCCATGGCACTATGTTTTTGCTCCTTGAAGGTCAATGCAAATTGAAGACTGTAGTAAATAGCTATATATGAGGAGCTTAGACTAAGATCACTCATGAGAAAATGAGATTAAACAACTCTGCAATATCAGCATGAATTATCTAGTCAATGACCAGAGAGCTATTTTACTAGTTGTTAATAACTGCAATGTGAAGAATGTTTCTTGAGCTATAACACTGCTATATGATGGAAAGGTTCAGCTCTGTATGAACAGTTTCTCTCTGTATTAGTCTTCCATTATTAAAATGAGATGTTAATACTTTCTTCTCTGACATCTGCATTGTGAAGATAAATATGTGCTCATGATAGAAGCCATGTAGCCACTGAAGAGGCCGTTGTAAGTGCTGGCCTGGTGATTGTTGAAGGTTTGAAACTAATCTCTCAGCAAGAGTGAAGTTAGACAAGTTTTCAAAATAGTAATTTGATAAAACGAATATATTAGCATCACAAACATTTTTATTGTAAGCAATGAAAGAATGTTAAATTTCATGAAATCTCTTGGAAGCACATAAGCAATGTAGTGATTTTCTGATGTAACGTAAAACCGTTTATTTTCTGAGATATTTTACTGAAGATTTTTTGAAAAGTGGCTATATTTAGATTATTTTGTTTTCAAAAGACTTATTCATGTACCCATACTGAATTCTGTTTTCTGTGGTAATTTGAAGTAACTAGATGCTCCCTAATTTAGTTGGTAGTGTTTTTTGTTTGTTTGTTTGTTTATGTTTTTTGTTTTGTTTTGTTTTGTTTTTCTTTTTGACTCTACTGGTAGGAATATGAGTAAGAAGGCAATCAATGGGGACAGGAGACCTGCATGGATGCGCAAGGAGCTCCTGGCAAAACACAAACAGAAAAAGGAAGTATATAGCATGTGGAAAAAGGGACTGGCCACTTGGGAGGATTACAGAATATTGTCAAAATATGCAGGAATGTGATGAGGAAGGCCAAGACCCATGAGGAAGGCTTCATACATCAGTACATCAGTAGCAAAAGGAAGACTAGGGAAAATGTGGGCCCACTGCTGAATGGTGTGGGTGCCCTGGTGGCAAAGGTTACAGAGAAGGCAGAGTTTCTGAATGCCTTCTTTGCTTCAGTCTTCTCTGTTAAGATCATCCCTCAGGAATCTCAGACCCTAGAGACAAGAGAGAAAGTCTGGAGAAAGGAGGACTTTCCCTTTATCAAAGAGGATTGCTTTGGAGGTCATTTAGGTAAAATTGACACCAAAAAATCCATAAGGCCTGACGGGATGTGTCCATGAGTGCTGAGGGAGCTGGTGGATATTATTTGCTAGGCCACTCTCCATCATTTTTGAAAGATCATGGAGAACAGCAGAGGTGCCTGAGGACTGGAAGAAATCTAGTGTCACTTCAGTCTTCAAAAAGGTCAAGAAAAAGGGCCCAGAAAATTACAGGGCAGTCAGTCAGCCTCACCTTCATGTGATGAAAAGGTGATGGAAAGGTGATGGAACAGCTCATTCTGGAGTTGATCTGCAAGCACGTGGAGGATAAGATGGTGATCAGGAGTAATCAGCATGGATTCGCCATGTGGAAACCTTGCTTAACCTATCTGATAGCCTTCTATGATGGGATGACTGGCTGGATGGAGGGAGAGCAGTGGATGTTGTCTACCTTTACTTCAGCAACACTTTCAACACTGTCTGTCATAACATATCATAGGCAATCTCAGGAAGTGTGGGATAGATGAGTGGACAGTGATGTGGATTGAGAACTGGATGGAAGGCAGAGCTCAGAGGGTTGTCCTCAGTGGTGCAGGCTAGTTGGAGTCCTGTAGCTAGCAGTGTCCCTCAGGGGTCAGCACTGGGTCCAGTATTGTTCAGCTTATCCATCAATGACCCAGATGATGGAACAGAGTCCACTCATCAGATTTGCTGACGACACAAAACTTGAAAGAGTGGCTAATACACCAGAGGGCTGTGCTGCCATTCATACGGACATGGACAGTCTGGAGAGCTGGGCAGAGAGGAATATCATGAAGTTCAACAAAGACAAGTGCAGGGACCTGAACCTAGGAAGAAATAACTCCACAAAGCAGTACAGGTTGGGAGCTGACATGCTGGAAAGCAGATCTGTGGAGAAGGACCTGGGAGTCCTGGTGGACGGCAGGTTAACCATGAGTCAGCAGTGCGCCTTTGTGGCCAAGAAGGCCAATGGGATCCTGGGGCGCATTAGGTGCCAGCAGGTGAAGGGAAGAGATCCTCTTCCTCTACTCATCCCTAGTGAGGCCGTACCTGGAGAATAGTGTTCAGTTCTGGTTTCCCCAGTACAAGAGGGACATGGAACTACTGCATTGAGTCCAGCAGAGGGCTATGAGGATGATTAGGGGACTGGAGCATTTCTCATACAAGGAGAAGCTAAGAGAGATAGGCCTGTTTAGTTTGGAGAAGAGAAGACTGAGAGGGGATCTCATCAATGTGTATAAATACCTGCAGGGAGGGTGTCAAGGGGATGAGGCCAGATTCTTTTCAGTGCTGTGCAGTGACAGAACAAGAAACAACAGGCACAAATTGAAACACAGGAAGTTCCAGATGAATATGAGAAAACACTTCTTTACTGTGAGAATGACAGAGCACTGGAACAGGTTGCCCACAGAGTCTGTGAGTCACCTTCTCTGGAGATAGTCAAAATCCACTTGGATGCCATTCTGTGCAATATGCTCTAGGTGAACCTCCTCTGCAGGGAGGTTGGACTAGATGATCTCTAGAGGATCCTTCCAGCATCAACCATTCTGTGATTCTGTGAATATCAATGGCATTCAGACTGTCAGGGTATCATTACTTTGAAAGGATTGGTGGGCCACCGATTGTAGTTTATTTATGTTTTTAACTTCTGCACAGAAGAAAAGATCTACCATAAAATCCCCAGATAATCATGCAGTCCCTTTATATATATGATGAATGTTGTTTCACATTTAGTAAGAAACAGCTACTTCAAAGCCATAGTGTGTATGGAGTTGATTACAGTGAAGAGATGATAGGACTACAGGATTTAGAAACCATTCTTTTCTTATTTTCTTTTTCTTTCATCCTTAGTGATTGATGAGAGGCATGGAAAGCTTATTGGGACAGCTGAGGTTCTTGAAAACTCACAGGAGAAATAACATAAATCGTAGTAACAAATACTCATCTATAAATAAATAAATAAATCCTCAAATGGTCCCATAGTACAATAGTATTGATAAAGAGCTTAGTAGAAAATGTTCTGGTTAACATTGATGCTAGCTGTCAGGTTACATGAATAGAGCAAGAAAATTTTGCTGCCACTTTAAATATGTACATTTGGGTCTAAAACAGAATTTCCCCTTTTTAATTTTATTTATTTTTTTAATCTGTTTCTAGGTAGTATGATTTTTTTTAGTGGTGATTTTTCCTCTGTTTAGAAGAAGAAGATAATCAAGCTACTCCTTTCCAATCTTTTCATCTCATTTGTAATGCAGAATTTATAGTAGCCCTGAAGGGGCTACCATCTTAATCAGAAAAAAAAAAGACACAGTAAAATGTTATAAAGAGTTAGACTGGAGATGACTATAGTTAGGTCTGATGTGATTGTTAACAGAGAGCTATTCTATTAGATGTGAGTGTAACAAGTATGTCACCATGTTATGCCTTTGAACTTTTATGTTGTTAATGGCTCTGAATTCAGTAAAGAAAGGCATCCATTTTATATGTGATTTATTTGTATATATGGAGGGTATATTATGTACAACTTATTCCTTGTACTGACTGCATTTTTCATGTTTCTCCACAGACCCCTTTCTTATTAATGAAAATTATAATCGTATAAATGACTGAATCATTAACAAAACAAAACATGCCACATAAGTAATTGGGTTTCCAGGTGCTCCAGTGATGGGCAGAGTCTAAGACTGAAACAGACAAAATCATGAGAATCATCTTCCATGCAAAACACATAATGATCATCTCTCTTTATAGGAATAAAATATTTCCATAGCATTGTCCTCTCACAGCATTTTTAAGGTATCTATTCAATTAGTTAAAGCTGTCTTCTGGACAGCATGCCTGGCATGTTTTCCAACTGTGATTAGTGTGCCTTTATTTATTTATCTATTTATTTATTTATTGTGCTTTAGAGTAGTATAGAAATTGAGATCCGGTATACATATCCACTATAGGGTTTTGTCAGCTGACTTCAGAATTGATCATTTCAGTATAAAGTGCTGCCTGAAATGTCATATTTGAGATTGCAGAAGTTATGGTCGTACTTTAAAAACAATAGGGGAACTGTCAAAATCCAAAATCTCACGTTAAAGAATAAATCTGTATAATTTTTTTACAGATAAATCTTTTTAAAAGATTTAAAGGCTTTTAAAAAGATAATGAATAATGAATATATGATAAATGAATATGATATGAAAATTTATATGATAAATGAATATACAGGAATAGTAAGTGTCATCTATTAAATAAGTAAATAAATAAAATATTATTTTTTTTAGGTCACAGTGATAAAATGGGATATACCTCTCCTCACCATGAGCCATGAGTGCAAAAAAGTTCTGAGAATAAAGTAAATTTTTACTTTTCCTTGTGAAATGCATTAATTTGTGGCAAGGAAAGGATGTGAATCAATCCTAAATTTTGGGTATGTTCATTTTAGATTACAGAAATATGACAGAAAAACATATTTTTTAGAAAAGGAAATCAATGGATAAAATATTTCTTTATCAAGTATTTGATTTCCAAGCTTTCTTTTTTTATGTGGAATTGTTGTGAGTCCAATTAAGCTGGGAGAAAATCCAGGCCAAAGCAACTGTTTTTTGCAGTCTAATGCTAAATGTGAAAATACACTCTAATTTATTTTCATCCAATATAGACTGCCCATCAGCCATTTGAGTATAAACAGTCTTAATATATGATTTCAGTGGTTCCTTAGACCTTCGCTTAACAAGAAATATTTGGTAAGTCTGAAACAGCTTTGATAAGCAGATATAACTTGATTGTTATAAAAACAATATTGGTAATTTCATAATACTGTAATATTTGTATACCATGTATTTATAATATAATTTGGGAAAAAAAAAAAAAAGTGTTTTGGAATATAAATTATCAAAACCATGTTGAAAAAATATTGTACTAGGATGAATTGTACCTAATTTTAGCTAATAGGATTTATTGATTTGCTTTTAAAATTCTTTATATAACTGCTATTCAATAAACAGAAGAAATGGGGAATTAGAAGGGCAGAAAATGGTCAGAATAAAGAATTATGATTACATATAACCAATTATAAAAATGTAGAAAACTGACTGATTCAGTCATAGTTCCTACAATTTCCAATACAATTTCATGTCTGAGGTGTGTAATCATATTCCGACACTGAAAAATCAATGACAAAGTTTTAGTAGACGTTCAGAATTAACAATGTTGCATACAATAGTTTGTACTGTCTGGTTGTCTAAGTGCAAGTATAAGTAGATCAGGGAAATTTAACACTTTAGCTTTTCTCCAAAAATCATGACACAAACCAGTCACAAGTTTAATAAAAGATAGTTTCTTCCTGCTCCTTTGCTGTACATGGGCCTTAGAAAATCTCAAGTTCTTCAACCAAACATTCTGCAATCATTACTTGAAATTATTTGATGTTTTATACAGATAAAGTATATTAATCAATCTCCATACATACATCTTTTGCTCCTTACAACCTTTTTCTCAGTAGAGAACTTAAGATCTACTCACATTACTGGTGAGGCTGCTGAGCTACAAAGAACTGTAGTTACTGTTACAAGTCTGGGAGAAAATACAGTATTCTTATACAGACTTCCACTCTTTCTTCTGTCTATGCCTACATTCTCTTATAAACACTACATTTATCTCCCTGTCCTTGTTCACATGTATGCACTGCCTAAACTAAGACAATGCCTCCCTAAACATTTCCAAGATCTCCCTATTGCTCTATTACAAATATATTAGTGTAGCGTTGTAGTTACTACTAGTGTAGTTACTACTGTTAGCCTAGTGTTTTCAATAATACTATAAATTTAGCTTTTCTAATTACTCATAATATATATACAGCTTCCCCTACAAAACTACATGCATATCTGAAATACCAAATGGCTTTAAGAATATTCCAGGCGCATTTTCTGCCTTTCTACATATGTAGCACATAAGCTGTTTTTATGCAACAATATGAAATAGAACCATTTGAGCTAACTCCATGTTACAGAGTGAATGACAATTTTGATGTTATTTTTGAAGCTGGTGTCCTTTCTCCCATTATTTTATACATTCTTTCTGGATTATAGTCATTATTTTTTAGCTGGATATTATAAGTCCAAATATATAAAACAATTTTGCATATTTTATTAGTTATTCTAAGTATGTATTCAAAAAAAAAAAAAAAAGATAATAAGATAATAAGAAAATATTCCAAAAAAAAGGAAAGCTGAGGCCTCAGCACTTGGACAATACATGATACAATTAAGTATAAAGAGTTATGGCAAATGTTATTTTCTATTATTCTTTGTTTATGTTCATGTTTCTTCTGAAAGAGAACAGCTTTAGTTTTCACAAGAACATAACGTAATTCTTTTTTGTTAGGTATCACTGCAAAATGTCAGGAAGAAACATACAGACACTTGAAGATATGACTCTTCTCCACAGCATCTTTAAGAATCATTGCAATACTGCAGCTCATTCAGCCAGCTGTTAGATTAATAAAGATAAATATTAAGATATTAAGATATTATTTTTTATCTGCAAACTTTAGCAGATAAAGTTTGTCAGCTAAGTTGTCAAGGAAATTTCATTATTGCAGACTAAATATTTTAAGAGGAAATACATGTACATTTGCAAGCAAGAAGAAAATCCTAGGACAAATTTAACTTACAGGATAAAAAAAAGTTAAGCTTTATCACATAAACCATTTGATCAGTTTTAGCCAGTATACTTCTGTGTTGTGCTCACATACTATTTTGATTGTTAATAAACTATATCAATGTGAAGTCACCTCATCTCATTTTTGATCAAAAAATTCTGCAGAGAATATCTTACTGTAAAATGAGTACTTTTTGCTGTTTATGAACATTTTCCTTTAATTTTCTTTAATTAAAGCTCTAATTTTATGAAGCTCTAATTTTGTTATCTTATCAATAGATTTATGTCAATCTTCCGACAATTCTGAATAACATCAGTTGTTATTGGGATAGTATTTTGAGAAAATATATCTGTGTATTGCACGCTTTATTTTGTTGTTGTTGTTGTTCTGAGCATTTATATGAGCATTTGGAAGTTCTGATTTCATATTGAAATTCTGCTATGGAATTTATATACATTTAGACTAATTGATAATTACCTTGCTGAAGCCATATGACATATTATTGAACAAGTTAATTTACGCAACTTATTAATTTTAAGAAATAACTGTAAAAATGTTACACATAGCCCAACCAAACCATAGATGAAGAAAAAGCACCCAGTGATAAATTCAAGTGTGCAATAATATTTAGGAATAGAAATAAATAAGTTACTTAGAAGATGAAGGCACTGTCTTAAGCAGCACAAAAGCTTTACAGTGGTCAGATATAATACCTTAAAGCCTACCTATCAAATACAGAATATGTAACTTGCAGAAAGGATAGTTCCTAAAGGGTAATAACAGCCTCAAATACCTGTAAAACCCAATTATAAGATTTATTTGTTTATTTATTTATTTTTAAACATGGAAAATGTGAAACCCTGACATGTTTCTTTCTTAGGCCTGTTTTATTGGTTCACAGTCATAAAACTCAGGGCCAGTGAGATAAAAGTTGGAGTGTGTATATCTAAAAAAATGTTAACATATTCTGATTTTTTTTCAGCCTTCACATTTTAAAGAACTTCGTAGAAGTTTATAAACACAGTATTAAGGATGATTAACTCTGTCCAGAAACATTTAAGGAAAAATATGTTAGTTGAGAGCTTTTCCTTGGTCTCAGGTATCCTTTGCAAAGAGACAACTTTAATCCTGAGCAACTGCTGGATATGTTAATTAAGAAAAACTTGTGGAGTAAAAATAAAACTACACTCTAATATTAGGTTAAAACTGCTTGAGTACTTCACATTCATTAAAAGAACATTTTGCCTCCTCCAGATAAGGTCTGTTCTTAGATTTAGAAGATAAATGAAATAAATAAAAATCAAAAATAAAAATCAAAAATAAAAATCATACTAGCAGTACATGTAGTGAGCTAAATTAACTCTATTGATAACTCTAGAGCTATTAACTCTATGGATAACTCTCCACAGATTTATTTGCATGGAAGAAAAATAAAATAGATTTTCAAAAGCAAAAAGTCATCAACATCAAGTCATTTAACAAATGAGTTACAATTTTAATAGAGAGGAAAAAAAAAAAAAAAAAAAAAAGGAAAGAAAAAAGAAACACCCTAATCTTGAGAATGTCTAATCTAGTAGTGCTCTCTTCAGACCTTTTAAAGCTGTAGTGTGTTAAGAGATAGTTACTGATCTAAGTAATAGGCTGAGGTGTTTACAAACATTTCAACATTTCTTCCCACTGAGTTTCCTCAGTCATATATCAGGCTGGATAAAGCTGAACAGCTCAATAGCCTCTAGGACTTACTTGGCACAGTAACAAGGACTGTAGTCATTCATATGTGCATTAACTCAAGAAGATGTATATCATGAGAATGATTAATACATCATTTATGGTACCAATGAAAGGTCAGTCATAGATCACAGAAAATCCCTGTGCTAGCAGTAAAATGAATAACATTTACATTTTGAAAATGTTTAATAAACACATAGAATTTACTGGTAGCAGTACCCTGTTGTATAGTTATTTTAATTGGGCATAAATGCCAGTATAGGTTATTGGAGGTACTACTACAACAACAACAACAAAAAATGCATTTACA
Organism: Aythya marila; assembly: GCF_965140915.1. NCBI lineage: Eukaryota > Metazoa > Chordata > Aves > Anseriformes > Anatidae > Aythya > Aythya marila. Next base: position 41,733,471 of record NC_139046.1, on the reverse strand, counting down.
AGATTACTTTTCAGCCATCTCTCCTTACAACTAAAGTACCTTTATAAGAGCTAAAGTGCATTAGCAAGAAATGTAAAAATACTGTAGTCCAGCATCCAGTTTTATACTCTTTTTATTTTTTTATTTGTTTTTAATTTAACTAAATTTTGGTAATCCTTTAGCTATTCCAGAAATATCAGAATCTGATCTCCCTTGTGAGGAATCCGCTCCTTCAAAATGACACACATGAAGTAAACATTCTATCTTTATGAACTTATGTCTATGGGGTAATTGTAAAATCTTTGCTATCTTGTAAAATTGTAAAATCATTGCTATCTTTTTTCTTAATGAACAAAAAAAGAAAAAAAAGAAAAAAAAAAGAAAAAAAAAAAAAAAAAGAAGCTGTGTTAAAAATCATATGAAACAGAAAGGAATAAATGTGTTTTTTTTTTTTTCCTTGGTTGTTATACAATGATGTTTGCTCAAGATAGATTCTCAATGTTCCTTGCAAAAAATAGAGCAAGGTAATATCCATATTTCTCTTCCTTCATCTGCTACTGGAGACCTGTGGAACCTCTTAAATTTTATCAGCTTAGTAATTTTCCCATGTCTTAGTGTTTATATCACTTGTTGTGCACTAAGATTCTGAGTGTCGCTGAGACAGTACCACAATAAAAAATCAGTATGATGAATAGTCTGAAGTCTGGCCCCTTATTATCTTGCCTCAAGTGCATTCAATATCTTGAAACAATCACATTTAGAAAGTTTTTAGATCAGAAAAATCAATAAAGCAAAACAATGTGTTTTATTGCACAACAAAGTCTGAATGCAACCTTGTCTTCCCCAATACTTCTTTTTTTTTTTTTTTCCCCATGATTATTTTATCTCCTCTGACCCTAAATCTTGGAAATTCTAGACATTTTAATAATTCAGCTTCCTAACCTTTTTAAATCATCCAATTTTCTCTGTGTTGGCCCTTCACACTGCTTGCTCCTATTGATACAGACAATCAAGCTGCTGTACATGGAGCAGGTTTAGTTTTGGATACATAAGTCTAAATCTGAAAAACACATGAGCTTTTAACCACATATATGTGTTTGTTAAATATAATTCAATACAGTAAATATAAGACTTTTTGTTCTAATTTAACAACTTGATATTTGTGTTCTCTGTTTAATATGCCAGTTTAAAAAACAAAACAAAACAAACAAAAAAACTATACTCCTGATGATAAATTTATATGTAGCATTAAAAAAAAAAAAAAAAAAAGTTGCTAAAATGGCTTGATGAGCTACAAGAACATGAACTATATACTTACCAAAATTTTTTAATATATATTGATTATTATTATAAATTTGTCCATAAAATAAATAAATAAATAAATAAATAAAAAAAAAAAAAAAAAGCCAGACAAAGCTTTTCTTTTTTTTTTTTTTTTTTTTTTTTTTTTCCCTTTTGGTATTTTTTCTCACTGTAGCTATTATTTCATATACTGGTGGGGAAGAGGAAAAAAAAAAAAAAAAAGACAAGAAATAGAAAATTATTTTCAATCAATATATTGGATTTTATCTTCCTAGACATTCCACACATGACTGTGAGAAATACCAAACCCTATTTCCTCTGTTGGTCAAAACCTCATATTTACAGGCATTGTCCATGGGTCACACATCAACAGATTTTTTAGGGACTCATACAAAGCTACAGTTGCAGAGTCTCTTTAACACCAGCCCACTGTCAAAATAACAGGATTTATCAGAGTTCTTTGTGGCCCTTACACTGAAAGAAGACTGTATGCATAAAGAGGGAGATGGGAAAATTTAGTCTCCTCCTCTATGTGTCTTGGCTTTGTCCAAGCCTACAGTTAGATGGTAGCAGGAGGTTTTTTTCATACATAGCCAAAGAGGAAAAAAAGTAGACTTTCAAAAGGAACTATGCAAAGGGAAGGAGGTCTGAAAACAGTAAATAGTACCTGTTTTCTTTTATTATGTGAAAGATTTTGTTGAAGACAGTGAATGCAAATGTGTGGACACCATAGTGCACTGCTCTGTGATAAACATGTATTTTTCCTATTATCAAGTCAGTAGAATCCCATATGGTTATATTCTCCTCCATTCAAGCTCTGATTTAGAAATCAGAGAACTATCAGAGAACTATCAGAACAAGTCTACGAACAAAAATTGCTCTGAGAGTCACATGCTATTATTGTGAAAGTTTGCTTAGGAACATGTTCTTCCCTTTAAAGATGCCCTAAATTCTGTCAAATTTTGCTGAGGATCTTGGGGTAGCCACACGTTCAGAATACTGAATCACACATACTTGATTTGCTAATGCATGATTCCTCAAACATAGTAAAAGCTTTATCCTCTTTCTTCAGTTTATCCATTTTCTCCAGTTGTCAAAAAAAGTCTCTTTTTATATCTTATATTCAATTAAAAATCAATCTTTAATTCATTGCATATTTGAAGAAAGACATGCAAAATTAAAGAGTAAGATGAAAACAAATATATTTATTTTTCACATAAATTATAACCTTCTATCAAAGTACTATTTAGTAATTCCATTGAATGTAGTATTGAAACAAAATCAGTCTTCTCTTGTCCTTGACTTCCACTGTACTTGTAGTATTTCGAAGGTGTAGCTAGTAAAAGAGTGAAAGAATTACAACGTGAGAACATGAAAAGGAGAAAAGAAAATCCTTAGAGATGCTGACAGAATTTCAGCTCTATATTCTGCTCAGTTAAGAACTAAGAACATCAATGTTTTGGCAGAACACTTTCACAGCTGCCAGGATATTCATGCTGACTGAACACTTTAAGGCCAAATTCTGATTTGACTTGCATCCATGAACCTTTGGTTCTGTATTTCCAATGAATACATTTAGGTTAAGGCATCTTCCAGGGAAGACATATTAGAAAGGAGTGTGGAACCACAATATTCTCTACACAGAAAACTCACAGAAAGACCAGTTATTGTTTTGCCCATAGGCCCTAGACTAAGGTCTAATTTACATCAAAATTTATTTCTCCCTACATCCAATTCCTTTTCAGTACAGATTTAGTGTCCTACATACATTAATAAGTATCATATTATTGTACACATAGAACAAGATATAATATTATACAATGAAAAAAACAGCAAGTATTAAACATGGCTTTCATCATATAACAGGATCTTCAGTTGACTAACAGGAGAAATGACCTTTTATTGTTAGAGATACAAGACTTGACTGGCATGAAATCATCAGTATACCCTTAATTATTCCATGTGTAAGTATGGTTATCTGATATTTAGATGAGAATTTCCTTAAAAATATACTCCACAACAAACAGAAATTCAGTGGTGAAAGCAATAGCAATGATAGGACTAAAGTTGTGAAAAATATAGAGTAAATTATACTTTCTGAAATAATAATCTCAATTCTAACAGCGTCAACACATGCTCAGATACACATACACACTCCTTGTCAGCAGTACAATACCACTTCTTGCTATCATTTTTTTATCACAAGCAGAACAATGCAAAACCAGTCTCTGACTAATGTCCCCCATCACTCCTTCCCCTAGCTCAGCTTTTATTATTGAACATATATATATTCTATATATATACATATTCTATACTATACATATATATAGTATATACATATATATAGTATAGAATATCTAGAATATAAAATATATATTCTATATAGTATAGAATATACTATATATATATAGTATATATATACATATACATATATATATATATGTATAGTATATATACTATAGTATATATATAGTATATATATACTATATATATACTATATATACTATATAGTATATATAGTATAGAATATCCCTTTGACCAGTTCAGGCCAGCTGCCTTAAGTGTGTCCCCTCCCAAATTCTTGCCCACTACCAGCCTACTTACCGAAGAGAGGGGCAGAGTGGAAAAGATAGAAAACATCAATGCTGTGCAGGTGCTGTTCGGCAATAGTCAAAACTGTAGTGTGCTATCAACATTATTTAAGTCACAAATTCAAAACACAGAACTACACAATGTGCTGTGAAATTAATTCTATGCCGGTCATGACTCAGTACACAAAGATTGGCAAAAAAAGGTTTTGGGAAAGGAGAAAGAAACTCTTGTAATGTGATTGGCAAATCACTCAAGGCTCTAGGCACCTTTATGGGATGAAAAACTTACAGGAAAATTTATGAATCTCTGCTTCTGAGTACTTTCACTCTTGTTTTACAGTTTTAGATTTTCTTTAACCTTTATGAAGGCAGGTAATCAGACTTACAATAGCATGAAAAGAGATTTTTGTTTTAAAGCCTAATTTCTTTTCTGTATCTTTGCATTTTTTTATTTATTTATTTTTAACTCTGATTTTCTTCAGTTTAAAATTTTCTTCACTTTTTAGATTTTGAAATTATTCTAGGTGTTTTTGTGTTTTCTTTTGCTGGTCTGTTTGCTAGTTTGTTTTATTATAGTTTGTGTTTTGTTTGTTTGTTTGCTTTTGTTTCCACACATTTTGAACAACTGTCAGGTCTCTGTATCTTCTCAGCTATTTAAGGCTATTTGAAAGCAATATGATTTTTTCAGATGTTTTATGCTATTTGTCAGTTCCTCTGCTACCTTCCCTTCCTTTTACTATTTCCTCCTGGTCTTGCTGGATTTTAAAAATATTATTTTTATGATCCCTCCTCTGCTTTTTTAGATAGACAAAGCAGTCTGATAAACATGAAGAATTTTCATTTTCATACAAATGAATAATTAGAGAATACTTTCAAATCCAAATCTTATTTAATAAGTAATTTTACAGTTTGAAATAAAACTATCACCATTGCATAAATATGCCATTTGGTCATAATTTAGGGTGTGAAGGGCTTTTCTTAAATTCTATCTAATTTTCCACATTATTTCCAAATTATTCTTGCATCAATATTTTCTCATGACACCTATGAGCTATCTTTACAGAGAGAACAAATAAAAAAAAAAAAGTTAAAAAACAAACTGTTATAGTTTTGTTTGAGAAATTCTTCCTTCAGCTTTGTAAATGATGTGGCCAACAGGCCAACGATCTCTCCAGAACTTACCCATCTTTATTTCAATGCTTTTCTTCTGCCATAAAGGCATTGAGCTCTGTATACTTACCCTTCTTGCCAATTTGCATACTTCATACACTATTTCTCCCACAATGAAAGTTTAGACAAGACATTAAAGTTAATCTGGCCTCAAGAAGATACATTGATATCTGTGTGGCATATACATGCTTTCTGAATAAGAACACACCACAGAAAGGAGTTGTTTCTGTATCTTCTGCCTTTGTTTCAAGCTCTGTTCTGTGCTATGTTTATCTCTCTGTGTCTTCAGAACTTCTGATTTAAATTATCAAGCACTCTGTATGTCAGATTCAAAAATGCAGGTTTCACTGTAAATCAGTCTTTTTTTTTACAAGTCATAGAAAAAAAAAAAAACAAACACACAAAAAAAAATACATAAGGACTTATATACATTTAGGCTTGGTATTGTGTTAGGCCATGTCCTTCGGTGATGGTCTGAACAGCATTCGCAGAAAAAAAATAGATACTTTTTTTTCCTTTTTTACAATCTTTTACATTGAGACAAACATTTTTTCTTGTAAACAATTGGATAGTTCATGTGAGTGGAAAGTAGGAAGTATTTGCCGTCACTTTTACACTTAGCCATCACTCACAGATGAATAATTGCAATTTACTAGAATAAAATTACTCTTTTTGAAAAATATTTCTCTTGACAATCTCATTAGTTTATTTAGAGATATCTCAAGAGTCTGGGGCATGTGAGAACAGTAGATGACTCAAAGTCATACCAACAAAATATCTACAAGAAGGGCCGGAGTGTGGACCCGGAGAAATATAGGCCTGTCAGTTTGACCTCAGGGCCAGGGAAACTCATGGAGCAGATTATCTTGAGTGTCATCACGAAGCACTTACAGGGCAACCAGGTGATCAGGCCCAGTCAGCATGGGTTTCTGAAAGGTAGGTCCTGCTTGATGAACCTGATCTCCTTCTATGACAAAGTGATGCACTTGGTGGACGAGGGAAAGGCTGTGAATGTGGTCTACCTTGACTTCAGCAAGGCTTTTGACACTGTTTTCCACAGCATTCTCCTCAAGAAACTGTCTGCTCGTGGCTTGGACTGGTGTACGCTTCATTGGGTTAAAATCTGGCTGGATCACCAGGCCCAAAGAGTTGTGGTGAATGGACTCAAATCCAGTTGAAGGCCAGTCACTAGTGGCGTTCCCCAGGGCTCGGTACTGGGGCCAGTCCTCTTTAATATCTTTATCAATGATCTGGATGAGGGCATTGAGTGCACCCTCAGTAAGTTCACAGATGACACCAAGTTAGGTCTGTGTGTGTCCATCTGCTTGAGGGTAGGAAGGATCTGTAGAAGGATCTGGATAGGCTGAGGTCAACTGTATGAAGTTCAACAGGACCAAGTGCCGGATCCTGCACCTGGGGCACAATAACCCCAAGCAGAGCTACAGGCTGGGAGATGAATGGTTGGAAAGCTGCCTGGCAGAGAAGGGCCTGGGAGTACTGGTTGATAGTTGGCTGAATATGAGCCAGCAGTGTGCTCAGGTGGCCAAGAAGGCCAACAGCATCCTGGCTTGTATAAGAAGCAGTGTGGCCAGCAGGTCTAGGGAAGTTGTTGTCCCCCTGTACTCGGCTCTGGTGAGGCCGCACCTCGAGTACTGTGTTCAGTTTTGGGCCCCTCACTACAAGAAGGACATGGAGTTGCTCAAGCGACTCCGGAGAAGGGCGATGAAGCTGGTGAGGGGTCTGGAGAACAAGTCCTACGAGGAGCAAATGAGGGAGCTGGGTTTGTTCAGCCTGGAGAAGAGGAGGCTCAGGGGTGACCTTATCGCTCTTTGTAAGTACATTAAAGAAGGCTGTAGTGAGGTGGGTGTTGGTCTATTCTCCCACATGCCTGGTGAGAAGACAAGGAGGAATGGCCTAGAGTTGCACCAGGAGTGTTGGTGTTTTAGGTTGGATATTAGGAAGAACTTCTTTACTGAGAGGGTTGTGAGGCATTGGAATGGGCTGCCCAGGGAAGTGGTGGAGTCACCAGCCTTGGAGGTCTTTAAAAGACATTTAGATGTAGAGCTTAGGGATATGGTTTAGTGGAGGACTTGTTAGAGTTAGGTCAGAGGTTGGACTCAATGATCTTGAGGTCTCTTCCAACCTAGACAATTCTGTGATTCTGTGAATACTAAGAGGAATCTATGCGCTTTGCTAATGAATATAAACCATCTGTTATTACAGAGAAGCTAGAGATTATAAGATTATGATGCATAACAGAAATAAAGATATGAGCTACAGAACTTTGGTGAGAAATTATTTTGAGGACAGAATGAAAAAAAAAAATAAAAATCAGTAAGCTTTCTTCAAACCAGAGCAAATTGCACCTGAGAATTTCCCAATGCAGCAGATGAAGCATGACTGAACACCTCATCAAAATCATGGCTCAGATGGTTTTCGGTTGCATTCTTCTTATCCTTCATGGAAGAGAATAAAGGGAATGAGATAATGAAATCAACAGTTGCATCAAGAACAGGTGTTATTCAAATTACATGTATAGCTATTGAGAAACAAAACTAATGGATGTACTCTCCAGGAGCAGTTGTCATTGTACCTCTTTGGGGTTATAGATGGTGCAGGTGAGAAGAGGAATTGTAATGCAGAAAAATGAAGAAGACTGGGAAAGAGAATGAAATTATTTCAATATATTTTTAATACACCGAGGGAGGTAAACAAAAATATAGCAACAGCTATTCAAGTACCAATAGATAAGAAGGAAGGATACTAAGAATAGAAGTACTAGGATTCATCAGAACAGTAGTCAGGAAGATATTTCTGACTATGCTTAATGCATAGGAGCCAGTCCAATCTGTAAGAAGCATCATAAATATCTGTATAATAAAATGTCAAAAACTTGACCAATTGCATGAGAAATTTGAATTTTCGGTGTAGGATGCGAAACTGACTATTGCAAAATAGAAACGTGGAAATAAGAGAGATTGGCAGCTGTAAATGGTTTACACTGTTAAAAGAGACATGATGCTGAAAAAGATAAAGAAAGAGAGAAAGAAAAAAAAAAAAAAGAAGAAAAAGAAAAAAAAAAAGAGAGAGAAAGGGCATACCCCCTCTGATAACTGAGAATGGAGAACTGGCAACAACAGACTTGGAGAAGTCTGTGGTAAAAGTTGTTTGCCTCAGTCTTCACTTGCATTCAGGCTTCCCATATCTCTCAAGTCCCTGAACCTCTAGGCAAGGTTTCCCATTAAGTAAAGAGCAAATTTGAGAACACCTGATGAAACTTGAACAGGTACAATTTTATGGGGCTTGGTGACATGCATTCCAGGGTCCTGAGGGAACTGGCTGGTGGAGTTGCCAAGACATTCTCCATCAAATTTGAAAAGTCACGGTAGTCAGGCCATGTTTCCAGTGACTGGAAAAAGAGAAACATCACTCTCATTTTTAAAAAGAGTAGGAATGAAGACATGGAGAACTACAGACCAGTGTGCCTCACCTCTGTGCCTGAGAAGATCATGGCACAGATCCTCCTGGAAGCAATATCAAGACACATGAAAGACAAAGATGTGATCCAAGACTGCCAGCACAGCTTCATCAAGGGCAAATCATACCTGGCAAACCTGATGACCATTATGATACACTAACCACCTCAGTCAACATGGTAAGACTGACAAATCTAAACTGGATTTGCCCAAAAATACATTTCAGAAGGTGACCACATGATTCCAAGACAACTGAAAAACAGCATTGTTTTTGACCTAACACTACAGATCACAAATAAAACAGTGTCATGGTATAAGCTAGCAATCTAAAATAGTAGCGAAGAAGGTTGGATCAGATCATCCCATGGCAATAAATATTTTTTTTTGTATTGCTTAACAATTAAAAGGGAGCATCATATAAAAGGAGGTGAAAAAAAAAAAAAAAAAAAAAGTAAAAATGGCAGCTGAATGTCCTCAGAGACCGTTACTTACACAGGAATCCAGAATGTATAAGCACTGAGGATGGAATACTGCATGTACTTAGGCAACAAGTCAAAGATGATGATAATTGAGGACTAGCAGTTCAGTAGATTGCTCCTGACCATTCTATGCCCATAAATACAGACAAGGTACTGATTAGGCTTCATGAAAGACTGTCACCCTTCTTGAATCATTTTAACATAATTATGCTTCTTCAGCTAGCATTTCCACTGTATTCGACCTGGACAAAGACAATTTAAATGTATTTCCTATAAATGGGCAATTTTCATAGGTATTGGATGTGCTCTTGGACATTTAAAGTTCAACATCTTTGTGATCAGATAGTTTTTGCATGGATTTACAATTTTGTGCTTGTTGGGGAGCTTTGGTGAATATTTTAAAATTCAGGCTCTTATTCACTGTAACTGTTCATTAGTATAGAGCTGAAGAGAGAAAGAAAATGAATGCATGAGTCAGGTGTATTTCTTAACATTACCGTTATTTTTAATGTTCTTTTCCCAAAATATTTCTTTTCACTTTTTATAGGTTCTTCATTTTTATGTTCAGTAGAGGAAGAAATGTGTCCTTTTGTTTGTGTATGCATATAATAATGCATCTTAAAAAATTTCAGGGTAAGATTAAAATGGAGCAATTCAAAGCATCTTGAATTACAGAGGCACTGACCAATTCTAAATAACTTAAACGGATTCTAAACTTCCAAAAGCAACAGTATACCTAGCAAAAGTTTGAGAAATAAATAGTATCTATCAATTTATTTGACTTTACAAACTACCCACAGATAACCCTCTCCTAGGACAAGAATATGAAACAGAACATATCAGGGCTTCCATTGAAGTTCACTCTTTCTATTCTTCTGATCTAGTATGTGCTTTTCTTATGACTGATGCAATATCTGATCAGGCACAGAATCAATTTTGTCTGTCTTCAGCAAAGTAAACACACAAAGCTTTGTGGAATGAATGATCAAATGAAAGACCTGTATGTCAAAATTCTTAGGCTATTTGCATGAATAAGAGAAGAGAGATTAATAAGGAATAGCAGTATCAGCCCCAAACTGAACAGCTATGTGTAGAAAGTTAACTGATATTTAGATTGTTTTGTTTTCTGTTGTTGTTTTGTTGTTTTTTAGTATTCATTTATTCACTTTTTTAGTGTCTTTTCACCAAAGGTCTCTAGTTTATGCACATCTGTGTTAACATGAACATCACAGTTAGGATCTATAATCACTGGAATGAAGCCAGGCTTTAAGATCACAGAAGTGAGACCCCTTCCCACATGATTACTTGGAAGTGAGAGCCCTTCCCACATGATTACTTGGCTTTGAACCAGATTTACATTCATGTATTTGCATTGATATGTTGCTACAAGTAAATCTCTTACTGTTACATTAGTTTAGCATATCTTTACCATACCTCCTCAGATCCATATATACTATATAATAATTAGTTCTATGAGCATTAGCAATCATCAAGATGAGTAGACACATTTGTTCACTCTGAAATGGTAATTTTCATGATTTTATACTTTTTTGAAGGGAAAAAAGAGATCTTTAGTAACCACCAGTCATTGGTCCCAAAGAGTGTGCTTTAGTTTTCACTGTACCAAATAGATAAATTAAAAAAAAACTTATATTAATACCAATTAAGAGACAGATTTCCCATTTGAGTGTTTATGTGTCATTGCCTTGTTGAGCAACATACTATACTGGTTAAACCTCAGCTTTGGACATGTTTATTCTTTTGGTTTCAGGTAGAATAAGCAACAAAATTGGCCTAGCGATCAAATTTATTTTTTCATCTCTATGATCCAGTTTTAGTTTTAATGTCTAGACATAATATCTAAATTTTTGTTTCTATATTCTCTCTCTTTCCTATTCTTCATATAATCTACTAATTAATCTTCTGAACCAAACAGAACTCTGATAGACAGTACTTTTCTGTTTTGATTGTATTTTGTCTCTATTTTTTTTAAACACTGAGCCTGTAGAATATAATGCTATCCTTACTGAATTGCAGTGTTTTATAATCCAAACTTAATAGGAAGTTACTCTTCTTCATTCATTTTTTTTTTTCCTTTAAAAAACAGTCACAGAGACATTACCACATCAGATATGTGGGATATTCAGCTTAAGGTCACAACTCCAAACAGTGACAAATTGATCATGCAAAAGGTGGAGAAAAGCATACAGAAGAGAGAACTTATACTTGCTGGAAGACTTGTATATAGCTTTTCTTTTTCTTGTTCCTTCTTTTTTTTTTTTTTTTTTTTTTTTTTGATGGAGTCATAAACATTTAACCATGAAATATTTACTAAATCTATCTATCTATGTATCAATCAATCAATCTCTCTATCCATCTAAAACAGGATATTATGTCTGCTGTGTTAAATATAGAAAGGAGTCACCTAAGACCACCAGTTCCACTGATGGGTCAGTAAGATGGAAAACTAAATACTTGGGCACTTCTGAAAATACCCACCCACTTCATATGCTAGGAGGTGGACAGAATAATAAAGAGTGATTCAAATTATAATTAATTGAATTCCCAACTTAGCAAAAGCATGGTTATGATAAAAGTTTTAATTTAGATATGATGTTAAGAAACTGTACTAAGTTTCATTAAGTCTATACATTTAAAAAAAAAAAAAAAAAAGTTATTCTTGCAGAGGAAGAACCTAGGAATTTCTGTGCTTTTGAATTAATAATCATTATGTAATACACAAAGCATGGGGACCTTTTCAAAAACACACATTATTCTGACTTTTCTTCCTCCATGAAAAATTATAGGCAATACTAATCTCCACACAGAAATTTTTAGTTATGTAACATCAAAAGTATTAAGTTGGAAAAACAACATAGTGTCTGCATAAACCTAAACTGGGAACCCATTTTAGGAAAAAGACAGTTATAGAAATCATAGGGTACAAAAATATTTTAATATGGCTACATTTTCTAAACTGAGAATTACGATCTTTTTTCATCTGTTTATATGAACCGAAGTCCAGCCGTATTCTGCAAATATTTTGCAAAAATATCAAGGTGGCTGATGTCAGCACTTTTTTTTTTCCCCAATTGATATTTTGATTTGCAGACTCTAAGCGTCATTTTACTTCTACAAATTGTATTTACATTCTCATAGCATTCAGCTGCTCCATAGTCTTGATTTACATTTACTCCATATAATTAAGTTTTTATTGTGGGTTTATAAAATATTGAGTAGTCTGTATTTCCATACTGTGTCTCCTGCAAACCCATTTTGTTAATCAAGCCAAAACATTAAAAATAAATATAATTTAAAAATTATATATTAAAAAATGCGGAAAGAAATATCTTTAAAGCAGATTAATATATAGATAGAACAATGCTCTCATCTGATTTTAATTTCCTCTAATTCTATGACACCAATTTACAATTTAAAATAATGGCTTTTCTATGCAGGAATCAAACTACAGTAAGCAATCTTCAACAGTGGCAGTGACTTAATTCATGCCACCAGAAGAGGCAAACTTAAGCTCTGTTCTCAACTTTCTTCTTTCTTTTTACACTATATTTCAGCTCTAATAAACACCGTAATTTCATATGATAGTGTCATACAGAACTCATGTTTGAATGTATTAAATTACATATTTACTTCTAGCTTTTTGTTTTGTTTTGTTGTTGTTTCTAGAACTATGTTCTATAATATCTCATGTCATTCATTAGTTTTATTACTTTTTATTTTGCTTTTTTTTTGGTTTGTTTGTTTTTGTTTTTAATTTAAATTTAAGGAATTAAAAAAAAAAAAAATATGAATCTGGTTTTAGTATTAGTATGCTTAACACTCAGGCTGCCTCAAAGTCATTCTCAAGGTCAAATTCCCTTATGTTCTCATCTGGCTTGGGGTCTTAGAATGTAATTTAACATCATGGGAGTCAATGTCCTCCGCTGTAGTTCACGTAGTCTCAACCCATATGTACGTTAACACACCTCCCAGAGAACATCAACCATTATACCCTGAAGCTGAGCTGCAGTCAGTGCACTTGTGCATCTCACTACATCTTTAAACACGGCTGCAGCTTCCATTTTGTCTCACTGCTACTATGGCAAAGTGCAGAACTGTTCACAAGGACCAAAAGAGCTAGTTTGCATGTGCTTTTGCTCTTGGAGTTCCTTCTCTAATATTGCTGGCCAAGAGACAAGAAGATGGCTGTGACTCAGGTCTCTATTTCAAGCTTTAGGTGAACCTATTCTCTATTTCAGACTTTAGGGGAACTTGTAAATCAGGACATGCCTGCATATAAAATCTTGCAGAAATACACCCCTTGATGGCTGCAGAGCCACAACTTCTTGTTTTGTTCTTTTCCTCCTAGTCTTCATTCTTACTGTTTATTTTGCAACAAGTAACATTGCTGCTCATGGCCAATATGAAGGACAGCACTGTCACACAAATAAAGGCAATCAAAAAGGGGATTATCCCTTTAGCTTTTTTTTTTTTTTTTTTTTTTTTTTTTTTTTTTGCATACAAAATATACCCCTTTATGCATGCATCTTACAATTCTGCATTAGTCCCAGTCTGCCTAGAACTTTTTTATTTCTTTCAACTCAGCTGCCAAAATAACTGTGAAGAATAAAGCTGGAACACTCTCACATAACTCATGCATAGATACTTCACTCCTAGACCACATTCTGAGTTTGGTCCATGATGACATGTCAGAAGCACAATTCAGAGCAGGGTCATTTGTAAACAATGTGACTTTCCAAATGTGCCTCAATCTTCATGTAAAATCCAATTTCCAATAAAGATCCCCCCTAAAAATAGGGGACTGGAAATATTGTTAATATTGATGCTTACTATACAAAGCCCCAGGGCAATCTTAAGGAACAGTCTGTCTGACCAATGAAGGAATTCCCTGATATCACTTCAAAGAATCAGCAGTTATGGGAAGTCAGTGAAGACCTGGAAAAATATGGAATAAAACCAAAATAATTATGCTGAGAACACACAGGCATCAGCAAATGTGTTTCTTTATTAACATTAGGATAAGAAAATAATCCATTACATCTTAATACAGGGAAAATAAAAAATATAATAAAATAGGGCATCATTGAAATGAGAGTCATCCTTAACACACATAGCTATTCTGTATAAGAAGAGAAGTGAATAGTACTAAGAATCATTTCAGTTACTGTGAAGTGACACTGTGCCCTTTCACTATCATGAAAATATTTTTGAGGGAGTGTTTTAAAGGCTGGAGAAAACAATGGTGGTATCCAGTCAGAAATTTGAGAGCATAGCTAATTTTACGTGTCCTTCTTGAAGCATGTTTGGTGTGGACATGATCTTATCATGATCCACAAGTTGTAGAAATTCCACAGCCAGAATTACAAGGCTGATAGCTAGTCCTTTTGATCACAGCTTTATAGACTTGGAGAAGAATTAGGGCAACATCAGTAGCAAAGTCTACTAAATTCATGGACAAAAAACAAACAAACAAACAAACAAACAAACAAAAAAATCTATTTTGCAAATCTGAGTTATTCAGAAAACTAAACTCTGAACCCTTCCTGTTTTTTCATCATTAGTATTTGATGCAGTACATATTAGTCACTTATATAGAGGCTTAGCATGTCAACGTGGGCATCTACTTTTGCTATTATTTGTTATCATTAACATTTTTAATCATTATTTCCTTTGCATTAATGATTGCTTCTCAGTAGCAAAGCTAAGCAAATTCAAAACCAAATATTTCCATTCTTTGCACACCCCAAAACAGCTAAAACCCCTAATGCAACTTTTATGTGAAAAGTAAAATGTAGCTTTATTTACAACATGATTAAACAACAATAAAATCAAAGTCTTATAGTAAATTATTCTTAATTGATTTTTTCTACTGAAATCACAGAATTTTCTAGGTTGGAAGAGACCTCAAGATCATCAAGTCCAACCTCTGACCTAACCAAGCTCATTGCTTGGTCATTGATTTGGAAAACAAAAAGGGCAGAGGAATAGTTATTTGTTATGATCTTTGTACCGAACCTCTCCTTTTATACAAGTAGCTTCCTTCGTACTTTTACTCATGGAGAGTAACACTGTGAGAAGATTAATCTAAAACATAGATGGATTTGTAGTTGAAAAATGGAAATAAAGAACAAGGCATATGTTTTCAGGAGGTTAGTCTATAGTGGTCTGAGTTGTTAGAAAAGCCCACAGAACTCTGATCACTTACAGAAAGGCTCTAGAGAAGAATTTTAGAACACAGATGAGCTACCCACTTAGTAGAGAAAGGAAGGGCTGCTTACCATTGCATTCATTGCTAGCAAAGTAGAATCTGGTCTAGCATCCAGGACATTTTTAGTTACCACCTCAGTAAAAACAAATTCTGTATTTTACCTACAGTTATGAAGAAACCTTCTTAATTCATTAAATGCATTATAGTGTCCATCAGCCCTAAAACAGACCATATGACTGAAAAAGTTTTTAATATTGGTCAGAAGATGTAAACAGACTAATTCATAGACCATGCTCCCTGACTTGCTCTAAACGCCCCTGCAAACTTACCTTTAATTAACAAAATAACCATTATATGCTCGAATCCAGAAGTCAATCCAATTTTATTCTGCAACTTAAATTTCTGGGTTTGGATGGAGAAAGAAAAATAAATGATTTAAACCAAACAAAGAAAAGATGGAGTAATAATCCTTATCACAGATTCTGTTTCTTATTCCTGAAGCCAATTATTATCTACTAGGGAGCATGAAAGGATACCATAAACAAATAGTTAACAATTTAATGTTTTGAGTGTGTCAGAAACATACAGCTTCATAATTTTTTATTTAGACATGTGGAACTCAAATCCATTGCCTAATTTTTTCCTCTTCAATGTATTATGAAATCAATTGAATTCTGCTTTAAGAAAAAAAAATGTAAAAAGTATACATATAATTTCTAAGCAAAGAAACAGATTTGTCTTTGATCGACACCAAAATCTTTCAAAACCACAAAGCATACAGTGCAAAGAACCATAAAAAATGACTGTGACCTTCTGTTAAGTGGGCCAGAGCAATCTTTCTAGGCTGCTTTGTAGTCACTAACGGTATTTACGTAGCTGTTGTAGGAGATAAGAAGAGAGTAGAAATTTGGGTTTTGTTGTTTTTTGTTTGTGGGTTTGTTTAAGTTTTAAATTTTTTTTTTTTTTTTTGGGGGGGGGGGCTGAGGGGCGTGGTGGTGGTAGTTAATTTTTGTCTTTTTATTGGCCCTATCTGAACCTGCTGTTGTTCCACCAGAGAATAAGTACATGCATAGAAACCACGTAAGGGAAGCAGCAAAACAGCAAGGGGCTAATCGATACAGTGGAAACATAACAAAAGGTACCATGTCTGAAACTCTTTGTTGAAGCTAAGAGCAAAATAACATTCTCATCAATGTAGCCAGAAAATATAACAAGTTAGAGCTGCATATCACTTACAAGAATCAGCTTGAAATTCCTTTTTATTTGGTGACTCTGTTAACTACATATATTATTGTTTAGAGACACAGACTATAGAAGTATTGGATCAGAATATTAAGTAAACAAAACTAGTACAAGAGAGAGGATTTAGAAGAGATTCTGCAGAGTTCATAATTCAAAATATACGGAAACCAAGCCCATTCTGTACATAGGTACTAACCACATGAAAAAGACAGATATCAGATATCAGACAAATACGTCTGCCTCAACTTTATAGAACATCAGAAAGACACAAAACTGTCTTTAGGTTTATTTGACATATTTTTTGTGAAATTTAGTGGAGAATAAAGCCCACAGAATTGATAACCATGATATCCTCAGAGTTTTTAAAAGAGTTATCTTGGAAACAGTACAGGTAGATTAACCGTGTCCTAGTTTTATTTAGTTTTCCTTTTAAGGAAGCAGTTCTGTGTCCTAAATGCTCTGTGGTTTTTGAAATTCCTTTGTATTTTCTTTAAGAAAGGAATTCTCTAAGCTATTTAACTTTACTTATTACAGTGGCAAGTGGCAAGGAAATTAAAGTGTTTTTTGTTTTGTTTTGTTTTTTGTTGTTGTTTTTCAGTGATATAACAATGTGCAACAAGAAAAGAGAAATCTAAAAGTAAATTCACAGAGGAATAGGAGGAACACTGAGAATGGGCTTGTGATTAGTTGTGTCGTGTTACTTAATTATACATGTAAGTAGAGCATCTGGACAGAATGAGGAAGAGAGAGATGCAGAAAATAAGTTTGATTGTGCAGAGACCAGGGAAATTAGATATATATGCAGTACAGCAGTGCCAGACAGTGTGAAAGGAGCTTTATGTAACTGTTTAGAACTTACTCAAAAAACGTGATCAATCAATAGCATGTCACAGAGAGAATGCATAGATATGTTTCTCTCCTTAAATTTTAAGTATCAAACCAAGGTTGTCATAATAACTAAGCTGCTTTAGTTTCAGCAGAAGCAAATATTTTTTAAGGATCAAAGGGACCTGCTGAACAAAAACAGAGAAATAAGATATTTCAGACTCTATCTGCTCTAACTCTGAAACTACATAAAGAGATAAGAGAAATTACTAGAAACCCTGATAAAAGGATATATTATAGTTTATTATATTATTATTATTATATTTTATATAAATAGCACATTCTTTTTTTCCTCTTTTATTTTTATTTTATTTTTTCTCATATGTCAGCTTTCCTTCAGCTGACATGTTTGGATTTCTGTGAAACAAGGAAAAATTAATCAGATTGGATAAAAATGTTGTAAAGCGGACAAAGTTCTACTGAGGAATTTGAAGTCTATTTCTATACAAAGATTCCAAGAGTCCTTAAGGAACTCAAGAATGTGTTCAAATTTAAATAAAATTTCTATCCTGTTATTGTGAGAAATCAAGAAATTGGCACAAAAATGTAAATGTTATTCAAATTATTCTTGTTTACAAAAGGAAGGAGGAAAACAGTAAGTTAAATGGCACCATTTTAAGTATAAATCAGTTGAAAGAAAGTGACTGTATGTTATTTTTAATAAATAATTAAGAGAAGATGCTTAAATCTGGTCGGAAATATACTTCCAGCTGAAGTTAAAGGTGAGCTGGTGTAATCCTTCTTAATTGAAGAGGAAAGTGGAGTATCATTTGTTGGCATTCATAACTGTAATGCTGCATTTTGTTGAGATACAAAGAAGCACAGCCTTCTTGATATGAATCTGATTGAAGTACTACATGTTGTTGCTTTTCGTTTGATTCCAATACATGCGAAGTATCTGATCTGATCCTGTCCTGTAGATACATTTGGGGGGGAGGGGGAGGGGAGAGAGAGAGAGGGGGGGAGAGGTTAAATTTATGTCCATTTTATTTATGTCCATTATTACTTAATAACACTTCCACATGAATTATGGAAACAGTGAAAACAGTATTTTGATAATCCCAGTGTGATTAAGAAACAGCAGAACGCAGTTGAAGAAAGAGAAACAAAAGAGTAAGAATAAATTAGTCTTTTCCTTTCTTCTGCCTCCAAGTTTGCAATTACAGTTCATCCAGTGGAAAAACAAACAAACAAAAAAACCAAACAAACAAACAAAAAAACATTCTTAAACAACCATAATTTTATAGACATACAGACACAAACAAGGCAGCCTAGTTCATCTCAGATCTGAAAGAGATCTGCATTCAGAAGAATAAATATTTTATAAAAATCAGTATTGAAAGTAAAAAAATCTAAGAGAATAGAAAACAGTCAATATAGGAAGTAAACAACAAGTTTTTCAAGCAAACCAGATAAAATTTCTCTATTACCTGCTGCAGATTTTAGCTACCAGTTAAAACACAAGATTTTTTTTATCTCCATCAACAGAACAATCTGTGAACTGGTCATAGGGATTCACTCAGGGAATGAAAAGCTAACATCACAAATGTTAAGGGAAGTAGAATGGTTATGAGAAGTAGAAAGGTTTCACACCTACCCAATTCAGTTAAGATATTCAAGCAATGCTCTAATTTGCATCCTGTGTGATATTTTCAGTGTTAGGTTGCTACTTATGGTATTATTTTTATTTATGATAGGCAAATATGATCCTTAAAAATGATACTTAAGAAAGTAAAATCCCATCTATTTTAAATTATTGATATCGTTCTGCTAGTGAACCAAAAAGTGCTAAAATATCGACAAGAATGTTAATATCCCATTGCTTAGTTAAATATATCTAAAGCATTTATGACTTATCAATAAATGAAAAATGTCAAAAGATATTATTGGAATGATTCCTAAACTGTGCTCTTTGCTCTCTCTAGAAACAGCCTAATATGTTTGTTTGTTTTTTTTTTTTTTTTTGACAGAAAAAATATATTGACAAAATATACAACAAAAATTCCCCAAAAGAGTGGGATATGTTTATTAATGTTTTTCTACATCAAGACAAAGGCTTTTTACACAAATCAAAACCTGAGGAAACTAAAATCAAACTATTGTGTCTGCTTTTCTCTGTTACCATTTTTGTCCAAATTATGGAGATACATATTCAAAGAAAATAAATAACTTGCATGTCATACAATAAATCAAGAAATTCTGTGGCAATACAGCTTCTGCTGGTAGTCAAGAAAAGACTGAAATCAATAATGAATCTTGAACATGATAAGTTGGAAATGATGCTATTAAATGTAGTTGAACATGAATATGAGCAGGCATGTAAATAAAGTCTGGCTTTATGTGGTGAATGTGCACTCTTAATAAGGTGTGGAGATCTCAAAGGTCTTGGAAAAAAGTGTATTACTTTAATTTTGACCCACTGATGCAGCAAATTAAAAAAGTTTAAGACATCTGGAACAAATATGCAGTCCTGTAGGCAGAGAAAATTACTCCTATTAGGAGGAATGTTCTGCCTAGATTGCCATTATTACTGTTTCAATCTCTCTCCGTAGTACTCCGTAGTATAACTGCCATAGAGAAGCAAGGCATGATCTTCAATTTTATAAGAAAGAAATAGAAAGACTTGATAATTCAACTGTAGAATATAGGCCAGCTTCACTGAGTAGTACAGCAGTGCCAGATGCATTGCAGCATTCTGGCTTCTGATGCAAAATTACAAACATTAAGTCAAATCAAGGCTGAATTTACAAAGATTCTTAAGATCCCTGACTTTCTCTTTGCTTTATTATTTTATATATTTTATTATATATGCATTTATATACATATAAACACAAAATAATAGTAGTAACAAAAACATCCCAAACTGCAGGAATGGCCTTCACACAGAGTTATTATTATAATTATCAAAGCCATTTATTAGTAATAATATAGCCTTAATGAGATGGAGCTCAACATAGACCCTGCCAAAATGTTGTTATAGTTCAACCTTCCTGAACAGTCCAGAAAATGATTAAAGAGTGATTTGACTCACTGTGTTTTTCTAAGTTCTAGGATCTACATATTAATCTCTAGCCATCATATCTCTGTTTTGGTGTGTTCAGAAAAGTATGCTCAACTATTTTTATTTTGAATTTAGTGTTAAAACTTTCATTTGTTCACACAAAAGACAAAATATTAATGATGGTAAACAGATAGCACAAATGCTGGGAGTGTCATGTAGCTGTCTACAGGCATGAAGGAGACAGGAGGTAAAGTCGGTATGCAGGTAGAGCACTGATGAAGCATTAACAGCAGAAAGGAGACCAACCTTACAGTTATTAATTTTAACAAATTCTCACTCTAAAAGCTGAACAATTGACTTTTGGGGTTTCATTTTCCATAGAGGTATTAAAAAAAAAAAAAAAAAAAAGCAAAATATCATTGTAAGAGTGGTGCTGTCTCTGTTCTATTCTATGCCCAATTAAGAGTCTGGACTGAATAAAATGAACACTGTGGGGTAAGAAAGAAAGAGATCTGTGGAATAATGAGTGCTTGGAAAGGGTGAGATGCCTGCCACCCTACTTATTCACAAAAACCCACAGAAGTGACACTGTATGTATTTTGTCTTTCCCTCTCTTCTATGTAAACAAACATTCATGAATAGCCTTGGTATCTGATGGTTCTGTATTCCAAACCTAGACTAGAATAGAATAATATTTCTGCATATATTGCTGTTTCTTCTGGAATAGTCTTTAGACGTTTATAATTAATATGTGAAGTAAGTTAGCAGACAACAGAAGCATCAGTGCAAGCCATGTTAGAAAATCAGGAGCATTAGTTCAGATCATCTTAGACTTCATGTGTATTTGTGTTGTTTGTTTTGTTTTGTTTTGTTTTGTTTGTTTTTTTAAGTCATATAGTAAATCTTACTTAAGTATAGTAAATTGCTTTAGAAAGCATTTCTATTTACATGCATAATTAAATCAATGTTCACTCATATAGAAGCAAATCCAAACAAAACTTTTAGTATATACAATTAGCAATAAAGTGACTCATACAGAAAAAAAGGACAACTGCTAAGGGAAGGGATAACTTTTTAAGTCTTCCTTTCTATTCCCAATGACACTAAAGAATCTACAAAGAAATTAAAACAGCTTTCATTAGGAGATTCATTATAGCTTTTGCAAGGTAATTAAGTATTAAATATTAAGTTTTGTTTCATCTCTGGTCAGTCACTCTTTGTTAATCAATTTTGCTTTCATTTACTTATGCAGAACAACACTACTGTGATTTGAATTTTTTAAAAATGGAAGACTAACAAAATGTCTTGGGTTTTACTTCCTCAAGATTTTTATTATCACAGAAATATGCCTATGCACTATGCTTATAATCACAGACCAGAAACGTTTCTGCTGCTAAAGTGCTTTCTTTCCTGTATTAGAATATCACCATGTGGATACACTACACTAAGCAAAAAGGCAAACACAGATAATTTCAAAATGCTGTCTACTGCTTCATACTTACAAACAGTAAAAGTTAAACCTCATTGTACATTTTACTTTCAAAAGCAATGCATCACAGAGTGACAGATTAACCAGAATTCCCTGCATACATTGGGGTGTATTTCTGAAGTTACAAGATTCCACCATCTTACTGAAGTTACTGGTTTTTTTTTGCCTTTTTTTTTTTTTTTCCTAGAAATACATAGAATAATGATTATTGTTATTGTGCTTACAGTTTGACTGACTCTGTCCCTGCTTTAATTTAAATTTTATTTGCCTGATCATTTAATGTTGCAGGAAGAATGGCCGAAAGCATGACAGACACCAGTATGGTCATATCATGCTCCATTTTATTACCCAAATAGCCTAAATTTTATAGTAAACTTAACAGGGGCGGATAGTGTCTCACACAAGATTATTGATCGAAAGCACTCAGACAAACAACTACAACAAAACAACCCCACCTGCAAGAATACAACCCCCTTGTGATTAGCAGTCACATAGACCTTGTCCTTGAAGCCAGCTGCTGGTAACAATCTATTTCTAAATTCCTCAATTGGGCGATGTGGGAACACTGTCATGGGAACTTCTCATAGTTTCCCTGGTAGCTTGGTTTGCTCAACTGCAGCAAGCTGTGGGATCTTTGCTGTTTCAAAAATCCCTCAACAATTTAACATTTTGAATGCACATTCCCCTGTAGCAGCAGAGAAGTAAAGAAAAGATTGTACAGCCTTTAACAGACAAATGACAAGAAGTCAATTACTGGCAATAAGAAGGGTGCACCAGAATTATCTTATTCGTATGACCCTCCTTAACTCATGTTATAATCTAAAGGGTTACCCTCCCTGCAGGTGTATAGAAGTCATTACAGTGGGTTTGTAGGATTCTGTTCTCCTTCATACAGAAGGACGCAGTCTTCATTTTTTTTAAAAATGTTTAGTACATATTACTACAAATCACTACTAACAAATATACTATGATTAAAAAGGCAAGAATGTATAAAAAGCTATTACAGATATTACCAGGAAGCAAATATATACATATGTAGTAGATATTAACAGGATAGCACTAATTAATAGTAAGAGCAATTAGCAGAACTAGGAAGGCAATTGGACGTAGTAAAAATCAGTAATATAGCAACAAATATAGATTAGTATTATATGTTCAAACATCAAAACTACGGCACTGAGCACACTTATGGATTATGAATTTATAAATGTTATAGCAATTACTACATTTATGACATTATTTATGTATATATATTACATGAATTTACTAGTGCAAAATGTATCAAACAGATACCAGAAGTTCAGGAGGGAATGGGTGTTGGAAGGGTGAATGGTGGAGAGCTGGGGATGGTGTCAAACTTCAAAATGGATCAGTTAAGGAAAATCTCAAAAGACACTGATAACTAGAAGTGGGCTCATGAGTGAGACCAAATAAGTAACAATAAAAAAAAAAAAAAAAAAAAAAAAAGTCTTACTTCAAAGACGATCCAAATCACAGAGTCCAGAGTCAGCAAAGTGTCCCCATCAAAGGTTTGTTTTTTATTAGGAAATCATGTAGGAAAGAAAAGTTCATGCAGCACCAGTTCTCAGAGAGAGGCTCCATTTTGGGTAGAAAGCAGGCTATTTTTATAACATAGAGACATAAGAGGGCATAGACACCACCATTTCAGGTAACCAATAGATGCTTTTAATTTCTATCTTCCTCCTGAGACAGTCAATACATGATGATGTTTCTTATTTTCTTTTATACAAAATTTTCTCACAGCAATTCTCACTTTCTCAAATGGTAAGTTGCTCCTCGTTTTCATCTTTTGCCCTTACTGATGGCATCTTCAGGATGTCTGTGGTTCTCAGGATGCCACTTGCAGCCATCAAGGATGTCCCTGCTTCCCAGGCCAAACTCCTAGACTGGAGGCCAAGTTCCCTCGCCTGGTTCCCAGTCTGAGTTCCCAGGCTGGCAGACATTTTCTCCATGGTGTTTAGCAGCCACTTTATATGAGTATTTTCTCATTATAGTCAGGCTGCCTCCCTAACTGCTACTGTTGCCTCACCAGAACCACAGCAGGAACCTCTGGAGTTGATCATCATAGGAATCTGCAATATTCTACTTGCAGAGTAGGGGATAGCAGAGGAGGGGACAGAGGAAGTCATTGCTAGTACATTTAGTCATACCAGATGCTTATCTGACATTGTGAAGACTTAGGAAGGAGAGCTGAAAACACTAGTATTTTATCTTTCTGTGTCAGAGCAGCTCATAACATCATATTTAAGCGTAGTTGCCCTAGACCTCTATGAGACTGTAGATCCTATTGTTACTAGATGATACAGATAACCACAACATAAGAATATCTATCTGTATTGCCAGTGACACAATCTTTGCTGTTTAGAGGTAGTGACTGTGGCAACCAGATGAGTCTGCTTCCTGACATGGGAATGGAGAATTTAACTTGTTTGCTCTGCCAAAAATACCTGTTTCATTGTTGCACAAAGTATCTGCCAGAAGTGAGCACAGAAATGTGCACAGAAAGAACAGCCCAATGCTTGAATTTCTTTTGCACCTTTGGCAGACTTGCCTGCAAAGCAGAGTTGTGCTAAAATATGACTGATGTGTTTTTCAGTGGAAACTGTGGTCTATAGACCCTCTTACTTCCTCTCACACACTTCTGTTTCAATTGGTTTGATTTTCTACATGAGGCAGAGAGCAGATTCTTTTTGCTGTTGCCATAACAACATTCAGACACCTCACCACCGTGGTCAAAACCCCCTGACCTTCATGTTAAGAAGACCCCTGTGCAAGCAAGTGCTCTCTCTCAGTATGATTACTTACATTTTGTCTACAGCAGTAGTAATCCAGTCAGGAGAGATCGGTGTGCTGCTGCTTGGAAAGCTGACCCAGGTCAGGGATTCAGAAGCATCCTTGCTCATTTTTGGAGGAAACAGAGACTTATCTGGGAACTAGTCATGGTGCACTCTGGACTAATGTCAGGGGTGACTGATGTGAACTTGATTGCAGGTATTCCAGCAATTTAGTATTTCTCATATGCCCAAAATATGGTTTGTCTGTATTTTACATAAGTCATTTTTCTGATTTAGTGACAGTAATAGTCACTTTTCTCTTCCTGACTATATGTCATTGCATCCTCCATTTCCTCTTCATTTCCTGCCTAAAATGTACTATATATAAGTGTGAGAATGTGCAACAAACTGAAACCAACAGCAGGCATCAACAGGCAAATTTTCTTATATAGGTCTTGTGTAGGTCATAAAATTATATATGGAACAGACATGAGGCATGAGGGAAAACATGGAGATAATCTTTTATAAGAGTACAACTGGGCTAGCACAATATAAGTTTAGTAAATGTATTTTGTATGGTGTGCAATGTGGATCTTCTATGCTAGATCATAGAAGATCATAGATCATAGTTATGTTTACAGACCTTCAAGATCCAGTAAAGCAGACATAGACAGACAGACATAGCTGAATACACCCTTTATTCCATTCATTATGGAATGCTTAAGTCTAATATTTTTTTTTTCCACAAATCTGAACTGAATATACCTTACTAACCTGAACTGACATCTAAGATGACAATTAAATTTGATTTGCTTTTATCTTATAGAGCTATTGTTTTATATTAAAAAAGTTAATAACACTATAAAGAAGTAAGTTTATTCCTTTTAAAGGACAAATATTTTATCATGAGTGAAATTACAACGTGATATAATATCTAACCCAGAAACCTCAGAAGAGTTCAGTGGGAGCCTGGCATTTCCTTATCTTGTGATTTGCCTTTGAGATTTACACTTCATAACAGCATAGTGGTTAACAGCCAGTGTTTTACTCACTGAGTTCCAGCCTATTTGAATCAGGACCTGATAAACTGCACGCCTTCTGAGCAGAAATAAAAATACAATTATTATCAATGCAAATGTATATATAAATATACATAAACCAGAAACTTTTTTTGTTGTTGTTACTGCATTTTCTAACTACAGAAGGAAACTGCTGCTTTTGAGCAAATACAGCAGCTTTTAAACAAGGCTTTGTATTTTATATTCTGCAGTAATTCCACAGATGCAAGAAGTATTTGCCAGATAAAAAAAGACTGAGTTATTTCTTATATGTTGTCTATATGAATAAAACAGTGAACTGGGGACATATAGGGTAGTCAGCTGGTAAATTCTTACTATTTGAGTTAAAATGACTTACCAATATGTAGTTTTATATAGTAATTACACTCCAGCAATTACTAGGAAATTTTAATTACTAATTTAAATTGCATCATTTGTCTTCAATTTTCTTCTTTTTTTTTTTTTATTTCTTATTTAGGAAATTTTACAAATTTACTTCACTGAACTAACTGATGATGAATAAAGAATATGTATACACTAGTAAGGAGGAACAAATATACTGTATTAAGTCTGAAGACCACTTAACATGCATGTAGCATGCAGTCTGGTAGCATGCATGTTTGAACAGCCCGGGAGAAAGATGTAAGATATGTGCAAATATAGTTCACATTATTTAAAATATATATATATTTCAGATGTAGCTCTGAACATAATCTGAAGTCTTTATATTGCTTTCTTAGTTTACATTAAATGTTGAAGCAGTATTTTAACAAAAGTCCCTCCTGCACAGTAGCAGAGTCAAAATATAGAGAGGTAATTTAGAGAGTACTATTAATCCCTCCCCACGGGTAGTCACATAAAAACATTATATCTAATTTAGCTATTATAAAAGTTTGAGTTACTCTGTAACTAGAGATGTTCTATAACTAGAGATTGTCTTCACCTCAGGTGTAGGATAAGGGAATTTGAGAATGTTATAAGAACATGGCAAGATAGACAAATACAAAAACTACCTCCATTACTTCTGTGTCAGTCACTGGTTGTACTACTAGAACTCATCTATCAAAGATCTTTCTTACTTGGAATTGTGCATGAACATGAAAATCATAATGGATTTATTACTTACGTGTGTATTTAAAGAGCAGAAATATATTTTTCCCTTCCCCCTGCAGTGATCAAATTCCCTTACCTTCTGTTAACTGAGGAGCTCATGTATTCTTCCTATCTTGTTTATTTATTAAATAAAATGAAAATTAATATAGAAATTGTAAGTGAAATGATCTAGACACACACACCTGAAAAGCCACTTAACACCCACCTGAAAAGCACATAAAATCTCTTTCTTAAGGCTCTTGAAAAATAACATTTAACTGTTGTTACTTAAGCAAAAGCCCATCCTGGTTTTTGTCTTGCCTTTTGTTTTCTTTTTCTTTTCCTTTTATTTTTCTTCCCCCTCCCCACCATCTCTTTTGAAAAAAATGCAGATCCTTCTTGAAGGAAGTAGAAAATCTGAATAAACAAAATGAACACACTTTTACTCCCAATGTGAATGTGAGTGAAATCTGATCTATCGGTCACTTAAGTTTTTATGATTTTATGCTCTGAATCCGTTGATTCAAAAACTCTGATGTTAAAGATGTTGGAAATTTGAAAGTTTTTCTTAATCTTTCCTTTTACAGTTTCATAAAGACATAATGAAGAGGGGTCAAGCAAAAAAAAAATATATATATATATAAATATATGTATTATTTCAGTTTCAAAAGAGAAGGAAGATACATAATTATTCTTTTATGAACACAATTCTATTTTGAACACAAGAAGAAAATCATTGAAAGACCAGTACTCTTTTTATAGTTTTATATTTTTTCTTATCATTGAAAACAATATTTTTTATTTTTTATTTTTCTCCAGGAAACTACTAAATGAGCTTCTCTTGAGTTTCCTGAAATGTGTCTATTCTTCACCTTTAAAGAGCCTGAATTAATTAGAGCATGACCTGCACAATAGGGAATAGACAAAACTTTACCAATAAACGATGACACTTCAAAGAAATAAAAGAGATTGATTGAGATAGAGTTCTGCAAGCTCCACCATTCTCAGGGGGCCCCAAGGAATTTAAATTCAGTTATTTTTACATTATAGATATGTAGAGTACTGGAATGTGTCTCCGTTTTGATGAGCACTTGAATACAATTAGACAAAACCAAAGTGCTACCCACCTACAACAGAACTGCATCTCCATTAGTGATGCATGAACTTCAAAAAGTCTCCACAGTTCAGCATGTGGACATTATAGTATGCACTGAAGCCTGTGCCCTGTAATATAACATCCAGTCTTTTCTTGTTTCTTTCAAGAGTTACTAACCACCCAGCAAGGGAATACCACAGCGGATTTTAGCCATCATTATGAACAGAGTACTGCAATGACGACTAGAAAACAGGAGAACTATGGCAATGATTACCTGTCAGAATTGCAGATCTAAGCAATATAAGCATATATGATATAAGCAATACCTAGAACAAAAGCAGCAGATCAGCTCTTTATGCCTTGGATTTCCGTCATTATTTGCCAGTCTTATTTGCAGATCAGTGTCTGAATGAAACCTCACTTACCACAGGATTCACACTTCTTCCTCAGTGAAAGTATAGTTGTTATAGAGAAAAAATGCTCTGAAGAGTTTTGAAGAAGTCGGCAACAATGAGGCACTGACGTAATTTCCTTTTCTGCTTTTTACTCCTAGTTAGGAATGAGAGAAACTGCTTGCTAGACTAGGGCTAGAAACAAAACTAAAATAAACTTTGAATATACATAACAAAGTGGAAGTTACAGTTGAGATAATGAAGCCAAGACAGATACTATGCTCAGATATAACAAATCAGGACAAGAAAACAAATTTCAAATATTTGTCAAGTTATACAACATCAACAAGACAGGCAAGCTTCTAATAGTCTGTCTTTGTTGTTGTTGTAGTTGGAACTGCTTTTATTCCCTTTCCTATCACAAAAAAAAAACAAAACAAAACAAAAAAAAAAATCTTTAAATAGAGAATTATGACAACTTGTTTGCTGTCTTAATAGTCCCTTTTTAACAAATGTGCTTCTGGTGCCATCCACAGGGGTTCAATAAATCTGCTCTGGCCATCTGCATGTGTTTAAGACCTCGTTGTAACATGATTCGTGTTATACTACTAGAAAAATAATGAAGGGAATTATTTACATGAGATTCATCTGTGGGAGTGGTTGGGGGTTATGGACAGGGAGGCTATTGAAGACCAATCATCGAGCTTTAAGGAAAAAATAGACAGTTGCAACAACACATCAGTAGGGAAACACTAACCAGTCTCACTATGGTCTAATCGTAGTTCCCATTCCTTGTTATTGGGTGAACAATCCAACTGGCAAATTCTACTTTACAATAATGAGAAACCAATGCTGAAGGATCAAAAATCAGCATCACTTTGCTTGTCCACCACAAGACAGATATTTCCATGGTCACTTTTATGACACTTTCTGCTTAAAACTCCCAAAATCAGAAGAAGGCAGAGGAATCTCTTGAAAAGAAAGACGTTGAACAAAACACAGCACAACTTGGCATTTAAATTAAATTAAGAGGAGCTTTCAGCTTATCTTTCTAGTAGGCCAACTGCATGAGAAACTAGATATATGTCACAGCAACTGATACCAAATATGTGATGATTAGAATAAATGTGAAACTTTAAATAACTGCTCAGTATATACAAAAAGATCTGAACAGTTATTTTCAGGTGAGACAGGGAACAAGATAAAAGATGTTGATTCTGTAGGTCTTAGCTAACACAATTTTATGTTAACCACAAGGACAGGACAACCCTAAAGATAAGGGAGTAAAAGACTGTATGCATAGATATTGGAACAAACAAGTACTGGCTTGACTGCTGAAGTCTGTAAAAGAAAGGTAAGGTCAGAATTTTAGTAGCCAGGAAGACTTCTGGCCTTCATCAAAAGACCACCAGAATATGCCATATTAGTAATCCAGTACGCATGTGAATAGGGGTGGAAACCTATGTTAATGATTCTTCAGAGACCTGATGAATATACAAGAGACTTACAGGAAATGAAATGAACATTTTATACATCCCACTAATACAAGCACACTGCCAGGAACCCTTGGTGTATGTGTTAGGTGGAGCAATCCCTCCTTATCCCCCCCTCACCAAATGCCGTAATAAAGAATGCCTGCTTAATAACTTTGGTTATTGAGTTTTCACTGTGTCACCATGTGCACAACTAAAAATATCAGTGTTACGCCATGATATTCTGCAGAGGCAAAAGTACCATCTTTAATCTGTACATCAACAAACAAATGAAAAGAATGTTTAGCCCAAATAATTTAATAAACAGAACTCTGGCAAGTATTGTTCAGATCTCATTTCTGTCCACATGTAGAATCCTGACAAGTCATCTGTGAAGCACTGGCCACCACCAATAAAAGAATTTCTACAGCTGCAGAACACTGAGTATTGTAAATTATAGGAGGTTGAATGCAGAAACTAAAACAAAAGCTGTGGTGACTGATACAGCAATCACTACAAGACATATTACATTTTGTGGAGAGAGGTGTACTGAGTCTGGCTGGGATGTTAACTTTCCCTGCAGCAGCCCATACAGTGCTGTGTTCTGCACTTGTAGCTAGAACAGCAGTGGTATCACACCAATGTTGTGTCTACTGCTGAGCAGTGCTGGCACAGCATCGGGACTCTCTCTAACCCTCCTAGGGGGTGGGCAAAAAGTGAGAAGAGAAACATCATCAGGGCAGCTGACCTAAACCAACCAAAGGGATATTCCATACCATGTGATGTCACAGTCAGCAATAAAAGGTGGAAACAGGAAGAAGAGGGGAGGGGTGGGCTCTCATTGTGAAAACATCGTTCCTCCTCCTGAACACTGGCTATGTGTGTTGAGGCCCTGCTTCAAGGACGTGGTCAATCATCGCTCATTTGTGGGAAGTAGAGAGTAATTTCTTTCCTCTGCACTTCCACATAGCCTTTATTTGTTTTGTTTGTTTGTTTTCCTCCCTTTTTTCCCTTTCCCCCTCCCTTTTCCCCTTTCCCTTTTTTCCCCTTTAGTTAAATTGTTTAGTTCATAATAGTATTTCCTTTATTATTATCATTATCATTATCATTATCATTATCATTATCATTATCATTATCATTATCATTATTATTATTTCCCTTTAATTAAATTATCCTTATCTCAACCCATGAGTTGTTCTTTGCTTTATTTCTTCCTCTCCTCATCTAAAGAGGGGGAGTGAGAGAGCGGTTGTGGTGTTTAGCTGCCTAGCATGGTAAAACTACCACAAGAGGAAACTACTGAAGACTCAACATGGTTTATAACAAAATAAGCCAAAATATTTGGTATTTTCCATTGTTTCTTTCAGTTATATGTGCAATAGATATATATAGAATGTATATTCTACAAACATGCACATGTGCATATACACTCCAGTTCAACGCTTTTCAAGGCAGAAAACGCATTCCGCTACGGCGATGTTGAAAATAATTATTCCCTCACAAAAACTGTCATAAATTATGTGAAATTAAAATGAGATAAAACCTATTAATTCTTTCCGCTTTTGGCAGGTTCCATTTTGGACAGTTGTGAGAAAGATATGCATTTCTTTCAACAGAAGTCCAGAGGCACTGGAAATATTCTTACTAGAGTTAAAGAAATGCCAAAAATTGGTAAGTATGGCTCATGGTACTCTTATGCAGAATTCTCTTGTCTCAGAAAACCACTTATTGCCAATGGATAGAAAAGATTTTGCCTTGGAATAAAAGTTTTGGAAAACATACTATCCTCAAAACATCTCTTTTGCATATCCTTTTCTATCCTATAATACATTTGGATATTTCTCCATTGATTAAATTGTACCTACATCATTTGGGTATCTATATCATCATAAGGGTTACAAATATGTTACAGTAACAGATTCCTTAGTGTCAAAATATCCCAGACTTGCAGACATTTTATCAAAATATACCTGGTTCCCAGTCTAAACACGTTTCAATCCCCCAAATTATCAAACCCTAAAGTTTAATTGCCTTGGTATCTAATTAACAAAAACGAAATGCTTTCTTAATTGTGCAAGACAAATTATTCCTACTCTCACTTCCATTTTGTCTACCAGCAAGGCCTCTCAGGACCCCAATGCCTTTTGACTTCAATACAAAAACTGTCATATGGTCAGCAAAATGAGTGGATGTGTGAAAAGCTGCATTTAACAGATGTCATTAAAGAAATAAATGTAGAAAGATCCCACAATCAGTTTTTTAGAAAATCACCAATGAAACAATAAAGGAATGCATACAGAATATGTATATATGTAGAATGGCACTTTTTTGGGATAACTCCTGTTTTTCTTACTAAAGCAGCATGTACTGAACTAAGCAGGATGAATTTTTGAGATAAAATGGGTAGCATCCACTACATTTTGCTATTTTTCTTTAAAGTAGTGGAAGCTTAGATTAAAAAAAATAATAATAATAAAAAAATTTGTAACCATTCTTACTGTAGTTTTAAATGATAGTCAGTTCATCTTAACCTGGTACTTTCCTCCTTAATTTGAATTTTATATAATCTGTGCTGCAGAGAAATACAGCTATTTTATATATAAGGAACCATTCTCAATGACTGAATGTTAAGGCTGGATTGTTTATATCTGTTTTAGTGCTATCACCACATTCACAGCCATGAATCAGCAAATCTGAAAGCACTGTGTCTTTATTTCATTTCCCTCCATTGCTCTTTCCTTGCTATCCTGTGTACTCTGTTCACAAACTGGGTTGTTTGCAAAAACCTGCAAACAGACAAGGAATCTCATTTATGTTCAGGCTATGAGAGAAAGATGAGAAGTTACCCATCCCATGCTCTGTTTTCTCCTCACATACTTAAAACTGCAAGTCCTGAGATGATGAATCTGCCTTTTACAAGCCAGTACTTTCTATTGAGTGCTGTGGATTTATCTGTGAACTCTAATGGGAAAGATGCTCTGAATCTTTCAAACCAGCCATTTGGTGGTGCAATGATTGCAGCATTCAGCTGCATATGTTTCTGACTGGGGGGGGTCGGGGGGGGGGGGTGTCATAGTATCTGTAGGAAATAAGTCATAATAGTAAAGAAAGTAAACTGTTTTCCATAATAGAAGAAAACGTAATTCCAGGAGAAAAAAAGAAAAAAAAAAAAAAAGACAAAAAAAAAAGACAGAAAAAAAAAGGAAGCAAAAATGGTGACCAATCTACTCAGTAAAAAATCGACATGCTTATGATAAAATAGACATGTCAGAGCTTTTGTGTGTATTATGTACACAAACCTGTGTAAAAGAGAAGTAATTAATTCCTATATATGTGTGTGTGTGTGCGTGCATGTGTGTTTATTTTCACATCATGTTTGCAGGGGTACAGTGTGGAATTATTCTACCTGAGAGGAACTGAGGTGCATAGTAATTAATAGCAAATATACCTACTGATGTTGGTATTTGTAACATTTTATTTTTTCAGTATATTTAATATTATAAATCACATAACTGGGAATGCTAAGCATTTCTTCAAATTAGGTTCCACATTCTTAAACCAGGGATAGGAAGAAAAAAAAAAAAAAAAAAAAAAAAGTGGGATATACAGTAAAAATCATTATGGTTTGTAATAGTCTGAGTACATCATATAAAAAGACATTGTTAAAGGGAGGTAGTAATTCTGTTCTTTGGGGAAGAAAATGATGATCTTAACAATGAAATCAATCTCTCTTTTCTGTAAGTTTTTGAATTATAAAACAACTTTAACTTTTCTACAAATGAGGATAGAATCTTAAAGACAAGATTCACCTTCACAAGACAACCGTACTTGGTGGATTTGCTGATGCAGCTATACAGGTTAGCATCTTCTAATCTAGACAAAGCATTCGGCTTTACTGTGCTCTGCCTGTTGATGCATTGCGTCTGCAAGAGCAGGGTGAGAATACTTAGTTTCTGTGACCTAATATAAGAAGCAGCAGTCAAGCAGAGAAAAAATCTGCAGTGAAAATTTCAGGTTGATATTTGAGTGTTTTCATGTTTACAGGTTGATACTTGAATGTTTTCATGTCTACAAGTTTAAACAAAGTATCTTAATCTAATTGTGTTGCACCTATTTTATGTCTTACAGATACAGATGCATAGAGGAGTGAAAAAAAAAAAAAAAAAAGAAGAAAAAGAAAGAAAAAAAAAACACCAACAATCTAAGGGATTCTCCGCAATGCAGTTTTACATAAGGGCCTCTAGGAGCAGACAATGTTATTAGACCATAAAAGCACATCAGGCTGATTTATGGTTTCTGATCAAGGTTTCTGTGAAAATTACTCTGCATCACCAGCTCAAGGTGACTGCTACCATTAATGTGTGGAAAATAAATGAGATGGGGAGACTGATATCAGAGGAATAAAAGGAAGAAGGAGTAAAAGGAAGCGCCGAGCCAGTTTATATAGCACAGGCTTCCCATTTTGTTTTACAGTGCATAGAAGACTGTCATCAGAATGATTGCTTTGGGGCAGAAAAGGCAATTCTGGATAATTAGATCTTATGGCAGGCTTTCTTACATCCGGTATATAAAGACCAGGTATAATATCTTCACACTATACGTCATCTTCTCCATTGTCCTGTAAACATTCTTAGAACATCGAAAATTAATAACATATGTCTTTTTTCTCTGAAGTTATTTTCCAGAAGATATATAAAAACCCAAACATGATTTCATAGGATTCTCAGTGACTAGTACTATTTTACATGTGATCTGATAGCAATTTGCATTTTGACCAGCATGACAGTAAAAATACATCTTTTTCACTGTTCAATATCCTTTCATTGTATGTTGTTTTATCATTTAATGCTGGATTTTTTATTCTATTTTTATTTTTTGCTGAAGACAAAAAGCTATGCTGCCTATTTAAATACAAATGCATAATGCATTTTTTTTCAATTTGTTATATCTGTTCTAAAACACACTAGAGTTATTCTTCACATATGGTTTATTTTTATTTAAGATATACTCATCTACATAATGCTACTTTAAGTTTTCTTAATTTTCTCTTTATTGTTTCAAATTGTGTGCACTCTTATTTTTTTCTGCAGCATTTCAAGAGAAGTCAAGGAAATTAAATCCTTTCACAGTAAAAGCACTAAACAGTGAGCCATGGATAATATTTCAGTGCTTCTTATGCTTCTATATGATTTTTAAAACTATTCTTTAATATTTAATTTCTAGATTCTAAACTGTGGTATAAGGATGCAAAGTATTTTATACATCTGGAGAATATTAGGGTTGTTCACACAGCTGGCTATAGCAGCTGATCTTAAGGTCATTAAAACACATGCTTGCAAAGCAGCATATGGAACAAAGACATCGATATCTTTGGGGGCAGGGTTTGAATTTTAGGATATGATGGCATACCAACTGTATATTACTTTCAAAATCAACCCTTTGACTAAAATGAATTTGTTTCAACATACAGTCACAAAAAGATGTGATGCTTTTGTTCACTTGTGACACTTATTTACCTAAAGACTCTAAAACAGGTTAAAACAAGTGTATTTTTAACACTACCAGCCAAAAGGCTATAAGCTCCAAAAAGACTATTTTAACTATTTTTATCCTTTAGATGTACCCTGGGAGAAAAAGAACTTCTGTATAAATGCAAGGGTAATTAGCTTGTACCATTAATAGGGTGGATTTCCTGGTACTTAATTGAAAGCAGGTGGATAATTAAAACCAATGTGTAGCTAATCAAGAGACAGATATCAGGTGATCACGAGGCCTTGCCTGATTCTGATCAGGATAAAAACCTAACTTTCAAGCCTGTTTGCTTTAGAGGTTAATGTGAAAAAAGTGAGAAGTACTGAGTCCTAGTGAGAGTATAATTAGAATTACATTTCCCATGCATTTTTTTTTTCTTTCAGGTGAGCATTATGAGAAATATGAACTTCACTCTTGCTTGTACTTGTAATTCTACATTGTGTTTTGTTAATATTTTTGCGTTCTTAAATGTTTGTATAAATCTGTGGAGATGTAACAGGTTAATTAAATGTGATGCTGATCTTAAAATAACTTTCCAAAGCATGCATGCCAAATTCTTGGTAACCTCTGAAACCTGCTTACAAAAACTTGATAAGGGAGAGAGGAGAAAGGATGGCTGTTTACAGTAAGTGCTTCGGTAACTACTAGTTCTAAAGACTTCCCATGTTGCAGTTAAAACTGTACTTTACAGTGCTGTGCTTGAGTGTTATGATATCTAAATCCTAATGGGAAGTAGGAGTTGTTGTATACCAGTTACTTGTCTGTTTTCAAGCCCTCATGCTAAGGAGAAGATTCATAATTCTGTCACTAATGCAAATACAGAATATCAGAAATATGTAGTAGGAATCATGCTTTTCTGTCACCTCTTCTTGTTTCTTTGAGCACTTCACTGCTATTTCTAGAGTAATTTTCTGGTCCCTTGACATGTATGTAGCATTGTTAACACAACTGTTTTATAAGTTGTTATTATTATTATAATATTTCATGGAAAGCTTATAATTTATTGTATATATTATATAGTATAATTTCTATGTGTATAATAATAACTTATATATAATTCTATATTATATACATTATAATGCAGCTGTGTTATGTATTGTTAGCTTCTTATTCTTAAGTATTAAAATGCCAGTTCAACTAAACTGTATTTTCTTTCTCTTATCAGAGCAAGGTTTCTAAGCAAATGTGTAAGCAATGAAAATGTAGTCTGTTTAAAGTGCTACCAATTGATCTCACTTCTGCTAATACTGCTCAGTTTTTAATGAATACCTTCAGCTTGATAACTCTTTTGCTCTGTTTTAAATTTAGCACAAAATTGTCTGTGATTAGAAGGTAACTTGTTATGAGTCCTGTTTGTGATAGAAAATACTTGTACCTCCTCTAAGTTTTGTGTACTGTTTTCAAACACGTGAGTTAGGGTGTGAGATACTTGTTTGTTTTCTTCCTGTGATTTAATTAAAATATTTTTATTAGATATTATTTTTGCATTTTATTAGCTTTATATATGACTAGACAAAATTTTGTGAAATATCATAATGAGTTCTAATAAATAATCACAGAATCACCTTTACCCTTTACAAAGCTTTTAGAAAGACATTATTTCTGAAATAGAATTATTTAGGATGGAAAAGACTTTCAAGATCAAGTTCATTTAATACTAGAAGTCTAACATGAAACCATGTTTGTAAATGCCATATCCACAAATCTCTTAACTAAATTCAAGAATGGTGACTCTGCCACCTCCCTCAACAGCCTGTTCCAATGCCAAACCATGAAGAAATTCTTTGGAGACAATAGATAGAAAAATACACAGGTGAAATGGAAGAAGCTTAGAAAACTACTGGAATATATAGCTATAGTAGTATAGAAGCAGCTATACCTATAGCTACTTCTCTTTCAAGGTTGAAAACAGCCTTTAAATCCAGCAGATGATTTTTGTTATTTATTGCTGCTCATTACTAAACAGATCGTACCACTAAAGAGATTTTAATTTCTTAGGTGTAAACCCTTCTAAAGCTAGTGCTATCAAATTATCATGACCCAGAGTGAAAAACTGTCAAGATTTCTGGGATAAACAATGATGCAGAGACAAAAGTATTAGATTTCTTTATTAAAATACTTTATTTTAAGACAGAAATTAGTATTTGGTTTCTCCAAGGCCTTGCACCTTAATGTTAGGAAAGAAGACAACACAGAACTTTAAGTTGATGTTCAAGATTATAAAATTTCTGTGAGGTTTATTTCCATGTCTTTCACTAACTTTTCCTGGGATACATGTATATATAGAATACACATGTAGATGTATGTGCAATATCAACATTGCAGGCTTCAACAACCAAAGAAACTCCTTAAATATTGGTAGTTTTTATTTTTCTGTTATGCATGTAGGATGAGATTAAGCAAGGACTTAGATAAGTACTTAGGAGTACACAATAGACAGATTGTGCCAGTTTTTTTTGTTTTTTTTTTTTACAGAGATGGAATTGGCTGCAAGAGCTTGATCATCAGCTTTACCCTGTTTAGTGTTGGGAGGATAACTTTTGTGAACTTTTGAAAATTTTGTGATAATTAATCTTGACTATATGCTTGGCAATACTTTCCCAATAAAGGTTTAGTTTAACTTGGCACATCTCTCCTATGGAAAATTTTAAGCAAAAGAATTCCAGTAAATGTTCTGAGAACTCTGTACTGTGTTTCAAGTCTATGCCTAGCTTAATCAGTGAGTTGAGTAAACTACTGTATATTTTTCCATACTGACTTAACTCTTAGAGTGTGCTCTAAGAAGAGAGAGGGAAGGGCAAATAAAAGTAATTCATCATATTGCTGAAGGGGGAGTGACCTTTCAGAAAATATTGTAATTCTAACAAATGAAACAGTCTTTGGCAGCTTTTAGGGAAGAAAGTATTAACTGTACAAAAGAAATACTGCATAAAAATCATGGGTGAAGGTACTAATTTTGCTTAGAGGTCTTTTCAGCCATCCTGGGATGTCATGATTTTGAAGTACATGGAGGTCTTCCTCTAACAGGAGCTGGGAAATGGTGGTTTAAGCCCTGCTTGATCTGCAGCTATATTAGTTTTTGCTAAAGCCTGCTAATGTTCCTTGAATAAATGTAGCTCATTTATTGTCAGCACAGTACAGGAGACTGGATGTTTATTGCAATGCACAAAAGAAAACAACTCTAAATGATTAAAGTGTTTGTCAATAACACATGGTCTAACTCTTCTGAGCTAAGAGGTACAGCTCAGAGATAGTGTCATGAAGGGAGTCAAGGTCAAAATAATCTCATTGCTTAACCCTGCAGTTCTGTGGCTAGCCACTGGAGAACAAAGTGCTCCAGCCAAATTCTGACAAAACTTTCCTACCAACCAGTGTTTTCTCTCTGGGACAAAACAGTTTTTAGACTTCTTATAGCATAAAACCATTCCTGAACTGAGCATGAAAGACAATTTTGGTTTAGGCATTTCATAATTTTAATGTAGCTGAGGAAAGAGATGACACCAATAGACTGGGGGGGGGGGGGGGTGAGGGAAGAAACCTTCAGTATCCAGTATGCTTTGTTTGCTACTGCCATGCCTAACAGATGAGAAACTTCTCATCTTCTTTCCTTAACATGGCTTCTGTTCAAGAAGACAAAGACAAAAGTAGTGAAATCTAAGAACTTTGACTACAATTATCTGTAGTTTTGTCAAAAGTAAATAAAAAGAAACTGAAGAATTAAGATGAGCTGCATTGAAATGAAAACTTCCAGGGCTGAGTTTCATTGCCATCTGAAGGCATAAAGATGAATCCAATATAATACTAATGTTTTGGTGTCATGTAGCACTCTTCTGGAGATTTAAAAAAAAAAAAAAAAAAAAAAAAAAATTTTAGAATGGAACAAAAACATTTGTTTTTCCACGGGAAAAGGAAGAAAATTCTACAGACCACAATAGTACTGTAGAAATCGTAATAGGAAAGATAATACCTCCTTAGGTTATTTTCTCATCTTTAGCACAAAAGTTCAGAGGAGACATGAATGGTTTTTAAAGAAAAATGGGTTCAGAAGAGACATACAGAGGCTTTTTTGCACTCAGTGTAATCAATGTTACTAATGGCCTTCCTGGCAAGTTGTTTTGAAGCTATATTAGTCAAGAAGGTGATACTTTCCTACCTATCAGAAGTATATTAACAAGGCTACGGCACGTGTTCTCATTTTCTGATATTATGGGATCCAGTTGAATGAAAGAAGTGTTCTGGAGGCCAGATTCTTGTTCATACTTTGTGTTTACCGGCATTTCACATTTAGAGTAATGAGTACCCTTGCCTCACCTGTCAGAACTTCCTAAATGCTAAAGACATTTAGCCTTGCATGTGAACTAGCTCAAGAGAGATTTGGCTTTTAATATGTATGAAAATTGGTTTTAGAGTACATTTTATACATGTAATTTTCCTACTTTAATGTGAGTATACCTTAGTATTCTGATAAATATTTTTTATATAAAAGAACATGAAAATATTTTAATACATTGCCATCTAAAATATTTTAATATATTATATCTGATGATGCAGTATGGACTAATCTGATGAACACCTGAATATAAGGGATGTGTTTGTTTTTTTATAGTCATATAATCTAGATTTTGATTTCCACAGTGGCAAAATCTGTGGTCTTCATTTATGGAGGCTTGAATATTTTCTTTGGCATTTGCCGTTGTGCAAAACAGTCTGAGTCTTAGTCTGGGTTTGCTGAAAAAAGGAGATAACTATTTAGCTAATATTTACTTTAGTCACTATGTTTCAACCATCCAATTGTTATGTTTCTGACAATATAGGAAGTGTCATATGAATGACAGAACTCTGAGTATCGGGAGATAATTGTAAAACCTTTGCAATTAATCCTTGCAAAATTTTTTTTTCATTTATATGTTGATTTTATACAAAGCTTCTAGGAAGAAAAAAAACATATATGTTAATGGCACTGTTTCTTCTTTAAGGAAGCCCTTCCTATCATCTTCCAATGGTAAGAGGTAGGTAAACAGGAAGAGTGAAAGGCAAATGTTGCTTCAGGGGATTTCAGTAGTCATTTTGAATGACAGGAATAAGAAATGTACAGATTAAATGCAGTACTACTTTTGGTCTAAAAAAGGTGACAAGTAATTAGATAAGGCACTGTAACATTAAAAATCTTTTACAGTGTAGTGTAAAATAATTTGCTGTGTTGTTCCTTCTGTGTCCAGTCTGCAACCTGTTTTTGCAAATCTGTACATTAAACTCAGCTGCACCTTGGGTGCATATGAACTTCTGTTAGGTTCTCCTCTTTTTTCAATAAAAAGGAATAAGCACCTCTAGAAGGTGATGTGTGTATTGTTCTTCATTAAGTATGAAGTTGAATATGACTGTGACTTGGATATCTGCCTTCATGTCTAATGCAGTTGTCCAATGTCTTAAATGTATTACTCCATTCTTTAAATGTAGCACTAAAACTTGGCACTAAAACTTCTACTGAATAAACTATTGAAATAACAACAAGTTCTTTCCTGGATTTCAGTGATCTAAATTATCATTAAACTCCAAAGTAATACAGGGTGTTCCTTTGCTGATCTACTCAGTCTACCTTAGGGAACATGTACATCTGCAGAGGAGACACACCTGATCAG
Source organism: Aythya marila (assembly GCF_965140915.1). NCBI lineage: Eukaryota > Metazoa > Chordata > Aves > Anseriformes > Anatidae > Aythya > Aythya marila. Next base: position 41,692,552 of record NC_139046.1, on the reverse strand, counting down.
CTTGGCAGGCAGGAGAGAGCTTGCCTGGAGCTTCACAGCAAGTCTTTAAAAATATTTCATATGACAATATAGAACTAGGGAAATATTCCTCAGACATCTTACATATTTATTGTTATTAAGCATGAATTTCTAGGATGAACTACCAGGCCTGTGTAGAAACACTGGATTCAGACATTTTTATCAGCCTCAGTTTCCAGATAGTTCATAGTGAAAAAGACTAAAGCAAAAGAAATGTTCTGTCTTTCCATTTTTTCCTGGATTTAATTCTCATCCGCTTACTCTTCTTTGGGTTGCTATTGCCATTGTGCACTATTGACTTATTTCTTTCTTTATAATACTACCTGCACATCCTCTTGTCCCAAGTGTCCACTCTAGCTGTTTTAGATATCTCCAAACAGTTGTCTGTTCTGTGAGCAAAATAGCTTTTATTTTTTCTTCTCCACATTTATGGATACCCCTGATATTCTAGTAAGCTAGTATTTCTGTTATTTAGTTTCAGGTTTATCAGTTTATCAAAAGCCTTATTTTTCAGCAAGTCAAATGGATTTTCAGTTCTTTCATTTAGCAAAAATGCACTATTCTACCCTGGTTTCCATTTCTTTAGTTCTCTTTTCATCCACTTGTATTTCTACAGGTAACTTCACCCTGATGCTTTGGAAAGTGTTTTGTGTTTTGTTTTTTGCTTGTTTTGTTTTAAATAAATGTGGGGGTGGAGTCTATGATTGACACAAATCAGCTGTGCAAAGCTCAGATTAGATGCAATCAAATGTGGAAAAAAAAAAAAGCAGTGAGCTTATGACCATTATCTTTTGTGTGTCTTGTCTTACAGCTTTTATGGGACTGAGCAAGTACATGACAGAAGTCTCTTTCTCCCAGCACTTTATGGAGTTTGTCCCATCCAATATTCTGAGCATATATTATAAGTATATTCCAATTGTCTTTAGCCACATGAAACAAACTTTCATGTTATTTACATGTATGTTGTTCTTAACTCAAAAAATCAATGGATTTTTTGTTTGCTTTCATTAGAAAGTTTATTTTTACTAGCTAGCCAGGGATTAACAGAAATCCTGGACTGTCCTTTCTGTTTTATACATGGTTTCCTCAAAGTCATATTTACATTCCTTCCATACAGCAAATTTGCTGTTAAACTTGATTTCTCTTTTTAAGTTTACATTTATTTATTTGTTCAAGTTTAACTATCTAGTTTACACAGTTCACAAAAGCACTGCAGAATCTATCATCTTGGGGCATTTATATTTGAATAACTTCTGAATGAAAAAGACTGCATAGATATGTAGCTGATATGTAATGTGATTCTTTCACTTTTGAAAACAGATATATCTACCATGTGTATAAGTATCTTCAACTTCCTGTAGATATTGAAGTGTCATTGTGTGTACAGGATTATTCTGCATTGTCCTTATGGTACAACATATAAACATGGTGCATGCATGTTTGTAAATGCATTTTTGAATGGGCAAAACAGTCTCCTTTTCAAAAGTTGATTCTCTTTATATATTAGGTAAGGTGTATTTTTCCTTATCCTCTTATTTTGAACTTTCTCATTTCAATAAGTTCATTCTTTGTATGTTGCGTATCTCACTTCATCTAGCTAGGCTTTATAATATACAAGAAGCTGCTTCAGTGTTGTGGTTATTTTAATACATAATTTTTCAGAATATGAGCTCTTTTCTCTACTAAGGTCATGCACTAGTTTACACTAGTGATTCTAAACAGTACAGACCATGATTCTACTTTTCCATTGCCCTTTTTGTGATTTCTCGTCTCACCAATGGAAAAAAAACAGCTATGTATATTTAGTATGGCAAGCACACAATCTTGCCAGATCAGGCACAGATACCAACCAGACTAAAAGTGTGTAGTACAGCCAAAGAGTACAAAATGACAGTGCATTAATGTATCAAATATAGTTGAGGGTTTTTTGTCATTGAAATAGCAAAAGATTATTTGCTATGATTCTCGGCTGTCTCTAGGGCACTCATCTGTTACAAAACTTATTTCAGTACAAAAATGAATTCTGAGAAGTGTTCATGTCGCACTGATATTGCACCCAGACTGTTTGCAAACTATTGTAGCTGTAGACATTTCTATAGTGCTCAGCTATCACAGTGAAACCTCTTTATATAAAAGTTATCCAGACCTGTAAGATTCTGTTTAAGAACAGCTAATTCTAACCAATTAATTAAATCCAAAATCTCATTCTAATCAACTCTTAGAAAACTCATGCTGTGTTGTCTATAGATTTGTGACTTTGTACTTTGAAAATATATTCTAAATATTTGCATGTTACTGAGGTAAGATATTTGGTTTGTAGTCACCCAGATCATCCTGCCCTGCAATATAGATATTACATCTGTTACTGTTCAACTTACCATTATTGTTACCACTAGATCTTTTTATGTTATTAAAATACTTAAAGTACTTGCTCTTAATGCTGCAAATTTACATTCCAGTTTTGTCAATACTTTACGACAGTGGCTATTCATACCTTTGGCATCTTGCTTCAATCCTAGATGTGATCACTTTTATTTCTAGTTTCGTACCTTTCCCATACACATCATGTAATTGTCCTCACAGGGCAAAAAAGCTTTGTGAGATCTGACTCAGCTTTGGGAGATATAAGTTTGTCTTGTTATTTCTTGTTAATCATGGTCTCCACTGCTTGCTAAAACAATTCTTATTTATTCAGTACTTTTCCTAAGGAAAAATAGGCTTTTTAAATGAATAATTCAGAAAGATAATAGCTTACCTGCTGAATTCTAAGTGAATCACCTCCTTGTAAAAAACATTATTCTATTTATGCATATAAAGTGTAAATCTCAGAAGTGTTTAGATGTATTTAAATAAATACTATTTGTTAAATTCCCTTTTTTAGTTTAAGTGTAGTTTACTATGCTTTAAAAAGCACACAGTCAGCCAATCAGCTCATGGTCTTAGATCAATGAAGTTGCTATATGGACAAGTATTTGATGTGATGAATTATTAAACACTAGCATTCAAAGCCAGTCTCCATAGAGCTAAGCTTAGTTACAGCAACTAAAATTTGAAACTTATGGGGAATTCTTTCTAAAGATTACAAAGATGTTTTTAATCTGTCTCATAAAAGTCATTGGTGGGTTTTAGGACATGTAACGGTCTCATGGAGTGTGTGACTTAAATGTTGAATTTAGTCTGAAAATATCTAACAACTGGATTCAATATATTGTAAACTCTGAATTTTACTGAAACAAGATCATCCAAATGTAAACTTACCAATCTTCTAAAGAAGACCAGGAGAATTACAGATATCAAAAGAAGGAATTTCATAAATAAATTTCAAGATCATCTGATTTATATTTATGTTGCAAAAGTGATGTTCAAAATTTGAAATTAACTGTTTCTTCCTTCTAGATAATGGAAGAGTGTTTATATGTATTATTTACTTAATATTTTGCTTTTCATAAGACTTAAGCTCCCTTTGTCTTCAGTGACACAACCTGAGTTTGAGGTCATATTGCTGTAAGACAAATATCCATCCAGTCCATTTGAAAGGACCTGTTTAAATAAAATTTCATACTTCTGTTATAGTCTGTACGCTTAAAAACTCATGTTTCAATTGAAAATCTGTTTAAAACAAGGCAAGCAAAAACATGTCTGAAGAAGTATTACATTTGGTTGGTATTTATTGCAGATTTCATCAGAGGTGAACATTGTTCTGATCTTTCATGATCACTCGGGAGCTCATCAAAAAATGAGTATATGTAGCACAACTCAGATGATCAGTGGTATAGACCTGAAGCCAATATTATATGTGAAGTGTAACTTATTGGATTGCACAGAGTGCTTCCTCTCAACATTCAGTTCTTTTTTTCTAAGGCTACCTCTTTTCCACAGTTTACAGATTTTACTAATATAAGTACCTCTTTAGCTAAAGAGTCTTTTGTACTCACTTGAGAGCAGGGATTTACAAGTATTCTAAACAGTATCCCTAAAACAGAGCTATTGGAGTAGAATCTGCCTGCTTCCTAAGATGTAAAAAATAAATAAATAAATAAAATAAAAGAATTTAAATCCACCTCTGACTCCACTCACCTTAAAATGGGGACAGCAGTTAAGAATCCTTATATCCCATAATGTGTAATCCCTTAATGTCTTGTGATAACCTTTAATCTTCATATGGAATTAGTGTAACTTAAAAGAATAAAGGATTCATTGAGCTGAAAAAATACCACTCTATAACAAGTGGTATTCAGATACATTCCTGTATTCGAAGGGAAAATTTTCAAAGTATTTATATGAAGTATTTATATGCTTTCTATTGTATAGTCACTAGATAAAAATTGAAGTAGTTTTAAGAAGTATATGCTGCCCCTTATGTTTTGTCATACCCATAAATAAGTATGATGGTCCTGAAATGTCACAGAATCACAGAATTTTCTAGGTTGGAAGAGACCTCAAGATCGAGTCCAACCTCTGACCTAACACTAACAGTCCCCACTAAACCCTAAACTCTACACCTAAACGTCTTTTAAAGACTTCCAGTGATGGTGACTCCACCACTTCCCTGGGCAGCCTGTTCCAATGTCTAACAACCCTTTCAGTAAAGAAGTTCTTCCTAAGATCCAACCTAAAACTCCCCTGGTGCAACTCTAGCCCATTCCCCCTCGTCCTGTCACCAGGCATGTGGGAGAACAGACCAAAATTCTATTCTTGGTTTAATTTTCTTTAGATAAGAATTTTAACACTCCATAATGTATGAACTTGAAAATGCATGACCATAAAAAAGATATTTAATATAAGAACTCCACATGTAGATGACAGTTATGATTAGTTAATGATCTTTGGCAGGTTAAGGAGACTGTGCTATGAAGCTCTACATATGGGATTAAAAGGTAGGTGAATGAGTTAAAAGGTGATAAATTGCTTAGGCTTAACTAAAGGGAAATATTTAATCATAGAAAAATGAGTTAGCTACCATTAAACCTGTTTAAAGTTAGAAACAATCAAGAAAAATTAAGATTCATTTAAAACTATGGTAAAAAAGTATCTGAAATGCAGGGTATTTTATGTATTTAGACCACAAGTTTAAAGAAACTTGACAACAAACCTCCAAATACTTGCAGATATTCTTGAACATCTAAGTGATACCAGGGATATATTATCAACCAGATTAACAGCTTTATTTGTATGTGTTTTACCATAAAATATTTCATCCCCATTCAAATGGTGACCTGTTCACTCCCACAGTTTCCATCAAATAAAAATCCTATTTTCATCCAGTATTTCCTCAGACAGATAGGTTCTGACAGGAGCAGATCTAATTCTAATTCCTAGCCACACAATAAACAATATTTATTTTCTTGTATGTGGTTTAGTAGATTGTTTTCAGGTGCAGAAGGACAATGAAATATATTTTAACCATCATAAATGTTGGTTAAAAGTGAATATAAACACCTCTAAAAATGTAAAGAAGGTTGATGTTCCAGTCAACCTTAATCAATGGAAAAGCAGCAATAGTGTCTTAAAATAAGAAAGTTTGACTACCAATATACCTGTCATTGTTAAGAACTGCAAAACATTACTGTTCTAGAAAAGATGGATCTTTTTCAAATATGTGATCTATTTCTGTCTTTGGTCAGTCTATCCAGATTAGCAGTGCTGTGAATCCGGATGTACTACAGTCTCACCTGATAGGACACTAACTAAACTTCATCACCATGTGTGTATATATATATTATAATGTTATAGTATTCAGCTGAGATCCAGAACAATATAAGTTCTTTCCCATCATCTGGGGCCTTAGCTGACAAATGTTGCAGATTGAAGTGATTTTCAAATTCATCAGATAATCATAGAGAAACCTGGTTTAGAAGGGACCCTTGGCAGTCATTTGGTCTAACCTCAGGCTCAAAGCTTGGAAGTTTGGTCAGGTTTCTAGGGCTTTCTTCAACAGTTTGGAGAATCTTTGAATATGAAGATACCAAAACGCAGCTGGAAAACGTTTGTCAGTTCTTATCCACATTTTTTATGAATAATTTTCTGTATATCCAGTCAGAATTTTTCTTACTGGAAGTTGTACCATAAAATCTTACACTGCTATTACCTCTCCTTCTTTCCCTTTGAATATCTGAGAAGAAGAGAAAAATCTGGTACCATCTTCTCAGTAACCACCTTCTTTAGAGAGTGGAAGGCTGCAATGAGTCACCTTTAACCAGGCTAAACAGAGCAAATTGGGAAGCTTGTTTGCTAAAAGAAAACAAACAAAACACTGTACCTTTATCTGTGTAGTACTTGAATTTCCCGCATAGTTTCTAAAAAGTATCTTTTAATGCATGTAGCAGTAGATCACTTCTTTGTATCTTTTGATGATCTTTCCACAGGCACACTGATGCTAATAGAGTTCAGAGACAGACATGCAGGCACTGTTCTTTTGGTTAGCTTGGTAAATCAGATTTGTATTCAATGAACACTCAAATCATGGAATACCTGAAGTTCACAAAAAAAAATAATCAATTATTCCTGTGTTGTTTTTGTGACATAAGTTTTGAGTTAATATTTTCTTAATGGCTACAAATGCATGTGTATTAAGCTCCCTCATCTTTTGCTCAAATCTGGAGGGACAATCAATCCAAGAGGGACCAACAAGAACTTACATAGTAATGCACTGGAAACATAGTTTTACAATCTTGTCCACTGAGGCAGTCAAAAAAAATCTAAAGACACAAATGATTTTAAAGTTATTTTTGCAAATCTATCAAAATATTCCTTAGATTATTTGAATATTTTAAATGCACACAGAATTATTTTTTCTCACACTTCTATTGTGAGAACTATATGTAAGCATAAAATTTTGTTTCTTTTTAAGGAGTAATTATGTTTGCATACTGGAAGACTTTAATTTGAAGAACTTTGACCTAGGATGTTGCCTATAGAATCAGTATGGTATGGTACCAACTCCTCAAAAGTGATCTCAAGAGTCTGAAAGAAAGGAGGGAAGAGTGCTGAATTGTTTCAGTGACTTAAAAACATAATAGAACAATAACTATCAATCTCATATAAAACAATGCAAGCTATATTTTTATTAAATAATACCTAGTATAATCAAAATTATTTCTTCAGAGGATAAAGATATAGTATAACTTATCTCATCTAGCTTCTCAATTAGCTTACATGAAGTCTTGAAATAGGACAAAATAAAATCTTTCTCTTGACATTGAGTTATTACTAGCTGGAATTTTGAATAGTAAGTTTTTCAGTTCAGGTTTAGTAGATATCTTGTACATTATACACATGCGATTAAAGAATCAAGTACAAAAATACTTTTTTTTTTTGCTTTTTTATTTTTAAAGACTTTATGACTTGAACATTCACCTATTTGGCCATAAAAATGATCTAATGGTAAAAATGTAATTGAGTTTGATGCAACTTCTATCTACCAATATTCAAATCACGTGATACAGTTTTCAAATCTTTTTCTTTCCCAGGCATATCAAGGAGAGTGGGGGAAAGGGAGAGAAATCACCAACAGGTTGAAACATTCTTTGTACAAGAACACCTTCGGTATGTGAAGGTGTTAGATCGTCATTATGAGGTTTTTGTTTCAATAATTATTCTTCAGCCTTTGAAATATCAGTATAGGTCAAAGAGGCAGGTATTTTTTCAAAGCAGATCAGAATTTAATAAGGAAGGACAGAACAGATACATCAAGTAGATGCTAAATTGAAAAAAAAAATATGTCAAATTATGCATTGTTATGATACAAGAATCAGCTGTGTGATAAACTTGTGCAAACTCCTGTTTTCAAGTTCAACTCCTGTGCAGCTTTTTCACTTGCTTTTCTTTATCATATCTACCTTACTGGCCTGTACCATCTAGACCATCTTTATCTAAATCTCATCATCTCAAAACAAGAGTTTTCCATCATGCATCTATTTTTACTACTTAAGTTTTACTTTGGAGGGATATGAAAAAGATGCATGCATTGTAAGCATATTATAGATATTTGGCTTCATGTCCCAAGGTCTTAATCCTTTTGGTAGCAGAGACATAAACTTGTCAACAGTAATCTTTTTTTTTTTTTTTTCCCCCACATATATTTGTTTGCCTTTAAAGACATAAACAGTGTCTATGAGGACAGGATGCTGACTGAGTTATGGATTTTGTATATATAGTAATGTTATTAATATTTATATATAATCTTAAATAGAGAATTTTTATTTTAATAAATGAAATTTTATTGATTTTTTTTTGCTCAATTAACTTTAGAAAATAAGGCTTTTATTTGCTCTGTGGTTGTTTTCTGCTATACAGATTTGGATTTGGGATCCAGGTGACACTGAAATATCCTGTTTTTTCTACAGTGGCCTTGTTACTGAGCTCAGTGGGTTCAGGGTATTAGCTTGATGCTGGCTGGTATGGCAACCACATTTTCTAGGCATGAATAATTAGTCTGTACCAAACTTCAGGAAGTTCCTGGGATTAGATTCTTTAGTAAGCTTTCCATTCCAGGTTCTAATTGAACTGGGGAAGAAAATAAAATAAATAAATAAATAAATGAAAAGTCTGGAAAGAATGTAAGCATAGTTTTGATCTCTGTTTTATCTTGTAAACCCCATTCAATAACTGTGCATATTTTGATGCAGTTAAGATGCTCACATGCAGGATACAATTATGCCAGTTTATTCTCTATTTATGTCCCATTTCAGTTCTTTTCATCATACCAACAAGTAAATCCCATCCAGCTGTCTGGAAAACCCATAATTGCAGTCAAGGCTGGCAGCTACCACTCTTAGAATAGGCAGATGACAGAATTGTTTTTGGCAATAGGCATCATAAACAGATGACAAAGGACAATCTCATAGCATTTTTACAAAGTAGTTTGCTACAGGGATAGCTATTGGAACACATTCTGTTGCACTTTGTTAATTTCCTAGCATCCTTTAGCAGCAAACTCAAATAAGAAAAGCCTGTATATCTCTACCCTGAAGCCACTGACTATTTGGGTCAATGCTTGTTTTACTTGCAGAGCTGTATCTTCTGATCAAAAGTTGTGTGTAGGCATGTATTTTGTGGTAGGGAGGGGAGCACTGAGACTTTAGTGGAGCCGTTTGTGAGAAGTTTCCACTGGGGCTACTGAGTAGGTATTTCATAAAAAGCTCTTTCCAAGGCCACACACCTATTCTGAGTTGTCCCTGAGCCCAGATGCCTAGGGAAGCGACGTACCTTGCACCTTAACAACTTCCTTCTGCATTTTTTTATCCTGAGTAAAAGAAATTCTTCCATTTCAGGAAGATTCTTTCCCAATCCCACTTCTTGTACTAGGAAGGAACTGTAGCAAAAAGCCTGGATTTGTGAGCTTCCATAGGTAAGGTATGCTCATCCTAGGACTGTAATTTACTTAAGGTGCAAGATAGAAAAGTGTACAGAAATCTGCTAATAATAGCTCAAGTAGTCTTCTAGCCTGTTGTTCATTTGCAGAGTTTCTCAGCGATTGCATTTTTTCCAGATCTATGAAAAATCTTAAAGCCAGAGCGATCCAAGTGTTTTCTGTAGCTATGATACAACTATGTAGCAAGTTGATACAAAGGACACAAACATGCTTCTGCTATGGACAAAAAAAGGCAGTGTCTGTCAGAAAATGCCTCTGCTTGAGTCCTAAATGTCTATTTTCTCGTTTTTGAGGCTTACTAATTAGTATAGAGAAGTGAGATAGGGTCTGTGTTGTGGGTGCTGTCTGAGGACCCACTTTGGCCACTGCCCAACTTAAAGTACAGTTCTGTTACACGGACACACCACCCATTGAAGCTTACTGACCCTGGCATTTGCTGCACTTTAGTCCCTGAAAACTTCTGCCAATGCACATATTGTTTCATGTCAGAGAATCCCAGAATGGTTGATGTTGGAAGGGACCTCTGGAGATCATCTAATCCAACCTCCTGCCAAACAGGGTCATCTAGAGCACATTGCGCAGGAAACATATGTCTATGAAAACAACTGAGATGTTTGTCAGTTTACACTTTAATAATCCTGATACTCTGGAAAGAACTAAGCATACTATTTTAGTTGATCCTGGGCTTCAGATGGAGAGGGAATTCAGCAGAAATATAATGTATTCTCATGAGTCACACTTTTTATAGTCCAAGAGATATGTTAGCTTATACCCCAGCTTGATTGGGCTAGCCTGTGCTTACTCTGCACTACTGTTTCCTAGGAAATCCTTGATATCAAGAAAAAAGGTGAAAGGAGAGAGTGTTTGTTCATTAGGGAGTTGTTAAAAGGGAATGTTAACAGGTATACTGAACAAGGTAGGCTTTGTAACATGGCAGAGGAAAAAAAAAAAAAAAAAAGATATTTGACATGATTAAAGGTATTATTCAGTTTTTAAGTCCCTCCAGTGATGTCAGAGGAAAAGATAGGCTGTCTTTAGAGCTGAGTTGGCTAAGAAAATGTCCTCTGAGGATGAAGAGGTTTAGTTAGGCATAGCCTTGCTACAAGTAAAGTGCAGCTAATTGATTTTCAGTCACCTACTTTTTCTTTGGTTTGCTAAGTCAGGGGACATGAGTCTTAATGTTAGAGCTTTACAAAAATACTGACCACACTAAAATCCCAGATGTTTACCTCACGCTTCTGATGAATGTGGATGCAGTTTTTCCAGATAGCATCTTGCATATCTTAAAATACTAAATATTGGAAGCTCTAAGGTGTTGTCATCTACCAACTAGGTATGAACATCATCAATTAATTTCAAAAGGCACTTGTTTTAAAAATGTAAAACTAAGGAGGGGACCATAGCCATCTTGATCTGTGTTTGAACTGACTACCAACAGCTAAAGATAGCTCTTGAAGACCTTGAGAGAGAAATGTCATTTGGAGGTAAACAGGGAGAGTTCCTTTCCTTTTCTCCTTGAAGCAAAAGGAGGAGACAGAATATATCTTAACATATTTTCCTGTGAATTGTGTAAAACAAATGAAATTTATTTTGGCATATTGATAACATATTTTTGGCATTATATTGAATGCCTTTATTTTGGCATGATATTGATTCCCAGATATTTCTTTTTTTATTTTCCTGATCTCCATTTTTAAAGACTTTTTTTATTATTATTTATTCCTTTAAAATCAGATAAGTTTCTCCCACCACTTTATCCATTTGCCTTCAGGGTTATGTTGTCTGAGAAACTCTAAACTCAATGTGAAATTCCCTATAGAAGACATGAATAGAATATTAGTCAGGTTTGTCATTCTAAGTTTAATCTATATTTCTTTTTCCTTTTAATTAAGATACTATTATCTATGTCAGGAATATATTTATTCCAAAAGGGTACCATTCCTATTTCTCATTTATGATAATGTTCTAATTTTATCAAAACTGAATGGGAGAAATAGCATAACTGTACAGAATAACTTACTCTCTGAATTGAAGCAAAGAGGATATATAATGTAGGCAAATTTGGGGTAAGGTAAGATTTGAAATTTGGTTTTTGAAAGTGTGAAAAACAAGAAATGATTTTTTTACATCATAATTATTGCCATATCAGACAAGCATGCAAATTTTTTCTACATCAACAGAGTTACAATGTTGATGCTTCCTCCTATTAAACAACCTTAAAAAAAAAAAAAAAAATATGCAATTGTGCAATCTTGCCATAAAAAAAAAAGCTGAGGTGCATTCTCCTGAGTCGCTTACAGAAACCTCCAAGGCGAAACTACATGTGGTCTAGAAATAGTTATGTACTTTCTACATTACAATACAGCAACTATGAGAACTTTTTTTGAGTGGTAATTGTATCTGTATTACCTGTTTGCAATGTGGCAGAAGGCATTTGCATTGTCTCCACTCTAGATAGAACACTACAAAACCGCCACTACCTCTTATCTCAATACTATTAATATAATCTACCTTTGAAAAATGCTCATAAATGTATCATCCATCTCACAATATATTTTCTAAATCATAGCAAGGCAAACATATCATCAGATATACAAGGGTAAAAAATAATAACACAAAAAAAAATCCTTCTATTCTGCTATCTAGTAGTATTCATTATAGAAAGGACTCTTGCTATAAAAATTATAATTTGCTTAGCTGTTCTGATATGACCCAAATAACCCCATTCATTTCACAGAAACAGTTTTAGAGGCTATGTTGCATTATTCATTAATGTTGTGGATAACAACTTCAACCTCAGGACTGTTGAGCCAGCACTTTCATGAGCAGTAAATTCCCTGAGGGAGGGAAGGAGAAAAATTGTCCCTACCCTGAGGTTTGAAAAATAGTCTTCACTACAGGAAGAGTTTGCTGAGGGGTTGTGTCTAATGAGAAGAAATTATCTGAGAGGATAATCACCCCCTGCAACAGTTTTGGAAACCTGAAGCTCCCTAGAAGACTGCTATAGAGATTTTTTTCGTATTCTTCCATCCCCTGACGGGCACCTGCTGAATCTTTGTGAGATCCTGAAAAGGGGAATTGGTGCTGTGGAAGCATTATTTCTTTCTTTCTTTTTCTACCTGATATGCTTATGGGAAAAGAGAAACAGTGTCTTCCTTATGGACAATATCGTGTATGCAAACCAGAACACAAAATTTGAAATGAGTATTTAGAGAGGCAGTGAGAAACAAGACAGGATTAAAACTCCCTAAACTCTTCTATTCAGCTAATATCTTCAGTTTATATTGATTATAAAATTTTGTGGTTTGTTTTGGGAGGGACAGCAAGAGAGGTTAACTAATATTTATCTGTCCCAGTTATTAGTTCTTACGAGTATATAGTATGTTCCAGTCTTCTCAGTCTTGCAACAATTTTCTTTTGAATGACAGTAACAGTTTTATTTCTTGTTAATAATGTTTTTACTGCACTTACGGTGATTTGGCCATGATATCCTCAGAGATATCTTGTTTGATGTTCTCGTTCAAAATTGGTAACACAGGGCATCTGATAACTTTTGTGAAAGTTTTACTTTAATATATTAAAAGAGAGAAAAAATAAACTCTCAGTTTTCAGGGCTAAGAATTCATATTTCTCTTCACATTTCCTACACTTTTCTGCAAATAATAATAATCATCGGATTCAGGTATCTTTTTCAGCAACATTAGTGAAAACTTCTCTTTTGCAATCAAAGGAAAAGTCAGGATAGGAAATAGAATCAGGAATTACATGTTTGTTTTTTGAACAGCAGTGAAACTCACAAACAGATTGACATTAACGCATGCCTGCCTTTTCTTTTTAGTAAGCATGAATTATTCAAGGAGTATCACTGTATGTATTAGAAATAATTAAAATATAAGCAATGTTACAACAATGTTTGACTTGCTTCAGTAGTTCAAATATTTACAGGTTGCAAACATAAGACCTTTATGATTCTGATTTCACAACTGTTTTGTACCATTCCTAAGACAGGAATGAACCTCAATATGGCATCAGGTTCAACATCCTGCTGAAAGTAAGGCCAATAATAAACTTATTAACTGGTGTAATACTGAAGACCATACATTACAAAACACTAAATTACAGGTCACTAGGAAAAAAGAATAGCTCAAATGGGCCCTTCTGCTGCATTGTGACAGTTAGGTCCCAAAAGCAGCAGCATAAGATGTGCTGTGAAGGCAAATACAAATTCACAACCTGAACAAATTCAATAATTCAGTAAATGAACAGCTCCACCAGACAGCACAAAGACAATAAGTTGATATTATTTCCATTCTTCAGCTTAAGAATAGGGAATAAAATCAGATACATGATATAACTGGCATCTTGAAAAACTGATATGACAATTTAATTAACAGGAATATGACAATATCTCAAATGTTTATGGATCAGTGTGCCAACATATAGCTCAGGTGAATTTCTCTGTAAAACACAGGGCATAACAACTCTGGTACATCACAGAATTTACAAGGTTGATTAAAGCTTAATGAAATTAAGGGAGGAAGAAGAAAGACGGTAAAAGATAAACTAATAGTAGCAGCTCTGTAATGATTTCAAAATAAAACAAACTAGGATAAAAGTAGAGTTTAGCTTAGTAATGAAGTTAAAGTACTTTTGTGAAGAACACAGGATCCAGGAACTGGAAAACAGGGTTGCCTTTAGGTGGTTAGATATGAAAAGTATTTAGTGTTTTTTTTTGTTTGTTTGTTTGTTTATTAAATGCAGAGCACTTTTTTTTGTTTGTTTATAAATATTACAGGAGATTCAGTGATGATGTTGGCTCTTCCATCTTTCCAACAGGCAAAATAAGGAAAGTGAAAAACACTTTCCAATTTCCAGTGTTTGGAAGTTTAGCTCTCGTGTCAAGTTTGGCTTTAGGAATGTACAGAGTTAAAAACTTAAGAAGGAGAGGTTTAAAGGTATTTGAATTAAAATTCTGAAGCATTCAACACAAATAGGAAATGGAAAATGGCCTGTAAAAATACTTCCCTAATACCTGAAATATAAACAACAAATCTTAGTAAATCAAGTTCCTGTGAAATGATGAAATGTAAACAGGCAGTCAAAAATTTAAGTGAGCTGCTTCCTCTTTCTTTGGAACTAATTAATATGTTGATTGCAGCTTTAAATAAATAGATAGTTAGATAGATAAAGAACGATGGTCAACCAGTAAGGTGCAGACATTTTTTTCCTCAATTTATATTAGAGAACTAAAATCAACAAAATGAAGCATTTTGTTTTGTTTTGTTTTTCTTCTGTTGAGAAGTGCTTCGTCTTACAGAAAAAAATTAATTTCAAAGTGTTATTTCAACACTTCTTAAGACCTGATGCTCCTTACATTCTTCCCACACTTTCGTATTATTGAAGAACATTTTGAGGGTATTTACCCAACTTATTCTACCAAGTTATTTCAGTTTCTGTGATTTTTATCTCTTAATTTCTCCTCAGTGTTCTACAGAAGCAAACTCCCTGTATGTATTGATCATAAATAATATAATCTGCCCAACATGACCTTTATGTCATGGTTATCTCTTACGAATATCTTTTCTGTTCTTCAGGTAATGCTGTCCTAGAACTGGATTCAATAGTATTTGTCTTAACTGAATTTCCTTCCACTTTGTGCTATTATGATTTGGATGAAGAGGAAGTTTAAAAAAATAAATAAATAAATAATAGTAATAATGCGTTTACTAGTGCATACAGGATATTTAAAACACATGTAACATACATGATTCATTCCACAGGTATGTGGGTGGTGGGATTCTGACAGTAATTATAACAGCCCAGGAAATAATTACTGAATCTCAAGCCAGCCAGGAGTGGATTATTAAAAATAATACAAAATATGAACATTACAAAATCTAGAAGTGACACATGGGAGTGAAGCTATCTTTTCTCTTTCCAGGAGTAATAAATATTTTCAATATCAAATGAAGTATGCATTATGGAGCTAAATTAATACACAGCAGCAAACCAACCAATCTAATATGTTTAGTTACAGAAATAGGGCTATCTACAATATAAGATGGTTAAAAGGTTTGATAACAGACTAGGATTAATGTTTTACATAATGACGATTGAAACCTGGTGATTCTATAAACAGCTAAGTATTAGAAGTAAGATAATTCTGTAGAATTCTGACCTTCTTGTATGTTCTGTTCTTTATAAGAATCTGCTCCACAGTGAAAAATGAAGTGGAATTTAACTTTAAAATAAAATTTCCTAATATGGAATCTTCATTCAGTGTATATACATTGACTCTTGTTTTGAGTTAACCCCAGAAGACAACCAAACCCACACAGCTGCTAACTCAGTCCCCCTCAGTGGGCTGGGAAAGACAACTGGAAGCACAAAAGTTAGAAATCTTGCAGGTTGTAATAAAGACAACTTAATGGGTAAAGCAAAAACTGCAATTCCCAGCAAAGCAAAACAGGAAATTAATTCACTCCTTCCCATCATCAGACAAATGTTCAGCCATTTCCAGGAAAACAGGGCTCTATCCTGTAGAAGGTTAGTTGATGTTAGATGTTCCTCCATCTGTAGAAGTAAGTTGGAAAGACATACCTCCAAACATCCCTTTTCCCTATGTGTTTTTTCATTGCTGAACACCTTCATATGGCATTGGCTACCTTTTGGTCAGTTTGGGTCAGCTATCCTGACTGTGTCCCCTCCCAGCTTCTTGTGCATTCCCAGCCTACATTCTGGGAGCAGCATAAGAGAGAGAGACAGCCCTGATGTTGTGCAAACATTGCTCAGCCATAGGTGTTATCTAAAACATAGGTGTTATCAACACTGTTTTGGTCACACATCCAAAACATAGGACCATAAAACCTACTATGAAAAAAAAATAATAAATAAATAAAAAATTACTCTACCCCAGCCCAAACCAATACAACTTGCTATAAAGAGAAAACAAAATTCTGCATCATTATAGCGGTAACTTTAACAAGGGATTCTAAAACGTGGGGTGGAAGTAGTGGTGGCATTCATGTGTTATGTAGCTGCCATTTCAGCTAATCACAGAATCGTCTAGCTTGGAAGAGACCTTCAAGATCACCTAGTCCAACCTTAGACCTAACACCAACAAGTCCTTCATCTCTGATGAATGAACACTGCTGTTAACTGGTTAGCCAACTTGATATGAAGTTTATGTTCCCAAATGTAAAACCACTAAAGCAAAGTCAAAAAGGCAAGTATATATCCCTCTCCCGTGGCACCTACAATATAAAGGGAATCATAGCTAATGATCTGAATCCAAAGCCAAGCCTTGTTTTATGGAATGCTCACTCTTTGTTAAGCAAAGCTGTTTGGGCAAAAGAGCATGCTATTGATTTTAAAAGTGATTTTATTTCTTTTTGTTTGTTTGTTTGTTTGTTTTTCTTTTTTTTTGGTACTTATACAGGATCGCTCACATATCACAAGGTTTTGTGATGTTTTGTGGGGTTTGTTACTTTGTTTTTTTTTTTGTTTTGTTTTTGTTTTTTTTTTGCTGCAATTCATTCAGTGTTTTCTATAATAGACTTCAGATATAACATTTTGGGGTTTTGTCTTTCAGATCAGATATGTTCATATCTATGTTTTTTGCTTAAAGCTGTCTATCTACAGCTATAATTTACTAGTTTATTTACTATTATTAAGAAAAGAAAAACATTAAAAAATAAATGAAGGAGAAAAATTGTGAACTACGGTAGCACAAAATATTTGACAAAATTTCTAGTTCATTTGAAAATTATATTTCAAGCTTCTCATTGTAATTATTATAATTATCATTAATCATCAACTTCCAGATCAAATTGAAACAGAACAGTGAAAAGGTCAAAGCTATGGAGAATGCTACTCTGTTTTAGAGACGATATATGGTATTAACATTTCACTGCCTCACTTATATGACAAAGATTGTAATGAAAACAGAAAATGGCAAAAGATTAATCTGCTTTTGTGGTGAAGATCATTATGGAAAACATACCAGACAAATTAACCCATTCTTGTAGCAGTCATAATTGTAACAATATTGTGTGTCATGGTTGCAGAACCTCAGCTTTATTTTGAACACTTTATCCGATAAGAAGTCCAGGTGGCTTTAAAGAATACTTTGAAGAACTATTTTAAGAAGAGTTCACAGTTTAAAGCATTTAAATTAGATTAGTCCAATTCATGCTGTCTTTGTTTTTGTGGAATTGTTGCTGAAGTCAGAAAGAAGGAGATGCTGTAAGTTCCATATTCAAGTATAGGTATTTCAAAAGTCTAGTAGTACCAGATACTTGACCCTGTAACAACACTCATATGTGTGTGTGTGTGTGTGTGCGTGCATGCGTAGCAGTAATAAAGGAAAACTGAGAACAAATCAAAATCAATTGCTAGTTTATTAACACATACCCTGGCGAAAGATAAAGGGGTACATAGTAGACAGAGTAAAGCTTAGCACATGAAAGTTAGTTACCCAACAGAATCATAGAATATCCCAAGCTGGAAGGAACTCACAAGGATCAAGTCCAACTCCTGTCTCCACACAGAACCAAGAAAAAAAAATCATACAATATGTCTGAGAGAGAAGTCCAAATGCTTCTTCAACTCAAGCAGGTTCAGTTCTATGACCATTTCCCCAGGGATCCCATTCCAGGGCCTGACCACCCTCTCAGTGAACAATCTTTTCCTAACAGCCAACCTGAACCTCCCCTGCTGCAGCTTCATGCCATTCCCTTGGGTCTTATCACTGGTCACCAGAGAGAAGAGATCAGTGCTTCCCATATATAAACATTGAATGATAAGCTTTCCATATATAAGAATAATAAAATTCCCATATATAAGCATAATAATCTTCCCACTATAAGCATTGAAACACCAGTTTCAATATGTAATACTGTCCACACCTATGCTGATCTGCAAAACTGACAGGTCTCATTGTATCCTGGGTAAAAACACAGAGGGTTGTAGGAGAAGAGGTAGGCTGTACTTTTGTTTATATTTTTAAATTTGGACATACTGTCATATATGCCTAAACACTTTCTCTTATTATTTACTGCTCTTGTACTAAAGTTCATAAATGACTGAAGTGGACTAAAATGCCTGTAGAAAGGGCAATGTCATCTAACCACTTCTTTTTATGAGTCCAGGGCTAGAAGTTAACTGTCTGGTTTAAATGTCCTAACATTGAAAACATTCAGACTTACCTGATCCATGGAAAGGTAAGATTAACCTGATACATGTCACTAGAACTCCATAGTTAGTGGAGGTCAGTATTCCTTAGTTGTCCATCCCAACTGAGATTTTGATTTAAAAAAAAAATAAAAGTAAGAAAAAAATGCATATTTTATCTTATTGAATGTGTGAAATATCACTTTTATAGTGTTGTTATACATTTAAAACATATCTTCAAAAGTAGCTTCATTCATTCTGTTTCACTTCATACAACAGTGTGAATACTGACATCCTGAGAAGTGCATCTCACAATATGTTCCATAAACTAGCAAAGACATTTGTAAATTCCTGCTTATATAACCACACTGCTGAAACTGAATTGATGGTAATAATGCTTACCTCAGATATGCCCATTTCATTCATATATATATTTTTAAATAACAAAGTTTTGGATAACAATTTAAGGTTTAATGCAGAGCAAGAGACATCCTTTGCATATAAATTTTTGTACTTAAGGCAAGAAAGTGCCACTGAAGGATAAAAAGTATAATCAATTTGGAAGTTCAGCAATACTGAATGTTTAAATTTGCCATAACCATTCCTGGGTACATTCTGTAATGGTATTAGTTTCTGTAAACCCAGATAGACCAGTAGAATCTTTCAAACAAGGAAAATTCTACATGTGGACACTTTATTAGTGAGATCTGTGACCTGACTTGGTAGATTTATAGTTGTTATCTGAAAGTCCAGTCCATGTTTAGGCAAGCAACGTAAAGAAAAAATCTTGAATGTGAGGCACAAGTCACAGTAGTTGGAAGAGATGCCACAAATGTAACACAGAAGCTGTATTCTGGCTTTACAGATACTTTATGGTCTGTAGAAATATTTTCAATTAAACCTTGACCTCTGATGAACAACTCATTTATTTTGGCTACACAGGAGGAAAAGTATTCGTCTCTATAAGCTCAAGCTTGTAGTATAACTTCAGTTATACTGCTACAATTAATTTTAACCCAGCTCAGAATTTAGAGTACTATTATTTTCATTTAGATTAATCTGCTTTAATATGCAAAACCCCAAAACAGTCCAAAAAAGTTTCATTTGATAATTGTAATGAAGTCCAACAGCATGCATTACAGTAGGACATATTCATCATACTGCTGCAATCAGTGCTCTTTTTTTGTTTGTTTGTTTGTTTTGTTTGTTTGTTTGTTTTTGTTGTTTTGTTTTGTTTTCTCTGTTCTCAGTTATAGATCATATTTTCAGATTACTTTTACTAGAATGTTTTGTTTGGCACTCCTGAATTCTTTCTAAAGGGATTTGATTGCTCAAATATGTAAGCGTTGTCCTCATGTTGTCAGGCTGTCTAAAAGGAACACCCTTAACCTTGCAGCTTCCTAAGCAATGGGAGATAAATAAAATGGAGCTCAAACCAGTTAATTCTGCTTTTAATAACAAAGATCAATTAGCTATAGTATCTACCTGCTGACAGTTTGGTAAATTACTTTTTTCAAGGATACCATTTCAAAAGTTAGGAATAGCTATTTTTATTCCTTTTGATAGCTATCTCCAATTTCATGCTTACTAACAACTTAGTTATCATAAAGGATTAATTTGACTCCTTTTTGTACAATTTTAACAGAAAACATGGGGTTTTGAAACAAATTCTTTTGAGGTTTACTACATTTCTGGTACCACTCCTCTTCATTTTTTTTCTCCCTATGGTAATAAAAAACACTGTTGTTTTTCCTTTTCATAAAACCTGAATTCTAAATGCATTCATTTGCATGAGGAGAACTGTCTCAAAAGCAATAAGTCTTAGAGTCCTTGGAGAGAAGGGTTTATTCAGCATTCAGTGGAGGAACTTGAACTGCCTGAATCTGTCTCATTATATAGGCCATACGCAGTAAACCACAGTGCCTAACAGCTGCTGGTGTTAGGATTAAGGGGCAAATATTTAATTTGATACAGAATCATGTGTGTCATGATTTCTGCAGTAGCTTCTACCTGCTCCCTAGGGTGCATGCTAGATATATGGCATAGTGCTGAAATCATTTGTGTCAACAAAACATGACGATGTTTGTTTAAAGTAAAAATTAGTTTTGCAATAAAATCGGTTAGTTGGTGGTTACTTGATTGTCACAATGGCTGGTAGATACAAAGATAAAACATTTTATTTTTAATCTCAGGGGAGGGTGGAAAATTATGGTGAAACAAGAGAAAATCTACAGGATGTAAACTTGAATTAATATTTCTGTATAGTAAATCAATAAAACAAGAGGTAGGTGTGAAGAATAACTAAGATCATCTACCAAAATGGCTTAGTGCTTCTATTCTTACCACCTAGTAAGCAAATACCTTTAGCATGCTGGTGTGCAGAAACATGCAAAACAAAGGACAGAAACAGTTTTCAGTGCAGATATACTGCCAGTGACAAACACAGTGGAAGCTGAGAACTGAGTAAGGTGATTCCCAGAATTAATTAATTCTAAGTTAATTAATACCAAAATTCCTGGGCAAGAGCAACATATGAACATAAATCTTTTCTATCTTCAGCAATGAAGAGTATATTTTATGCAGGATATAAAGAATACAGTATATGTTAGATTTGAAAAAGGTTGCAAAAAAAATGAGTTAAGAAAACATAATTAAGAAGGCAAGGTGCCTGGGCAGCTTGTCACCCTCTATCAGGAATTAGAACAGGAATCAAAAACATGCATTCTGGTAAAATTTGAATCTGATCATAACCCTGAATGAATGGCTTTATAATATTTTCAAGATAAGAACTATAAGAACATAAGAACTATAACTTGAAATTAATTAAATAAAATAGATTTATCAAAAAGTAATGAATCTACTGAAACAACTCAAATTACTATTGCATTTTACTCCTTTGGTTGTAAAGTGTGGACTAGTTTCCCTCCAAGCAATATAGAAACAACAAAATAAACTGTAATGGGTGGGTGTGGTGGTTTTACTCAGGTGGGCAGCCAAGCTCCACCACAACCACTCTCTTACTCTCCCTCTCCTCAAAGAGGAAGGGGGAGAAAATATAACACAGAGAACTCAAGGTTTGAGATGAGAAAGGATTAATTAAAGGGAAAAGGAATAGGTAGAAAAAGGAATCAAAAGAAACAATAAGTCTGTGCAGAAGCACAGAGAGAGGGAAAAAATTATTCTTTACTTCCCATCAACGAGCAATGTTCGGCCATGTCCTGGGAAGCAGGGCCTCAAAACGCGTAGTGGTTGTTCAGGAGGAACAGCCCCCTCCCCCACGAGAGCCCCATTTTTATTGCTGAGTGTAACATCAGGTGTTATGGAATATCCCTTTGGTTGGTTTAGGTCAGCTTCCCTGGCAATGTCCCCTCCCCATCACTTGCCCACCCCCAGCCTGCTGGCTCTTGGGGGCTTGGAAGGAGTCCTGATGCTGTGCCAGCACTATGCAGCAATAGACACAACACTTGAGTGATATCAGTGCTGTTCCAGCTACGAGTGCAGAGCACAGCACTGTGTGGGCTGCTGCAGGGAAAAGGTGACTCCAGCTCAGACAGACCCAACACAGTGGGGAAAAAAAAAAATATATATATATATATCTATATATATAAAATCTATCTATATATATAGATATATATATATATATAAGAACAAGGGGAACAGCAAGTGCTATGCTGATAAGAAACAAAATGATACTCAGGAGCATAAACTGCTTCTATTACTTCCTTGAAGAGGCAAGTATCAACCCCTAGATTCCTTACTGCTACGGACTAGGTAACATACACTTTAAGCATAATCACTTTGATCCTGAGAATGTGCACTTTTTTTCACAATGACAATGTCCTGACAATGCCCAAAGTCCTAGATGATGGGATTGCATGTGATAAAGAAGAGTTAACATGTGTGACAATGCAGCTGTTAGGGAGGAAAGGTATACTCAAGAAATGAATGACACATGAGATAGGCTATATGATGTCAAATCATCAGCTGCTCCATTCTTGCTTTTAATTAAGCAAGGCCAACAAAGACCAAAATTAATTGCCAAATTAAGCTATTCAGTAGACTGCATCTACTGAATTACTGCTTTGATTCCAGTTCCTGGTGGAGAGATTACCCATATATGGGTATATATACACAATACACACTTGCTAGTGTGTAACCACATTTCTGCCAAAAGGTTTGAAAGTGTGTATTTAAAATGTGTAACTCTCACACTTTAAGGAAAATTGCACTTTGGCCCAGTGCATATGAAAATGGCATGGAGAGAACTTGTTTCTTTGTGTTGTGTTCAAGAATATATTGGATGTTAATTTTTCTACTTCTACTTCCCCTTTCTCCTTCCATCTATGCAACCAAAGCCGATACCTTTCTTTTTGTGCAAACTGCTTGGAGATCTCTGGTTCGAAAACATAGTCTATGATCTCAGCACAGTATTATTATATCTTAAACATGTTGTCACTAGACACAGAGAAAAACTTTTCTTTAGCTGTTCTTTTTCCAGTGCCTTGGTTAGGCTCCACTTTTGCTTAAAGTTGTTTAAAAAAAAAAAATTGCAATTGCTACAGTAACTAGAATAAGAAAGGGGAGGAAATAAATTAAGTATAAATGTTAAATGGGAGAGGGAAAGCCAGAAAGCCTCTTGCAGCTGAAGCACAGATTATAAATTAGTGCTGCTATGCTGCAGAACAGAACAATTTGGTGGAAGATCATTTTTGCCAGAAATAAAAGCCTACCCAAGCAATATTTTGATACATACCATTACCCTCAGGGTGGAGCCTGGCAAAGGAATCGAGTTGTTTTGCATGTTACCTTTGAAATTGTGTGTTTTTAAAGCTTAGCTTGTGCTTTATTGAGATACAGTTCCAAGCACACATAAAGGCATACTGTTAAAACAGCCCTAAATGGTGATTTTATTTACTGTTTGATCACCTCCCCTGTAAGCACTGATTTCTTTCTAAGTATTATAACTGTAGTTCCTTGCATTCAAAATGGTTCCCCAAGGACAACAATGAGAGACAATAAATTTAAAGGCAATAGTGTGAAATGAAATATAAGTTTGGCCTTTTATATGTAGCAGTCAGCTACACAAAATTTATGCTTTAAGCTGTCAATTAAATAAGCAGCAAGAACTTTTTCTTAGTGACTAAATAACATCCTAATACTGTCCAATGTTTGGTGACACAGCTCTAATAGGCCACAGTGGTGCAATAAGAATGATTAACAACTGGTTTGTGGGCTTTCTGATTACCATGTAAGCAATGTAGACTATGCCCCACATGTGAATGAAACAACCATGTGGCAATTTGTAAAACTCAAGCAAGATATTAATTTTAGCATTATTTATTAACACTTCAAAAGAGAAAGTAAGATTAGGACATTCATACATTACTTACTGTTTGCTTGAGTTTCTCTGTGCTCTCACCAATTACCTTTGTTCCAACCATGCATCAAATATCTTATGTTAGTTCAGGTGATCAATTTTTTTTTTTTTTTTTTTTTTTTTTTTTTTTGGAACATGTATTTTAAAGCTGCAACCACGCATTTATTCAAGCTTGTTGCCTAGAGATTAACATTACCCTAACATGGACAAATTAATAGTTCTTGCCCAAGAGATTCATCCTGATAAGATGAAGATTTCATACAAGGGTCTAATTTTTAATTTGAAATAAATGACCTGTTATTCAAAGACAGTTGAATTGGCATTGTCTATAGAAATCACATATTAATGGAATGTTTGATGTCTCCAAAGTGATCAAATCATTTTTTGTCACCAGACCCCACTGCAACACAATACTGACATAAGGAGCTGCAAGATAAGCATATAGGAGAGTTAGGGGTAAAAAACATGTTAGAAAATTAAGATGTTGCTTATTAAAAAAGATGAAAGCCTACGGTATTTGATTGTGTGAAACAATTTAATATGTAAATCGTAAAATACATTGTAAATGTCCTACCTTTATTATCATTACGTATTCTGATTTTCGTCAGAGCTTTAGGTGGCTGAAGTAAGTAACTTGCAGCACCTTAATCTACATAAGCAAAGTTCTAACAAAGGAACACAGCGTAGTGCAAATACATAACACTCATGAGTCAGATAAAAAATATCAGAGAGATCACACCAGTGTAGTAAAATCAGTAGGATTTCTGAGCCCATATACATCAAGGAATACAGTGATTGTGAAAGCAGTAATATTGATAATACAGGTGTTAGTTTCTGTAAGAAAGAGTAAAGACTTATGATGATTACAACATGAACTGTTCTATTAGTAGAGCTTTCTTCTCTTATTACTTGGAAATACTGATACCATTTTAAAATACTGTTACTATCCTAGGTGTTTTCCAGTAAATTATTCAGAATTTCACCTTACTATTTTATTTTTAAGGACCAGGTTCAACAAATGGCACAGCCATACAGTATTTTTTTTTAAGGGGTCCTTTAATAATACCCTTTAAGCATTTCAGTACTGAATTGATGCAGTGCCTTAGAAAGTAAAAACTGTACTATCCCTGACAACATTACCCTCAATAAATAATCATTCCCCCCCCCATCAGTCCATAAAATGTTCTTTAGAACTACTTGTACCTTGTTTTCAAGCAGACAAATTACTTTTTATTTGGAAATGTGGAAGTTCATATTAATAAATAGAACATTCTCCATAATGTATTTTGCAAGAAAAGTTGGTCGAGCTTACACATAAAACTGTATGAAAATGATCCAAATTAGAAGTAATGAACACCATATCTTGTCCAAAAGCTTATCTGTTTATCAGCCTGTAAGATTTTCTAAGTTTGAATTCTTTTGAGTCTTAACCCCTCTAATATTAACATTTGAAGTTAATGATAACATCAAATTACATTAGGCACTGCTCCAAAAAGATGTTGGTGTCTCAGTGTTCAGAAACATATGATGAGCTTTTCTGCAAATCGTTTGTTTTCAATTATTTTATGAGCTTTAGAGAAAAATAATAAAATAAAATAAAATAAAATAAAATAAATAAAATAAAATAAAATAAAATAAAATAAAATAAAATAAAATAAATAAGATATAATTAAATAATAATAACATGAAATAAAATGTCATAAACATAACATAACATAAAATAATAATACAACATTTGACTGAGAAGCAATGAGTCCTGTTTTAGTTAGCTTCTATAGAGCTACTTGGTTCTGGAAATGATAGCTTCTTTTCCTATGCAGACAAGTCAAAGAAGGATTTTTGCAGAAGCACTGCAAAATGGCTGGTAAAACACTAGTACAGCACTTTTGCATGTTTCTGTGTGAGCCACAGTAGAACTCTCAGACTTTCAAAGACGTGTGCTGTCATTTTTTGACTAAAATAAGATGTTTTTCTACTCTCTTATGATGTAATTGGTATCTGATTTTCCCATCCACTCTCCAGGCTGAAAGCAACATCATTAGATATTGTTAAAAATGACTAACTCTAAACTGATGGGGGGGGGGGGGGTGAGGAGGAGGGAGACAACAGAATAGGTCTAAGGTGACTCCTTAGTAACATTTCTCTGCATCACTGATTATAATACCATTTTCCTTTGACTTTCTAGCTTCAAAAGTTACACATTATTGACTGATTCAAAGCCTCAGTTAATACTAAGAAAGAAGAACTTTTTGAGTAATTTGCAACAACAAAAATATATTCCTAATGAACCTTGAAATGAGCATTCTTACCGAAGCTGTTCCTATACCTGAAAAGTTGCTCCGTTGGTTCACACACCACTGCCTATTATATATGGAATATAAACCAGTAAAAGCCCTGACTACTGTATTGCAGAAAAAGCCTAGAGTAAATGGATTTTCAAAATGAGATTGTAAAGTTAATCTTAATAATATCTTAATGAAGTTATTATTGTGCTGTGGTCTTTTACCATGCAACATGTGTGAATGTTGCATGCATGTCAGTCTTCATCATGGGAAAAAATATAAGGTTCTTACATTTTAACCTGATTTTATCCTTTAATCTCTTATTCTCTTTAGTGTTATGTTGTTATAAATTCATATATTCATAGGAAAATATTTCATAAATTCATATAATTTCAAATAGCTAACAGCTTTGAATTTATTAACCATGTTCCGTAACAGCTCTCTAGAAGAATACATAACTGAGCTTCTTCACTTTATCTTTATCATCCCTAAGTGCCCCTTTCACTCTTCTGTCAGCAAATAGTCCCACTGATTCCCTAGCTGGCTTCCTGCTTTTGATTTGAAAGGTTTCAGTATGAGCATTCTTTGCTGGCATTTCAAATTCTTTTTCAACCCTTCTATTTTCCTTTCCTGATCTCTTTCATGCAAGCTGTCCATTTTCTACAAGTTTATTTGTTGTTGGTTTTGGTTTGTTTTGTTTTTTATTCCTGCGATGGTTTTGTTAACAGTTTATTTTCTCAGTATTTTGTGGCTGTTAGGTGGCAGTGTGTTTGGACATATTTTTCTTCTTGATCTGAAGCACATATTTTACCTGAGCTTTTGATACAAAAATTTGCAATGAATTTCAATCCATTAGTAAATTTCAAGGATTTTGGACTTGTCCTTTTCCGTTTTCTTTTTCTTTATGTTTTCCCTGTTATGAATTTCCATAGCCACATGCTAAATTCATTTGCCTTTAGTTATTCCAATAACACATATTACATCCTTCCTGTCCCTCACTTTCCCAAGCTACCTCTACCTTGCAGTTTCATCACTCTGTGTCAGGTGTTCTTAAGTTGTTGTTGTTGCTCTTTTTTTCCCCATTTTCTCTCTTCTCCTTGTTCAAAATATTTATTCATAATGTTTCATTCTCAGTGACTGGTTTCAGACTATGCTACCTGTGCAGATTCCTCCTACAGAGAAATTTTCCAGTTCTCAACAAACCTACATCACTCCAGTCTATACTATTTCTTCATTCACAAATTTAGGCTTCTCATCTCTACCTCATCTCTATCTACCTTCTCATCTATCTATCTACCCTTGAAGTCTTGAACAAATAGCTGTCAGGTTTTCAAAGAAAGTTGTCGCTATGGTCTTCATCTTTGCTCTCCTGTCAGCAGTCAAAATTTACCTTCCATAACCTAAGAGTCAAGAAAGCACATAATTTTTTCCACTTATTCATTTCTTAATTTCCCACTTGAATCTACTAGTAAAGACAACTGTTGTCTGTATCAACATAAAACTTACAGCATTAGAGCAGTAAATTTTGTGATTTTTAATATTTCATGTAAAAACCTTGAAACAAAGAAAAGGCAATCACTAATAAATAAATTAGTGAGTTCCATCTAACTCAGATCTTAAGTTCACATTAATGTAGTTCATTAGCTATAATTTTGTCAGAAGTATAAGCTATTGAGCTAAATATATGCCTTGCTATTTGATTTTATATGATCCTTATTATGTAGAATATTAGAAAGACTCATCATAAAGGTCACTTCTAACTTTAAGAGCTACAATTCTAGGAATTAATGTAGATGATGATGACATATACACATTGTTATTCTAGACCACACAGAACCAATAAATCTGAAGCTAGGAGATCTGGCATTCCATTACACAGGTGACGCTTCATGGTATTTCTAGTTCAGTCATCATGCATTGCTACTAGTTTATGCTAGTTTTGAAAATATAGCAGTAAATATAATTAATGATATGTCTTCTAAACCTTAAGTTTCTTATGAGAAAAAAAAATAAGAAGCAGCTGCATTTAGCTGGTAGGCTGGGGTATTTTGAACCAAAATGGCTCCAATTTTAAGTTGTGTGTTAAATATTCAGCATCTGTAAGTGGCAGTGGGGAAATGTGTCTTTGTCAAATCATTTTTGACACATTCTGTTTTGTGAATGTGCTTCTGTAACAGCCTTCAGAGACTATGTATTCTATTATGTTTGATACATGAGACTATCTATTTATATATATGTGTCATTCAAAATGTGGTGGCTGTGTCCCCTTTTTTTTATTATTATTGTAGACGTGAGGGTTTGGTCTTTTTTTTCTTTGATTTGAGATAAAGAAGTTTTGTTGTTGTTGTTGTTTTTTGCTTGTTTGTCTGTTTCCTATCTCTGGGCTAGGGATTTTTATAATGTTAATCAAATGTGGTTTGTAAGTAGGATTATTTTTCATGGCTCAGCAAGATTAAGTAGCCTCTGTAAAAATCAGATTTTTTGTTTTGTTTTGAACTTATTAACTGTTATCCAAAATATCAGAATCTATTTACCAAAACAGTATTTATTACATAGCAATCTATACTTTTGAATACACGTTCATATCAATAAAAAATATCCTTTGAATGATCTATTTAATAATATATTGGTATATTGGGAAACTATGAAACATTCCATTTTGAAAGGCTTGTATAACTCCATTATTTGTTTTCCAAACAAATTTAATGAGAATAGCTTTCCAAGTCTCTAAAGTATATATTACCATATATGTAAACAATGAAAAAGAAAAGAAATTTGGAAGCATTCATTTATTGGTAGCTATTGGTAGCTATCCTGAACTATTATTGTGTGTATTTTAAAAAACATTTATGCAGTAAAAATACAATTTATGATCTACTTACAATGCAAATATACAATCAGGTTAATTACTTTTCAAGAGACCTCATAAAACATTTTTTAAAAAAGAAAAATAAAAACTAGCTTTTTTCTTTTTCCTTTTTTTTTTTAAATTATCTTTTGCATAACTCTCAACTGCCTTGACTAATCAAGATTATGATCTCACTAACTTTTTTTTTTCTTGCTACTAACATGCTATGACACGTTCTTCTGTGTGATTACAAGAGTTTCTTTTTAAAGAATATTTTCCTGTTTTGTAAATTTCATTTGCTTTCAATGTGTCCTTTGGGATTCAGGGGTTATGTTCAAGTAATAAATTTGAACTTCTTTCCGTGTTTAGCTGTCTTGGACAACAATATGATTTTATGACCATGTTTAGAAATATTCTCATCACTGATCTGTAAATACGTTCGCTGTAGCAGCATGATAGTAAATTTGTCTTCACATCTTGTAAAGTCCTCCTGCTTTTGATAGGTCCATGCAGCCCTTTAACACCTGTAGAATTCATTATATATAGAAATCATTATAAGTACACATAGTTTGC
Source organism: Aythya marila (assembly GCF_965140915.1). Lineage (NCBI taxonomy): Eukaryota > Metazoa > Chordata > Aves > Anseriformes > Anatidae > Aythya > Aythya marila. The sequence goes on along the minus strand of NC_139046.1, from coordinate 41,662,910 downwards.
CAAACTTTGGTTTGTTTTCTAGACCAAAAATGTTTTTAATGCCCTAAAGATTTTATTATTTGAAGTCTGCATTTATTTCTGCCTTGGTTCCCTTTATTTACTCTTTTAATAAATCTTTTTCCCTTTAATAAATCTCCCTGTATTGCTTGAACTCTCTCTAGGGATTCTCAACTGCAGCATTCAGAGATGTGTTGGCACTATACCTTCTTCACCAAACAGGTAACCAAGTTAGTTGTTTTTTTGTTTGTTTGTTTGTTTGTTTGTTTTTAACATTACAGAGTATTACTTTTCTTTCCCCTCTAACTTTAACTTTGCTATTAATCTTAGATCATGTAATTTCTTTCTCATTATAATTCCTGATATGTTTGTTCCTTTGCATTTTTTTTTCTCTTGTTCACTTACAAAATGTTAAATTGTACCAACATTTGCTGTCAAAGAATATTGAATAATAAATATAAACTACAGAAATACTTTCAAAGTTGAAAGTAAACTCCTGAAACAAATATTCTCATGTCCCATGAACAGGTACACATGGTTCCAGTTCATCATACAAATGTATACATAGTCGTTCCTTTTTGACCTATTAAATAATTAGGAGATTTTCCACGCAGTTGAATCAATTCCAGAGTGGGATTCAATTTACCTGACTTTCCCTTTCTAAAAGCTGACCATTCCACTTAATCTACCTATTGAGACTTCTCTATGGCAAGTGAGTGACTTCTCTATGGTGAGTGAGAGTCTGGTACCTCCAGAGGACAATTCATCTCACTAAATGTAAATAATTAGGGCAGATGTAACACTACTTTCACTGTCTGTGCTTTCTGTGTGCTTGAATCACTAAATAATAAGCTTGAACACTGTCCCAATTGTTGTCAAATTTTGATCTGAAATATCATTGTTCAATGAGAGTGGACCAATGTCATAATGCCATTTTCCCATTTTTCTTCTTTGTCTGCTGGTCCTAGATAATGGTATTTTACAAAAGTTATTTTTGTTCTATGTCACAAGACTTTAGATTGTTTCAGATTTGCAAATAAGATACGTACAGCATGTACAGCATATTTTTTACGCAGGCAAATAGTTTTGAAATAATTATTTTTTTTTTTGACAGATCAAGTACTTGATGAAAAGTTCCTCTCAGTACCACACCAACAAGCTGAAGTCCATAAGTGAATTGATTTCTCATTGCAAAACTAGTGGTAGAGACAAAAGCTACTTATATTCACAAGACCATTTATCTCCAAATAGTGTCATAACAATGTTTTCTGTTAAACAGAAAATTAATGTGAAAAACTAATATTTTATACTCTGAGAAGTGAGAGACTTTTTGAATATGAGCCTCATAAAATTCTCATTATTTACAGATGAAACAGTTTGAATTATCTTCATTTTTTTCTGCTTTATCTTCATTTTTTTCTTCATTTTCCGTTTCTTCCATTGTTCTTACCAGCAACATTTTTGTTATTTCAAGTTCCTGAACTTATACTGAGTATTTAATTGTCTTGATAGGTTATAACAAAGTGTGTGTAGAATAGGAAGAAGTAGATTGCATTATTTGAATTATTTTCTGAATTACAATAAGAATTAAAGTAAAACTTAATTAAACAAATAAACAAAATGAAAAACAAACAAACAAACAAACAAACAAATCTAAATGAAACTTGGGAAATAGAATTCCAGAAAAAATCTATATCTGTTTTCAGTCTAGTCAATAAATAAATAAATAAATAAATAAATCTTATTTTCAAACTCTTTACTCTTAACAAATCTGAAAATAATTTTCTTGTCATACTTTTAAGCAGTTGCTCATTAACAATAGAAGTATTAGTCACTCAATTCAGACTTCTCTTTATTCAAGTACCTTTTGAATGTATACACTAAGAAATACGATAGCTCCTGTGATACCATAAGAAAATAAGCTTATACTCCATATATGGATAAGATATACATTTCTTAAGTATAAGAACATAAATATAATTTTAAAATGTAATTTTTGAACAATTATTGCTATCCATGATTACAATATGCAACTAAATATTCCATAAGGGAACCATTGTCTAATAACGAGCTTTCGGGTAATTATTGGAAATTTCTTTCTGAAGTAGTGAAAGTGTAACTATGATAAATACAATCAATTAAGAACAAGCTTAATGATTTTTAAAAAGATTTCTTTAATTGAAACATTAAAGAAATCACACACCAAACATAAGAATCTCAAAATAAGCTACATTAGTCAAAATTAGTGTAGCTCTGGTAATTTATTTACAGGATATAAATGCATTCCCTCAAAAACTTATTCTCCCAAACCAACAGAGAAGTAACATGAAAAGAAGTACTGTAATAGTAGAAAGAGAAACAAGAAATAAGGAACATAGTCAAGTAACCCTGGAAACATTCTGATCATGAAGTATTTTGATGATCATTTTGATGATCATTTGATCATTTGATGATCATTTAGCCTTGATTTGTATTTTGAAGGTATCAAATTAGAAGTCCAAGACTAAGGTTTAATTGACCTTTGTGCTAAAAGTCTAAAAGTTAAAACTAATATTTTAATGGCTTCTGTAGGAAAAACACCAATTGCTTTTGGGTCTTTCTTTAACCCTTTGGCTTCAGTAAATGACCAATTGTTGCCAACTTTTCTTCTAAGACTCCAGTTATCATTCAAAGGCTACAGTTACATAATTTTTTGTTATGATTATTTTCCATTTCTATGTTTCAGAGCTTAGGTTCTTCCATACAGAACTCTTTTTTTTCAAAATAGCTCTTCTTTCCACTCTTGTTTCTTACTGAGATCAAGTCAGCACATTATAAAAACTATGAATTGTTTATAGAAAAAACAATAATGCTTTATTTGTTTGAATAATTTGCAATCATGATACTGTAACTTTCACTTAGTATGTTAGTTCTATTTATTCCAGCTATACACCACTAATGTAAATTATATCGATAATCCTTCTTATTAATATTATTGATACTATAAAAGGCATTATTATAATTATTGTAATTATTATAATACTAATCAATAACAAAACTTTGGAACCAGACCTATTTACAGTAGTTAACATATTTGTAGTTAGCATATTTGTGGCACATGCAGTTGCAACTGTTTTCTATAACATTCAAGGGCTGTATCACCTGTCCATCACATTAAATAGGACAGATGTAACAAAGTGCAGAATAACAATTAAGTTTAGAAATCCAACTGATGTCTTTAACAGTTTATTTGATATTGCATTTTCTAAAAATACATTGCTTTAATAGTATGAAAAAGTATTTGTTGAACCATTACAATTGCATCTGAACATAATAAAATTACACCAAAAATCACATAATGTGGTTCTGAACAAGATGAATGAAAAGTTCTGACACTTCTTTTATCAGAAAATTGCTGGAATAAACTAATGTGTGGTAACCTGTCACTGTATACAACTGAGAGAATCACAGAATGGCTGAGGTTGGAAGGGACTTCTGAAGATCTTCTAGTCCAAAATGACATGAAACACAGATGAGCAGCTGTATTTAAGACAAGAAAATTGATGCTCTTAGATAAGAAGGTTGTTTGCTCTTTGGGATTAATATAATTATTATGCATTTAGTCCTAAGTAAGGAAAAAGCTTTATTTATTTTCATCTTGAATAGAAACTAAAAAGCATATACTAATACTTAGTAGTTTGATTCTTCTAACAAGGTCTAACTAGGTCTAACTAGTAAGTACTGAATTGTGGATTCAGAAAAACAGTCTGGCTAAAAAGCAGATGACTTACAAAATGTAGTCCTCTCTAGTTTAAGTTTTTAATGAAGTGCATTTTATTTAAGTACTTTAGCTGAAAGGTTTGACAGAAACCAGTTTCTTTCCTTTTAACATCCAGTAACTTCTAGCACTACTCACAGAAATACAGAAACACTGATAAATTCAGTGGAACTTCCACAGGTCACCTAGTGCCCAGGACTGGGTCCAGTCAGGTTTTGAGTAACTCCATGGATTTACTCCATGGAGTAACTCCATGGACTCCACAATCTTTCTGGACAACCTGTTCTAGTACCATCTACACTGGAAGGAAAAGTTTTTCTTATGTTTAAATGGAATGTCCTGCATTTCAGTTTGTTCCTACTGCCCCTTGTCCTTTCCTCGGACACTACAAGGGTGGTGTCATCATATATACATGGATAAGATTCCTCTCTAGCCCAAGTGATACTTTACTCATATGAACAAAAAGACAAACATTTCTAAGAAGCTACAACTGGGGGCAGAGGGAGTTCTATCAATAGGAAATCCAACAAAATATATCTAATGGGCAATTCTTGTGAGATAAATGAAGTCAGGTCTAAATCACATAAAAAATTATGCATCTGAAGTAAAATGTCATAAAAATGAAATAATTTTATTTTAAGCATTTACTGCTTAATCTTCTCTATATCCCAACAATACTGATGTTTTGATTCTATTTTGATTCACATATTCAGTATGTGTGCAAATAACTTTTTATTTCTGACTTTATGTTGACTGTGCACTAGCTGTTAGACTACAGGATCAAAAATCTGTTATTGTTGATGCATGTTTGTTTATCTGTAAATATGACATCATGCACTAACAGTTTTTGAAATCTATACAAATAGGCCAATATTAAAGATATGAATTTTTAAATATTTAAGTGATGAATGATAGCAGATCTTTATGATGGAAAACTTTTTTTTAAGAAGTGTCTGACAGGCAGATTTCGGATTTTCTCACCCCATCATTCAAACTCACTTAAAGTAGAAGTCAAGTGCTGGAGATGCCTGGGGACTAGGTAACATTGAGTTATTTGCCCCTTGCCTCTGACACCCAGGATAGTCCTGAGTAGAGTATCTGTTGTGAATTCCACCTTGATTTGACCTTGCTGTTGAACATCATGATTGACCATATGTTCCTAAATATCCTGACCCAAGCTATGGAAATATCCAAATCTGTTAGGAAAGTGAAGCTGCTGGTGCAGAGAGAAGGTCGCTACAACATCCTGGCTAAAGCAAGCTAGGAGTGAATATACCTGTGACAAGAAGTTATTTTCTCCCTTCTTGGCTGCAATGGAAACTGTGTGTTCCTGGATTCTCCCCAGGTTTTTCACAGAAGCCCACAGCCTGGAGGATATAGAATCAACAGCATGCCCACAAACGACGGTGCCAAAAGAAAGGTGCCAATTTTTCAGACACCTTAGGATAGAGGAATGAGAAAATGAGAGGTTTGGCAGCAGTGATTATGCTTTCAATAGGGAGTTCTCCTAAGTGATATCCCAGTTTAGCATAGCTTTTGTTCTTTATTCATAAAATTGAAATAAAATATTTTCTTCATGACATAGTACAATGCTAAGAATACATTTCTAACACCATATTTTTGTAAGGTTAAATATAAGGATAAGTTTCTATTCTAAATCTAAACACATTTATCTATGATGCTTTCCATAAAAAAAAAAAAAAAAAAAAAAAAAAAGAGTAAAAAAAAATATTTGAATCAGAGCTTTATATCTGTAAATAAAGATCATAACAGTTATAAGAATGTAATTGCACATTTCCATGAAGAAGGGTCATGTTGAGTAGGTGCTTCTAACTTTGCAAGTGTAACATAGTGAAACCTAGAGTTATTCTATCTGGACACAAATAAACATGGTATTTTTATTTTATTTTTTATTTTTATTTATTTTTTTTTTTTAACACTGGATTTAAAGCCTGATTTAAAATAATTACCTTTAATGGCAGTTCAATAGGGACAGCTGAGAAAAGTCCCAAATTAGGAAAACAAAATACTAATAAAACTTTTAATCAGTCTGTTGAAGGAATGACTGGACAACACATTACATGGGGATATAAGTGTCAGTGCTCTCTTTATTTATTTGTTTGTTTGTTTGTTTGTTTTGAAGTTGCCATTGTCTTGTTAATCACCTGAAGAATGAGTTCAGCTTGTTGAAAGTCTCTTCCTGAACATGTTTTGAAGCAAATCAGAGATAGCTTTATGTGTCTGAATCATGCCAGCCTGTGCACGCCTGGCTATGATTTTTTTGTTTGGTTGGTTTGGTTTGTTTGTTTTTTTTTTGCTTTAATTTTTATCCAAAGAATGACTTACAATTTTCTTGCTAGGCAAGAGAAATCTGAATACTGTAACAGCCATAGTTCTCATGTCACATGCTTATCAAATCTAGAATCAGTAGACAGTAAATACTAGATACTATCCTCAGAGAGGATGAGTGCAAATATACTAAATATTTAGAACTCAATGAACAAATTTGAACAAAACTTGATTAGATGGGGTTAGTATAAGGTGGAATGGTCTTAAAAGAGGATAGATTTAGACTAGACATTAGGAGGAAATTCTTCACTATGTGAAGAACACTGGAACAGATTGCCAATAGATGTTGTGGATGCCCCATTCCTGGAGGTGTTTAAGGCCAGGCTGGATGGGGCCTTGGCCAACCTGATCTAGTGGGTGGCATCCCTGTCTATGGCAGGGGAGGTGGAGTTAGTTATTCTATGATTCTGTGTGTGCTTTCAGGTTGATATGCCTGAGTGCAAAGACATCACTTCTGATGTGATTCTTGTTGTCTGCAGATAACTGTTTGGCCTTCTACTGATGTCTATATCTTAATCCATACTGGAAATTCTCATCGGAGGCATTCATCACTTTCTTTAACCACCTTCCATAAGAGAATTTATACCAAAGATTTATTTTAAGAGCCAAATAAGAAAACCCAATATGACTTTTCCAGCAATTTTTGTCAATATGCTCTAAAAATTTTCATAAGATGTAGAAGCTTTGTGGTTTTGTGCTGAATGTACTATCATGTTGCATGTACTTACATAATTCTACTTCATTCTTGTTTTAAGCAATTTTGTTGTTCTACAAGGTTTACTAAACTCTTCTACCGAGGATCTAACATTTTCCTTAGGCTAGTTTATGTATTTGCCACCCTAACGTTTTCCTATATATATTTTAATGAGACATTATACTATTTTGAAACCTGTCTATCAGTTTCCTTGTTACATTTATTTAGAAAGCTTTAATGTACGCTGTTGGGTCCTTGTGTTATCTCCCAATCTGTCTTTCTCAAATGCTCACTTAAATATCCTGTTCTGGAAGAAAGAGGCAATATATTCATTGAACATCTCTGGAATTATCATTAGTTCTCTTTCACTCACTGGTAATCCAACAAGTACTGGAATATATGGTGGGCACACTTGTTCTTAAAAAAAACTAATTAACTTAATTAATCAATATGCCTGCTTTAAAGGAAGATAATAATTTTGTATATTGTGTTTGAAAAAGAAGATAGCACTAGATTTAAAAAATTAGGGGTCCTTATATTGGCAGGTAAGGAATCAGATTAAAAATAAACTTTGTGATTCATATTCCCCTTTGCAATGAGAAATAAATATATAAAAAATTGTATAGTATGATCAATATACAAATACAAATAAAAACCTTGATAAATACTCCTACCTTTTTTGCTTCACCACCAAGCTAAATACAACTAAGTATACCTTTTTGTACTTTCTTTTTCTTCCTCATATATTTTTATGATCTGTTTCCATAAACCTTAACACATAGTTGTAAAATACTATGCTAGCCTCAGAAAATCAACAGTTTGAGAAAGCAAGATTTCATTTACAAATCTGTGCCAGATAATGGAGGCACAGATGTGTATTTTTTAATTTATTGTTGTTTTCTGAATGAGCCCAAAGTTTTGATATTTCATTCCAGGGTTCAGTCTGTTATTCGTAGACAATTCAAAGTCCTCAATTCAATTTGTTATATTGGACGAGTCCCTAGAGTGAATTATAACTTTATGTTCTGTCTTTCCTCTTACATTTATAATTACTGTTTGTGGTTTTAGTGTATATTTGTTTCAGTGATTGTCTATTGTCATATAAAGCATACAGTTAAAGAGCTTTATGTATTATAATGTCTCAAATAAAAATATAGTTGTAGAGTTCCATGGTAACTAAGAAGAAGTAAAGATTTATTTATTTATTTATTTATTTTTAATTCTAAAGTCCCAAATTGCACACATGACTTATAGAAAACATTTTGAATATGCACCACTTGCCATGTATCCATATGACATTTTCTATTAGAGTTGTCACTTCCATTATTTTTTATTTTAACTGAATGGTGATCCTTAGTTCAAGTACCCTGCCCCTGATTATAACGAATGGTGTTACTTTAAATGAAAATTTGCTCCTGTCACACAGAAATCTACTGTTATTACATTCTATTGAAATAATTTATTAACATCAAGAATATTAAATGAAGACATAGTGGATATGGATTTTTTTTTTTTTAATCTAATTAAAGTTCTTTTCTCAGTTATTCAGAAGTCTTCTGTCTATGCTGGAAAACAGTTTGCAGCTCTGCTGAACTATGAGGAAAAAAAAAAAAAAAGAGAGAGAGAAACAATTTTATATCTGTATGAAAATTTGCTAAGGCTTCTTTCAATTTCATTTTATTTTACATTACCATTGATTTCTTAGAAATGAAAATTAGAATCTCCAAACTATTAGCAGACTGAACACTCCTCAGACACTAAAATTGCCTAAAAGTCAGCGGAGATTTAAAGTATGATAATTTTGTAATCTATTGTATATTCAACTTGTTATGTTAGACAAACCATACTGTACAAGTTCACTGGTTTCACATTATGGCTTTCCTACTGGAAGTAAATTCTGCATAAATCCAGTCTCCTGCTCAATCTCCTCCTCACATGTATTGGCAGGCTGGTATCATCTCCCTCTGAAGCCTTCCTCAGCTGAGCAAACCCAATTCTCTTAAGAATTCTCCCAAGACAAGTACTCCAGACCCCAATAATCTTGGTGGCCCTCTGGAATCTAGTAATGTTTTTCCTGTAAACTGAACTTGTCTTATAAACTGAGACCCAAAAATGAACACAGTACCTAAGTGTGGGCTAGTGAGTGACAAGTAGAATACCCCAGATACCAGTATCAGGTCCAATCCCATTTAATATTTTCATTAATGTTCTGGATGATGGGGTAGACCCTTAGTAAATTCGTAGATGACACAAAACTGGGGGGAGTGGTTGACTTACCAGAGGGTCGTGCTGTCATCCAGATGGACCTTGAGAGGCTGGTGAGGTGGGCTGGCAAGAATCTCATGAAGTTGATCAAGGAGAAGCGCAGAGAAGTGCACAGGTAGAGGAACAACTCCAGGCACCAGGACATTCTGGGACATTTCCACCCAGCTGGAAAGTAGCTGTGAAGAAAAAGACCCTGAACTCCTGGTAGACACCAAGATGAACATGAGTCAGTAATGTGCCCTTGCTTTTAAGACTAACAGAACTCTCGGCTGCAAAGTACTGCTAGCAGGTCAACAGAGGTGATCTTTCCTCTTTACTCAGCAGTGGTAAGGCCGCACCTAGAGTGCTGTGTCCAGTGCTGGGGCCCCCAGTACAAGAGACATGGACATACTGGAAAGAGTCCAACAGAGGGTCACCAAGATGAGTAAGGGACTGAAGCATCACTCTGTACTGGGTCTGGCTGGGATGGAATTAAGTTTCCCTGCAACAGCCCATATAGTGCTGTGCTCTGCACTTGTATCTAGAATAGCATTGCTGACACACCGGTGTTTTGTCTATTGCTGTGCAGCACTGGCACAGCATCAGGACTCCCTCCATGCACCACACCCCCACACCCCCTCCCCCACCCCACCCCCACCTCAATGATGAGGAAATAACTCAGGATTTTGAGTAAAAAAGAAGATGTCAGCTAGTTCCACCTAAAAGAAATTTACTTTTTAATATCATCCTTTAGAAAATAAAGGAAATCTTCCTAAGGTTGGACTTTGCTGCAATATCATGGTTAGTATAAATAAATATATTATTCCTTAAACTTGTTTTCTGCAAATTATCTATTAGCGTTAGGTCAGAGGTTGGACTCGATGATCTTGAGGTCTCTTCCAACCTAGAAATTCTGTGTGTGTGTGATTTATTGTGTTAAAGAGTTTTTGAGGTTGATAGTAAACCACATTAGAAAGAATCGGTAAGAACTCAGAAAGTTCTTACTTTTCTTAAAAAGTACTTAAGTACTTACTTAAGAAGTACTTACTTAAAGTGTTCTTACTTAAGAAGTACCGAGGAAGCTTTCCTCAATAAGGACTGAGGAAAACTGCAGAGTCATGTTGTGTCATGTATTGTGTCCCCATGCCCCCTCTCCCCCTCTTCCCCCCATCTTTTCCTTAGGTTTTCTCTTGAGAAAAAGGGAATAACACAAAGTAAACATAGGACAATATGTTAATTCAAATGACATGATAATTTGTTATGAAGGGTTAAACTTTTGATTCCTTCACTGGCAGAGCATATGATGAATATAGTCATGCTATATTTTCCTCAACAGAGGTAAACACCTAGTTGACTTAAACTGAGGGTTTTTCCTATGCCAAACATTTTGTTTAATACATTTCTGGAAGATACTAAAGTACAATATTTATAAATGTAAAATAAAAATAAATAATAATAATAATAATAATAAAGAATCGAAATAGAAAATTCACATAAAAACTCACAGTTTCTTGGCTTGTGAGGTCCTTTTCTAGGCCCATTTTTAATGCTGTAATATAATTTCATCATGGAGAACTGAACATTAAAGTTTCCTTTTCCCATCAGCATTCCTGGATAATAGAAATCCAGGAAGGCCTAGTCTAAGTGAATTGTAGTTCTGAGGGACTCAAAGAGTGGTAGTAGTCAACTTTAATATCTATATCACTGATTTGAAGTTAGATTAAAGGATTCATTCTACTTCTCCACAGATCAGCAGTCTGAGCTGCATAAAAACACTGAACAAGTGTTAGAGAGGCACAAATCCCATGTTCAGTGTGTTGATTCAAGTAACTGCAGAGACATCATAAAGAGAGCATCATCCTTCCTGTCCCATCAGTTAGTTCAGATTTGTTGAAACATAAACTTGTTCTGAATACAGAGTGGAATTTTTGGTAAGTGGTATCCATATTTCATTACATTCACACATTGGTGAAAATGAAAATGTGTTAGTCATTTTTAGATACCTAGCAGGCCCTGTTTACTATTAATATGTTTATTAACAAACATATTTTAAAATTCACAGAAAAAAAAAAAAAAAAGAATATAAGACATTGTCTTAGGATTGAAGTACTCTGTTGTTAATATATCTAGATAGAGAAGACAAATATGTAATATAAGTAAATGCCGAGGTACTCTGAGAAACACACCTCATAAACAAGTGTTCTACCCTGGGATTTCATTTCTGTTGTATCAAATGATGCATGTAGATTTAATGATTTTTTCTAATGGATCTTGGTTGAGTAGAAATAAATTGTTTAATATAATAGTGTTAAAAAACAGTGGTCTGTTTGGCTAAGGGAATGATCTTCTTGTATCATCCAACCAATCCAATAATAACCTCATAAGAAAGAATGTCATGGCTGATCAAAAAATCAGAAAGTAAAATGAAATTTCTGTGTGAATAAAAACTATTTTAATTTCATTGTTATCAGTTTTTAATTTGAACAGCTCTTCTCACACTCCAATTCTCTTCTCCAATACTGAAATTTCATTCCTTCATCAGCACCTCATAGATTCTGACAGACTGGCAGACAATTCACATCTGTAGTTGCCCTATGCCTGAAAGATTCCAGACCACACAAGTTGTTAAAATCATCAGTTATGAAAACTATGTTAAACTCAAAACGTCATCTCTAAAGCTTTTTGAATTTAAAGTTCTTAGTTACATTCTATTTCATTCTGTGCCTAATTAAAACTAATATATATATATATATAAATAAATATATAAAACTAATATATATATATAAATTCCTTGAAGAGATCTAAAGGGAAAATATTTACAGGTATACCAGTTTTTGCTAGGAGCTGGTTAATTTTCTTCATAGCAGCTGCTATGTTGCTATGTTTTTGATTTGTGACCCAAACAACGTTGATAATGCAGAATTATGAAAAATTGTTCAGACAACCCTTGTCATATAGCAGAAACATTTGTAGATACAGTGTTTATCTTCCGAAGTGACCGTTATATGTGATAGAGCCCTCCTTTCCTGGAAATGGCCAACCATGTGCCATCATTGGAAAGAGTGAATGAAATCTTTAGTTTGCTTGTGTGTGCAGCTTTTGCTTTACCTAATAAGCTGTCTTTACCTCAAACCATGGATAAAGGAGCACAGACCAGGATGAAATTTCTTTTTAGTATTGACAATTACTTATCAAAAAATCAAGTCCTAGATTCTGACATGGATAAGAACCTAGAAATTACATTTTGATAGTGAAATAGCAGTGATTAGTTGGAAATGGGAAAATCATGTCAAACGAGAGTAGAAAATCACAAAAGAAAAATCACTAAATTCCAGCATAAACCTTGTTCTCAGATTGACCTTTCCCTTAGAATTAGGCTTTATCACTGCTGCTAGAGATCAAACAACTCTCAAAGCCACTAGTGAACTAACAGAACAATCTTTTAATGCATTATCCCAGAATGCTGAGGTTACTTCCTTTTTCTTTTTCTTTTTCTTTTTTTTTTTTTTTAATTCATTTTTGTTGTTTCTTTTTTACTGTTTTTTGTTTGTTTTGTTTCCTTTTGTTGTTTTTGTATTGGCACTCACTATTTCCCTCATGAGGACTTGACCTGCAGATTCCCAGAGAATTTTATACTTGTTGACAAATGAGAAATCAAAGATTTCTAATTTGTTTTTCTTATAGATCTGAAAGGCAACTTTTCTGGATTGATGAAGTTGCTGTTCTCTGCCTTCTATACAATGTCAGAACTTGGTGGAATGAAATGGGTGGGAGCAAAGAATCTTTGCCTTCATAACTCTGACATCAAGAGCAAGGAGATGTGTTTATAGATATGAAACCAAGAGAATGATTCAGCCTGAAGAACAGTGGAGAAATAAGAGAGGGAATGCTCTAGATGACTTCTCAGTTTTTTCTTTTTTGTTTTTTTTTTTTCCATTTTATATGAATATCGTCATTACCCCTCTACTCCATTTCATAACAAACTACTTCATTTCATAACTTTTGTTTCATAACAAACCTCTTTGTACTGTTCTCCAGTCTCTTCACTGCATCTGCAAGCTTTCGCACCACCATCCAAGCTCTGCACCTAATCCAGTCACCTCGTAACAAAGTAGTCTGTGCTTCACTGATTGCCCCACATTTCTTCCATGCCAGTTGGTCTGGTCACCAGCTTTTGAAGCCCTTAAAGATAGCCTGGGGATGACTTGATGGAAGTGTAGGATTTCCACAAAGCATTTCTCAGTTCTGAGTCAAGCCCTTAAAAATAATTCATGGACAAAAAAAAATATAAGCCACAGATAAAAATAAATACCATACGCAGAACTACAAATGTATTGAAAATAATTGGCAGTAACAGATACAAATATCTTAGGTAATTAATTTCATGATCAAGCAGTATTCAAAGTGCATAATAATAATAACAATAATAATAATAAATAATTGAATGTTCAGTTAGAGTATCTGCACATATAAATTTTCCATTATTCTTTTTCATATAAGAAGGGAAAGTTCATTCATTCTTCCTTCCTTCCTTCCTTCCTTCCTTCCTTCCTTCCTTCCTTCCTTCCTTCCTTCCTTCCTTCCTTCCTTCCTTCCTTCCTTCCTTTCTTCCTTTCTTCCTTTCTTCCTTTCTTCCTTTCTTCCTTTCTTTTCTTTTCTTTTCTTTTCTTTTCTTTTCTTTTCTTTTCTTTTCTTTTCTTTTCTTTTCTTTTCTTTTCTTTTCTTTTCTTTTCTTTTCTTTTCTTTTCTTTTCTTTTCTTTTCTTTTCTTTCTTCTTCCTTCCTTTCTTTCTAGAGAATTCTGAAACTAGGAAGGTTTTATGACTGCACCTGAGTTTTGCACAGTACAATAATACCATAAATCAATTCCCGTGTTCCCTCCATCATAGGTAGGCAGGGGGGTTCATTGCATTGACAACTTGATGCTGTGATTGTTATAGAAAAGGAAAAAATGAAAGAAGAAAAATATTATATTGGTGACTAGAACAAGTCCAATAGATATTTTAACATTTATTTAATATATTTTGCAATACCTTTCAAAATAAAATCTGATATATATCTTTGTAATTTTTCACTAAGATTTTTAATGTTTCAGAACTGTTGGAGAGCTAACAATTGTTCAGTTTCTGGAGAAGTTGTGGAAAAATCTCAACCCAGCAAAATAATTCCAGACAAATAAGACTGACACCTGGGAGTGAAAAAGGAAGCAAATATGATAGCCACAGAATTCACTGCAGGAAGCAACAGTAACAGAGATTTTGTCTCAAGGAAGAGGTGTTTTACTGTAATTGCTGCTAGATGATCTAACATATACTCTTTTTCTTTACCCAGCCTTGGGTAAAGCCTGGTTACCAGCTGACTGGCTTTAACACCTGAATGCCAAAAAAATGCAATTTTTGAAGTGACATTGCTAATCTATTTGCAGAACACATCACCTGCCACTCGCAACATTGCTTGGGAGGGGGATCCATTAGAAAAAGAAGCTTCAGAGCAGACATAAGGAGCTTTTCTTTCTGCTCACTGTCCTTTTTTCACCTTCTCTTCTTACATTTCAGCAGGTATTTTTCCCACTTCTAGGCTTTATGTTGCAGCAGTGGTGCTGAATGATAATGAGGCTCTGCTTAATGCAACTTCAGGCAATGCAGTATTCTTGATAGCAGCCTAAGCTTTCAATAGCAGAGAGCATTCACCATTGCTTTTAAAGAATCTCCAGTTAGTGAGTATCTAGACATAAAAGATAATGGAAATAAGATAAATAAGATAAAAAGAAAATATTTAATACGCATTTGAAAAAAGACCTTATGACAGTAACCAGGTAAAAATGCTAACAGTGTGATCACATACATGAGGCATATGTGCAGCCTGAAAATTATATGCAAGGTTAATGTTTATCTTCTTTCACTTCAATGGCAAAATTTGTTTGGATATTTCCAATCCTACCTTTCTTGTCTCTAAGCAATTAATGCTTCATCAACCCTGTGTTTAGCTGTAACGTACTGTAACTCTGTATATTTTATATTAAGTAATTCAAACTGAAATACTCAGTTACCTGGCAATCCCAAACTGAATTGTGTTCTCCAATGCTGTTTAGCTTTAAAAATAATTATAGCACCATACAGACCTTGACAAGCACAAGTGATATTTAAATTATAGATGGGTAGAGCCTGTTAAAGTGAAAATCAAGCCTGCTTGAAAAGTCATTTATTAAATATATATCACATTGGCAGGAACACCATTTTGGAAGTTATTCATTTCTTTCTTTCTTGAATATTTATAAATATTGATTATCACAGACAGTACACTTTCAAAATACAGAATTGATTCTTTACACTATATGGAACCAAAATGCAAATCATTTCTGAAATATTCCAAGATTTTCACTTTGGAATGCAAATACAGATCTGAATTTTGAAGCTCAAATCCAGTTTTCTTGAGAAGGAAATATTTCTATAAGTAGAGAGATTTTCAGGGAGAACGGTAATCAATCTAATAATGAAAAATGTATACCCTGTATAAGATAAAATGAATACAGATCAGAAGGTGACATACACTTTATTATGCACATTGCTTTTTCAACTATACTAAAAAAAAAAAAAAAAAAAAAAAAAAAAAAAAAAAAAGATGGGGCTATTCAAATAGTATTTCCAACTAAACTTAAACTTCCATCTAGATTAAAGTCCAGACTTTACCAAAATCAAAATGGAAAAAAAAAATCATCTTCATTGGTTTGTATAGGTACAGTTTCCAAGCAGAATCAGAATTTCAGCTTTTTCCCCTCCAGTAGTCTCCATGTAAACCTACATGAAGACCCCCCCCCCCCAGATGATGCCATTACAGCACATGAATTTTTTGATTAAATAAATCAAAGTCATATACTTCTTGCAGAAGCTGCAATCAACTTTCATTCCCATCTGTTTTAGTATAAGAAAATGCAGATGAGGAATAACACTGAGTTCAGACACACTTGTTCTCTCTGACAATCAGAATGTTGTTGGGATTCAAACAAATTGTTAAAACTCATCTGGGATTACAAAAGTAATTTCAATTGGATTAAAAGAAGATTTAGAAATTAGATCTCAAGGGAAATTTATTTCTGCATCCCTGATTGTGTGAGGACGCACATATGCACATCTTTACTTGTGCAAATAAACCAGCTGCAGTCAAACGAATAACTCACAAATACGGTCTTTTAAACACATGCACCACAGTTGTCAGCACAGAAACCTTTGTAAAATAGTGCCAAACAATTCACCACAGTTATTACTGCAGGGAAAATGACATTCTATTCAATTGCATAGATTATTTATGAAAAATGAGATGATAGCTAGATGAGCATTCTGCCTGAATCCATTCCATGGGATAAATCTCACCTGACTTGTTAATGTGGTGACATCTATGAATCTCATTATCTTAAGCTCTGACTGCTGGACATAAGTTTTACCACAGTGACTGCCGTGAGAAATATTAAAAAAAAAAAAAAAAAAAAAGTATTAAAACCAGAAACACCTACCTTCAGGCGAGTTTACAGCAGTCCGATCTGTTCTTGACATTGTACTCAATAGCTACTGTGGGTTTAGAGCACCTCTCTGTGGCATTTTAGTGAGATGTTACATACCAAAAGAAAATATCAAAGTAAAAAAATGTTTCTTACATAACTGCAGATATAAACCTAAAGGGAAAATAAAAGCAAAAAAAAAAATAAAAAGACAGAAAAAAAGAAAGAAAAAAAAAAAAAAAGAGGTTCACTGCTAAAAATAAAATTAAAAAAAAAAAAAGCACAATTTTTATATGAGTTATGGAAGAGTAGAAAAAATAAATATGCATAAGAAAGAGAGAAGTTATTCATCATACCTCTGTTTTTTGTAGTTTGTGTAGGCACTCTGTAGAGTGTATCATAATAGATGAAAATCAACGTACAACATGTATTTTAAAATCTATTGGAAGTATAGAATAATTGTATTGTCATGTTAGAAATAATAATAAGAATATTGTTGCTTTATGAATAGTATTCTACATGCATTTCAAAAGTTATGGGGAACTGTTATACCTGATATGTTCAGGGTAAAAGTTTGTCTAAATATTCTTCCATTAAAAAAAAATAATAAGAATAATAATTAATTAATTAAAAAACCTACATAAATATGGTGAAATAAAAGTTACATTTAGTGAATTTCATTACTACCTACTCAGTTCTTCACTGGCTAAATTATTTGTATTCTTTTTATTCACAGAGAAAGGCAAAGGCTGGGAAGAAGGAGTACACACCTTGCTTTCTCACAAGGATCACAAATTTCTCAGGTTTTCTAAGCAGTCTCCGTACATCAGCTTCAAGGCAGCACAATTATAGGATTTAGAAGCAAGATATTAAGGCAGTGATGTCTGTTTGGACAATATCTCAAGGAATTATACTAAGTTATGCTGTACAAAAGCAGCATTTATTCAGGAATCAGTGACACATATGAAAAGTATTCTGTTGCAGAAATTAGCATGGGACTAGGGTGGAGCTCAAGTGATCTTTTATAACTGGTGTTTAATTTTTTGTTTGCTTGTTTTGGGGGGGAGGGAATTTCCTAAATTGTTTTTTATTGTTTCAAATGTTTCCTTTAAAATAAATAATACATTATCTTAATAAAGTATAAATCTATAGTAAAGTATTAGTTTTAATGCAGAGACCATTCAGTTAATATTCAGAAACATATTCAGTTAATAAAAGGGAAAAGCTTAGAGGTTAATAACAGTGGATAAGCCATTGCACCTATGGCCAAACTATAGTATCAATACGAAATGTCTCCCTACTACTGCAGAGAATTATCACTGACAATTTATCTGGCAAGACAAAATATGAGAAAAGACTAAGTCTATTTAAAGTTAAGTATCTGTTTTGCCTTAAATATTCTAACATAAAGCATATTGAAAAAAACATTTTTGGATGTAAGAACATTTTGTCCTTGCCCTGGTAGTACCCAGGGGGAACTTTCTACTTCATATATGATAGAGAATAAATCAGTTCTCAGAAGCAGGACTTTTATGTGTCACGGAACATTCCCAATGGAAATTCATGTACATTTTAATATAAATGAGCATTTATCATTTTTAAAACTTAAACCCCACCATAACTGTCCCGTAACCAGCATTTATGTATAATGCCTTTGTTATTCTGTCAAGCCAATCTTAAGACTTTTTTCCTATTATTGCAGAGGCCACTCTTGCAAGGATTATAACTTATGACAAATATGGAAAGATAAGAGATTTGGTATTTATTCTAAAGCTTAAGGCAGCTTTCCTGCTCTTTGAAGCATAAGCCTCTTTTTGAATTGTATCCAAATAGCCAGACATCTTATGTGAAAAAATGTCTTACTATGCAAAGGCCTCTGAGATGACCATGGAATGCCAAAGGTATCTTCTCTCCACTGGGATCTCTCAGAAAGAAAAGCAATCTTACTTCAGCTCCATGAGGTTGTTTGAAATTGATTGGTCTGTAAGACTCTTCGTAATTTTTACTGAAAGTCATTTTATTTAGAAACAGTTCTAGGGTTATGTTACACGTTTTTAATCAGAGTAGTAAACCGAATCTGCCAAAAAGTTCTCTGCTGCAATGAGAGAGAATGCAATGGGACAGATCATGAATTTTGTGTCATACAGACCAGATCATTTCTTGTTTCGTTGCCATTATAAATAACTTGAAGAAACAGAAAAGTAAAGCAATTATTTATCCCAACGGCCAGTTTTCAGTGCTATATCAAATCCTCCATCAGTGTAAGATATAGACGTTAAATACCAATACAAATAGCAGATGCACTCTTTACTGTAGATGTGTTTCAATGTACATAATAACATTCAACAACAGATTTCAGATGTGTTAGAAAGAGGAGAAAGTAATCATAACAAATTGGTTTACTGATTTGTTTCGGTTCTTTTTCCCTTCAGGAATTATATGTGATTTGACTGCAATTTTCTAGAATTTATCATTATCTGTTGAATAAGATCTATGAATTATTCTTAATATGTAATTCATTCACAAGCAATTAGTTGGAAGAATTACACATTTAAATTTCTTGGTTAAAAACGTGTCTGCTGCCTTTGTAGATGAAGTCAACTGCTAAAATTCAGGCAGTACCTAGAGATTCCCAAACAGGCTCCAAAACAGTTGTATGTCAAGACATACAATAGAGGGAAGACATACATGTCTTCTGGTGTCTATGCATACATGCAAGTGTAAGCTTTTTACAATTTATACATAAAACCTGTTATTTCATTGTACTCTTATTAGGAAAATGATTTCTGAAAAAGGACAGAAGGCAATGCAAGTACAGGCAGAGAAATTAGTCTAAAAAATAACTTTCTCTTCTTTTTATTTCCCAGGCTGACTTAGTCCAAAATATTCAGTATTTGCTACCTGCTAAGACTAAAGCTGAGAAGTTTGAGGATTGCACTTCAAAAAAGGTCTTTTAAGATTCAAAATAAATCAAGAAACCAAACAACATGGAAAACCAGATGACATGGTCTCTTCTATGTCTTCAGCAAATAACTGTTCTGAAATGATGCCTAAGAAAAAGCATACTGTTAACATCATTTATGACATGCCAGAAAACAAACAACAACAGAAACTATATTATTCTAGGAGTGATCTGTTCAGCTTTTCCTTGATGTCCTTGAAAGCAATATTAAATCAAATTAGACTGCACAGCATTATGCTGACAATCCTTTCAGAAGAGATGAGACATGACAGAAAGTAGAAATACAGTTACCCAGTGTCAAAAGTGGTTGGCCAACAACATCTTAGTCATTAACATGGAGGCCAGAGAAATTCTCTGGTTCTCAGAGAAGTTCACCACCCAAGCTAGACTGCTTACAATTTTCTAGCGGTCTATATAAGTCTAAGGTGAGGTAAAAGCGCATAGCTCCCATAAAAAGGAGAGTTTTCAGCAAACTCTGTAACCTTGGATCAGGAACCAGGACACTGTCTGCAATTTGCCTGAGCTAAACAAATTCTCAAATTCTCAAAATGAAGACCAAAACAACCATTCTTAAAATTGTGGCTAGATTCCAAATGCCAATGCAATGACTTCAGTATCGGGTCTAGAGTGTCTCTGGGAAGATAAGCTTTCAAGCTATATTCACTCTATTATGTACAGTGCCTTCAGCAGTCCATAGAATTAATGTGAACAGATGGGCAGAGAAAGAAAGAAAGAAAGAAAGAAAGAAAGAAAGAAAGAAAGAAAGAAAGAAAGAAAGAAAGAAAGAAAGAAAGAAAGAAAGAAAGAAAGAAAGAAAGAAAGAAAGAAAGAAAGAAAGAAAGAAAGAAAGAAAGAAAGAAAGAAAGAAAGGAAGGAAGGAAGGAAGGAAGGAAGGAAGGAAGGAGGGAAGGAAGGAAGGAAGGAAGGAAGGAAGGAAGGAAGGAAGGAAGGAAGGAAGGAAGGAAGGAGGGAAGGAGGGAAGGAGGGAAGGAGGGAAGGAGGGAAGGAGGGAAGGAGGGAAGGAGGGAAGGAGGGAAGGAGGGAAGGAGGGAAGGAAGGAGCCTATCTATATAAGATTTTACCAGAATCTAACCAGTCAGATTCTGGCATGTGCCAGAGTAGTATCGGTCATTTTTTAAAACTACAGAAACATCTTAATTTTTATGCCATTTTTTTATCTTTACTGTTTGTGCTAGAGAATCACATTGCTATCTAAAATGAGTGTTATGCAGCCAACTTAGCCAACTTCATCACTGTGACTATGTCTTACCATTCAATTGTTCTAATACAGAGTATGAGTAACTTCTTCATAAGGCCTTTTCATCATGTCTGTCAAACCTCTTTATTAAATAAAAACTCACTGGCAAGACTTTTATGGCAGTATTGTTTAACATGAAAAGCTAAATATAGTTATGATTTAGCTTATGATTTCTGCATGTTTTTTAACAGTAACAGAATCTTTTCTTCCTACCCTTTTTGAAGTGATTGATGTCAATGTCTACTGGAAGACTAATAGACAGATGTTGGGAAATTTTGTTTGGGTTGTTTCTTACTAGTAAAAAAAAAAAAAAAATTAAAAATATAATGATAATCAGAATTCTTTACACAATGAATTAAATTTCCCTCTACTGGACATAGCCTGGTATCTGGGGTATTCTCAAAATTATTAGTCATGCTTATTCCCTGACAATTTTGGTTTGCTCTCAACTTCATGGTTAAGGTTGTTTTCTTTATATGAAGGATAAAAAGGATAATAGGGAAGAAGAGTAACACAACAGCAAATCTCAGTTGGCCTCAGAAACTCTAACTGTATACAATATAATTGTATACAATGCCTTTCACACAAAGAGGGGACTTCAATATGTTATTTCACAATCAGTTTTTGCAACAGATTGTGCAATAATCTCTTGTTATTTATCTGATCAGTGGTAACAAGACCTTTAATAGATACATGGCCTCACATTTGTTCAAGAAGGAAGACGATGATTGAGTCTTTGCTTGCTAACAGCTTTCCATATGCAAATCTGTCACTTTTTCATTATTACACAGAACCATTGGCTGTTCCCAGTGAGAGACAGAATTCCATTTAGCTCTCAAAGTTCTGATTCATGACATTTTATAGCATAAAAAAACTCATAACTTTTGAAGTTTTACACCTCCTATTGAGAATTTATTAGCTGTGTGAGTGACAATTACCTTAAAGGGGAAAGTTTAAAACAACTGTGAAAACAAAAGCAAAAGCAGATAATACATGACATCTTCTGAAAAATGACATAGGCAAGAAAATTATAACAAATATACATTTTTGTTTGTTTGTTTGCTTGTTTGTTATCTATCTATCTATCTATCTATCTATCTATCTATCTATCTATCTATATTTATATATTCCCAGGACATGTGAAGGAAGAAGTTCCTCAAACAGCGCTATGGTAGCTCTAAGAAATCTAAGGAAAACATATCTTCATTTCTTTAATTTCTCAGTATTGCTAATCTAAGTTTCTATTTAAATAGGCATATTTTTGTTCATTTGAAAACAATTTCAGTTTGGCAGATCCAAGTATTTTATTTCAGTAAGGCAATACTGAAATACAAAATTCTGATTACTTGCAGGAAGATGTTCTACTAGATGTTCTAGATGTTCTGGCT